>NC_091395.1:2429242-2732272 GCF_032191515.1 Phaenicophaeus curvirostris
TCCTAGAGAAACATGGATATCATCACAAAGAGCTGGAGTTCCTCCGAGGGGAGGAAGAAGGAGACTGGGGGCTTAGCTCTGCTCAGTCACTGCCTTGCAGCCTCCTACAGAAGTGAACGGCAGAGCTGCAGAGGAGGAAGGGGAAAGGTCATTTAGCTTCTTTGCTCTGGGCTCATTTGTGCTGGTGGATTTCCCACCTGACTGCTGAGAGAAGCTCCCACCTTTTCCAGAAGATGCAGGCAGATCCTTGCAGACATGATTGCAGTTCACCAGGAGTTCACCTCAGTTGTTTGGGTGACAAATTCCCTTCCAGGTCTTCTAAGAAAGAGGCAAAAGACCCCCTCCAACCACCAAATCAAACCAAAAATCCTGGTCAATGCTAGGAATCCTTTGGAACCTACCATACTAATTTTCTTTCCAGATTTACATTAAGGTGCTGGAGAACGTTTGCATGCTGACACACCTCTAAATTGCATGGTGGTTTAAGTACTGATTTAAAGTAGCGCTGTATTGCAAACCTCATACCTTGCCTTACATAGAGTCTGAAACTTGCATCAGGAAATATTTTCCTAAAGAGCCCTTGAGAGGGGAGATGTATTTAAACAATATGTGTGCTTGATGGCTTAGCAAATGGTGGAACTAAGAGCTAGAACTGCCTCTGGTTTCCTTTATGAGCGTTTGCAAACACTTTAGAGATGATTTTATCTCCTCAAACAGCCTTCCTCATCTTGACAGGCAAGGGAACAATGGATTTCCATATAAGAAAGGCACTATTTTCTTTGTTTGCTTGCTAAGAGGAAGCTAAAGAAGGTGTGGAAGTAAAGCAACTCTGGAAATGGAATTCTCTGTAAGTAATATTGTACTTCACAATAGAAGTTGCTTTATAGGAAGATCAGTGGTAGATAAAATGGGTTTTTTTTTGCATAGAGGTGAATTTATTAGGAGGAAATCAGAGCCAGCCGAAAGAGAAGCAGGAAAAAGTTGTTTGGACAGTAGGAGGTGAGTCAGTGGTCTCAAAATCATAGAATCATGGAATGACTTCAGTTGGAAAGGGCCTTAAAGGGTCCATTTGCTACCTCCCTGCTATGGCCGGGGACAAAATGCTGATTAGGGAGACATTGGGCTACAAACAAGGTGAGGCTGTGCTGCCCTGAAGAATCCAGTTTGGATACTGGAAGGAGTCTGAGGGAGTTAAGTAGCTATATTGCACTGATCTGCTGCAAACGTGGGATGTGAAGCCTCGGAAAACCCAAAGCCTGTGGGCAGTAAATTGCCTGCTAGCTGAGCTGGAGTGAGGATTGACAGGGAGAAGGCAGAAGCAGAAAACAAATGCGGCTGTGTAATGTTATTGAGAGGCATAGAGAACACTCCGCTTCTCTTAGTCCTCATTTCAAAGGGAGCCTGCTGTGAAAAATTTAAATAATCTTTTCCAAAACAAAGCACTTCAGTTCTTCCTTTACTCTCTTGCTAGTTCCCCAACGTCCCTAAATTCACCATGAGCGTCAGCTCTGGTTTTTTATTTGGTATTGTGTGCTCTTTGATCTCCAGGCTTGCAAAGGAACAAGAGAGTAATGGGGCTGATTTATCCTAAAAGAGTAGCTGAGAAAAAGAAGGAGCAAACATAGAGGCTGTAAAGAGAAAACTCTATTGCAGCAGCTCCTAGTTTTATAGATACTTAGGTTTTTAAATGTTAGTTTGGAGATGCTGGTTATTTACAGTATAAACTGGTTGATTGGACGCCCTGAGTGTTCTCTGTCTTGTTTTATGCTCTCTTTATGGAACCTATTGACCCAGACACAGCGAGTGTGGTTACTTATTATATCTGTCCAAAGCTCTCCAGTAGGCCAGTGGCTTTGGCAAGAGATTAAGCTGGAGGTGTATTATTTTAGCAAGAAGAGGAGTAGACATATTGCCAGGTAAATGTGGAAGCATGAGTAACTAACTGGATTTATGTTAGTTTTGTGGACTATAAGTGCATAAAACTCTTCACCTCACCTTCAGACCTCTGCATGCAGATTGCCTGTGGTGCTCAGAGCCTTTTGAATGATATCTTAGTCCTTGTTTTCTGTGGTGAGCTGTGTGTGATCCTTTCTGACTTGAGTGAGGCCACAGATAGGTGGCAGGTCTTTCCACTCCGATGTCAGTATGGGGTTTGAGATCTTTGGCTGTGAAGATTTATGGGATGGTGTCCTGGGTACTGAGTTCTTCTGTGCAGTCAGAAGCTGCAGCACGATAACCTATAAGCTGTAACCCCTTTAAGGAGGCTGTGAAGTTTGTCACTGAGTTTGAGAGCATGATCCCAAGTGCTGCATTTCTTTTCTTACCAGTGTCTGCGTCTGGCAGTGATGGATTGAGAGCCTCCAGGGTCACTGTCTTAAGCATAGTGTTTCTTCTCAAACACCTTACCTCGCCTCTGGCTGTTAATTTCCCATCTGCAAGGAGGAAAATGTGTGGCAGAAACCAAATAGGTTATGTGTATCCTGTAAGAAAAGCAAAAGAAAAAAAAAGAGGCAGTTTCTTTAAGGACCTGGAATTCCTGCATGCAGTCGAAATTGCATTCATTTCTGAGCTGCATCTGTGCTTTTCCACCTGTATTTGATAAGAATCATCTATGTGTAACATACAGAAGTCAGGCTAGAGTTGGACTCTAGCTGCTGTTACATTCTTGCAGGTATGGATGCAGAATTACGCTGGACTCCGATGTGAACCTGTCTTCAGCTTGTAAAACTAGATTGCCTGACAATCTGTAGTGCTGCTGTCACAAGAGACAAAAGGCAGAAAGCTGAACCTTCAGTAGAAACCTGACAAGAGGCCAGGTACTCAAATCAGGCCTCATTATTACATTTCTTTCAAGACAGTCGTCATTTCCTTTATAATTTTCTGAATTACCATAATGAGGATTAATTTGGCTTCTAGGTTGCCTTACACTGCACTGCTGTGCATACAAAAGGCTTGTTGTAAAACCTTTTGAAGCACCTAAGTTCAGGCAGGGGTCAGGAGACATGAGCTTGCGTGCTGCTGGGGAAAATGAAAAAGGGAAAAGGTTTTCAGGCACTCTGCTGCATCTCTAAATGCCGTTCTTGGCTTGGCTTTGAGGTCTGCAGTGGCCTCTTCAGGGTATGGATGTCTTGTTTGTGTGGGAAAATATGAACAGTGAGAACTCTGGGAGAAGGTCTCACACAGCTGTACAGGTTGTGCTCTTTGTTTTTCAGCAATGGGAGCAGAGGCAGGTGAATGTCTGTAGATAAACCTGTAAATAGAAGCACCTAAAATCAGAGAAAGGTGTGGGGAAAACAAAGAGCTTTAAATTGGCTTTGTACAGAGCTTCCTCAAGCTCACTTAAGGATGGAAAAGAGGATGCTTGAATGGGACAGGAGAGATGCAGAGAATGTGGTTGCCAAGGAAAGGTGAGAACACTATGTTCTCAGGAAGGGCACAAGATGGGGATGAGGGCAAGTGGAAAGGAACACTTCTTGAATATAGTAATTTCATAGAATCATAGAATGACCAGGTTGGAAGAGACCCACCGGATCATCAAGTCCAACCATTCCTATCAAACACTAAAAAAATTTGTGGTCATCTCTCTTGCAGCCATCTGGATGTGCAGTGTTCAGCTCCGAATTCCAGCCCTTGTGCACCAGAAAGAAGGAAGGGGCTCTGAAAGTTAGATCCCTAATGTCTTCCTTGAGTTCTTGGCAGTGTGTTTCCCTGTAACACTTGTGTTTTGTCCGTCTGTGCTCACAGTGTCTGTTATTTTCTGCTTCTTTTAGACTGCCATCCTTTGTGCCGGCAGTGTGTGGCCAACCTGCAGGAGACTGGCAGCATCTGCCTGAAGTGCCAGAACACCCGTCACTTGCTACTGGGGGATCACTGCATTCCTGACTGTCCGGTGGGATACTACACCGAGAATGGCGCCTGCAAACGTGAGTAGTCCCTACAGATGCCTCAGGTAGCTGCAAGGGACCACCTGGACCCTTGCAAAATGTTCTGTGAAATGGTTCTCATTTGGTAGAGAAGCTTTGTTCACCTGACAGGACAGTGCAGTGGGAGATGGAGATGGCTTTCCTGGCTGGGACCACTCTCCCTGTACCAATTTGTGTGGTACCAGCGCAGTTCTGGGATGCTGACACTTGAAAGTACTCTCTGGATGTGCACTTCAAAGGGCTGTGCAACTTTTGCTCTCAGAAGGTAGAACTCTAGGTGGTAGCAACTTCTTGGGAAGTTTGCAACCTGAGATGGAACATCATCCCAACTAAGGTCTCTCATTGAGACTTGTCTTGCTGCAGAGCAGTCCAAGAGGCAATTGTTTGTAGCAGCTTCTAAAACAAATGCTGATTTCATTCAGCCTTTTAGGCTGGCATGATAGATGCGTCTCTCCAGCTGCGTGGGCAAAGCTGCACTGATAGCACTTTTTGTTCCCTACCCTTCTGTGCCTTCACCTGTCCCTGGTTCTCCTCCAGATTTTGTTGCTGACGTGGCTTCATATTCTGATCATTGTCTGAGCTGCTTTACGTTTCTTGGGCTAGAAGGAATTAGGTTGCTTTTCTTGTTAGGTAGCCAACAGGGACATGTGGAAGCCCACCACACCTTACATTGAGCAGAGGATATTGCAGTTTAAGAGAAAGAAATCAAGACAAGGAATTCTACACATAAGAATTCAAATGTAGATGCTCTTTTTGCAGGAAGTGGCATTTCCTAATCCAGTCTAACAACTGATGTTCATGTTTCAAAGCTCCTCTGAAGCGCTGAGGAGCTGTGTGTTTATTTACCTGTTTTTGATGTGTGAAATATACTCTGTGTCATTTAATTGAAAAGACCTCTGAGGATGATATTTTGCCTTCCTGGAAATATAATCCTAGGGATAACATTTCTTCCCTTTGGTATAAAGGTTTAATTTAAAGCAAGTTTTACATTATTCAGGCTGCCTCAAAGCTCCTGTTACATTTTGTGCTAGCTTTGAAGATCTCTAGCAGTGTAATGCAGTTGCTTCTCTAATTTCTTTGCTCGCTTTCCCTCATGATTACTTGGCCTGATAGGTGTAATGATGACATCAACCTTTGGGCAAAGGCCTATCAAGAAGTAACACAGACTAATAATTTTATGAGTATGTACCCTTTTTGGAGAGATTAAAAAGATACATTGTCCTCATCCACTATGGGATTTTAAATCTCTTCAGTCAGACTAAGCACAAGGAGTGGGAGATGAAGGGAAACAGGAAAGGGGAAACGGGGAAGGAAAACAAGAGGGGTAGCATAAAAATATCTCTTCAAAAGTGCAAGGAAAGAAGACAGTAATGTACTTCCTTACTCAAGGCTGCCAGTGGGATTGCTGGCTCTGAAAAGCAGCAGACAGAACGTTGGGCAGTAAAGCAAGAGGTATGAGCTTGGTTTAGGCAGGTGTAATGATGCACACAGGGATGCCTAGTTCCATCCTCACGTACAGAGTGATGGCATCCTTGCCGTGATCTTGAAATAAGGATCAATCAGCCTGTGAAAACAGCATCCCGTTGTTCAGCGGTGTTGAAAAGGCAAATCAGGTGTTAGCTGCTAGTACAAAAGTAAAGAGGAATAGAAGGATTCGTTCTGCTGCTCTCTAAAGGAGCTGTGTGCTGTGAGCTGTTGTGCCCCATCTCAGAAGGGAAGAACAGCAGGACTGAATGTGAGGAATGAGTGGCTCCTGTACGGTGAGGAGATCAGAGTGCCTCAACCTGAAAACCAGTAGGGGGGAAATAGGATGGAGGCCTTCAAAGTAATGAGTGAAATGGAGAGAGGGCACTGAGAGATCGACTTTTCTCTCTCGGTGTTGCTTTTTCAGAGTGGCGGCTGTGCCAAAGGGATGGGTGTAAAACTTCAGGGAGGCGTGGAGCTGTCAGAAAAGCACTTAGTGGTTCTGGTGGGGCGATTGTACATAGACAAAACACATCAGGGTAATGAAGGTCTGACCTGATAATAGCTGAGAGAAAGCATGAGAAGAAGGTACTGGTACATGCTTGCTCCATTCTTACTTGTCTGATACACAGGCTGTGTCTGAATCCTGGAGGGTTGTTCCTAAGGGGAGTTAGAAGGTTGGAGAGAAGAGCAGTGAGTAAAAAGAGAAAGGAGAGGAGGGGAGAGAGCTAGTGTGGTGGGACACAGAGCACAAATAAACCCATGCAATCTGTCACAAGCTGGGCTGGCCGTATTTCTGCTCCTGAGCACTGTGCACCAGTGAGGGTTTAGGCTTAGGAACTTACGGTACTCAGTATCACCATGCTACTTTTCCTTGAACAGAAGCACTTGTTCTTGCTGTCCCTGCAGGGTGCCACCCCTCCTGTAAAACCTGCACCGGTGAGGGTCCTTTTTCCTGCTCTTCCTGCAACACCAACCTGGTTCTCTCCCACACCAGCATGTGTGTGCCAGTCTGTTCCTCTGGATACTACCAGGATGAGAGACGGACCTGCAAACGTGAGTGTCTCTCCCCAGGCCATCTCTTCTTTCCACAGTGTATGTCACCAAGATGTCCTTTCTTGTTCCTTCACTAACTGTCCTCTTGCCAGGAAAAGAAAGATTTCAGGTGCCTAAAGATTCTGTGTGAGTTGACAGAGGTGATGAACTGCCTTAGAAACAGACCTTACAGCATGGTTTAAATTTGAGCACAGCATGGTTTAAATTTGAACGCAGTTGCAGTTTTATTATCGACTTCAAAAACAAGAGGCTTTGGGTCCCCTAGCAAAAATTGGCAGTAGGCTTCCTCATGAAGTTATCAAGGTGGTACATAGAGAAGTGGCCAAAAGTACTGGTGAGTCCTGAACTTTGTGAAAACTTAATGAGTTTAGACTAGTTTTAATCAATTCTTATTGAGGCAAACATGCTCCCCACTGCACTACCTGCCATGGAAGCTGCATTAAGACTGTAGCATTTACGCTACATTTTTCCACACACGAAACCTACCTAGAAACAAGGTACAGCTTGGAAGAGACAACCCCCAGTGGCCCAAGCTGTGATATTTTTACCTCCTAATGATCTGATACAATCGATCTGGTGTAAAGCCCAGTAACGTTTTATCCTGCTCCTGCTATTCCTTGTGAATCTCTCAGGGCCTCTCTTTTCCTTTATTATTCTATATTTGCTCTGGCCCTTGTGTCAGCTGGGTTATTTCTCACGTAATTATTAAGCTTAATGTTCCAAAATTCAAAATTATATGGCCCAGAGAGATAAAAAATATGAAAAACCCCAGATCGAATTGACCCACTGTAATACATGCACCAAAAAATGAGCGAGCGCTTAACTGGTTTGGTTGCTGTGAACCTGAACACTCCAGTTTGTTAAGTCCTGCATTACTCTGATTTAAGTTACTCTGATTTATGATACAATAACTCTGTTGCACTGCACTGAGTACAGGTCTCAGTACAGGTCTATCTGGACCCAATTTCTTTACTGATGAGGTCCTGTAGGAAGAAGCTGCTGTGGTTGTCAGCTTTACCTGCTTTTTGTTGAAATATATGGTTCTTCTGCAACTCTTATTTCCATCCTATCAGCAGAAGTGGAGGCAGCTTGCAGAAGTTCAAGGAAATAGGTGGGAGATGTTTTACTATTCTTCCATTGACAGGGGAAAAAAAGGCTATTCAATAATAATGAAAAAAAAAAGAAAAAAAGGAAAGTAATAAAAAAGATGAATTTTAAAAAGGGAATTAGGGGATTCTTGCTGTCCTGGCTGGTTTCCTACAAGCTCTACAAGATATTCAGTGTTCTCTCCTGCAGTATGGATTCTTGTATTGCCAATTACACCAGAATACCTCCCTTCCTAATTAAAATGCCCTTTCTAATGAAATTCCTATCGATAGCTCCCGCCTTGGGACATTGAGGAATGTTCCTGAGGACTCTACCCTTCATGAATTTGGTTCAGTAGCTCAAATGCAAATAGATTTTTGCCAGCAAATCCAACTACTCTAATCTCCTTATTGCAAATGGCTTTTTAAGAAGTGTGTGTAATCCTTGCGGCAGGAGGCTCAAGGCATAGAGTGTTGGGGCATTGGATTTTTGTCATTCCAAGTGCCACTTGTGCCTTTTCAAGTGAAATACTGCTGATAAGCCGTGTAGATATGCACTGTCCCAGGCTGCTGGAAAACTACCAGTTAGGCGGAATGGAAATTGTTTAAGTGGAGGTTGGCTGTTAGGCTGAGAAAATGTGGTCTCTCTTCAACGTTTATTTTAGTCACATTGTGCTTTTGAGGAATTCAGGTTTGGAATGAAGTTCAGAGAGGTGCCGGGTGTGTGTATGGAGTCTCATGGATATTTTTAAGTTCAATGACTCTCTGGCTGACGATCAGTGCAAAGCTTAACAAGTTCTTCATGGGTTTAGAAATGCAGGTATGGAGTCATGCTGATTAAACAAGCAGATGGGATTGCTTTCACATAGTTTTTGCTTACTCTTCTGGCATGGCTCCATGATTTCTATAGATTTAAAGCTCAGGTGAAATGTTTAACCATACTTTTAACAGTTGGCTTTTCATGGCACTTACAGCTAGTGATTATTCCATGTAGCGTTCTTAATTTAGGTGAAACCAGGCCAGCACCAAAGTGCCTCAAAACAGGTACTGGGTTCCTTAGATACACCTTTTCTTAGAAAGTCATTTGTACCGCAACAAAATGCAAGCCTTCTGTGACATTTTTAGATGAGATAAAACGAGTAACCATTTTGAAGGGTGCCGCATTCTCACTTCATTGAGAGCACTGTTGGTATTTCCACATTTACTTTGAGGTTTTGTGGTTATAAAATCCTGACTTGAGTTAAAAGCAAAGGGAAGTGGATTTCCACAATTTACATATCACTGATAGAAATTAATTTCCCCAAGTATTAGCACCTGAACTGTAACTGAGTTAAGTCCTGTGAGAGATTTGATTTGATTTTCCATTAAAACTGGCCAGCTGTGCTTTTTTGTGCAAGTTTAAACACTTGGGGCTGTGTTTTTAGATATTTTTTCTGATATATCAAAAGTACAGAATTGAACTTGGGCAAAGATTCTGACTCCAAGTGGATTTAGCAACACTCAGGGGTAGCTGGCTGGGAGTTTAGTGGTCCCTTCTACATACACCATCACTGTGCTTGCCAGGAGAGCAGTTACTGTTGTTTTGTAAAGCGGACATGTGAACCTCCATGAGTTTTCTGCATATTATTTGCGTAAAGTTTCATCTTACCAGGACCAGAGCAAGTTTTTCAGTGCACGGGCAAAGGGATAGGAAAAAAATTTTCAGTCTTTTGCAGCACGTTGCTACTAAGTCTTCTGTGAATTAGCAAAGACCTCTGTCGCCAGCACTGAGGACACTTGGCTGTTAGTGCAGCTTCTTGAGAAGCTTAGACCCTGGGCATCAAAGAGGGGAGTTGGAATATTCTGAACTTCTGGACTTTGATCCTTTGATTCAGTAAATCCCTGAATTATTTTTTTTCCTGGCATCTTTATTTCCTTCCTACAGCTCTGAAATTTCATACTGTGTGCAAATAAAAAGGTGGAAACATTAAGTGAAATTCGATGGGCCTTTGGTCCCACCAAGTTTCGCTAACTGGATTGCAGCAGTCTCTGTGGTCTCCAAATTTGTGCATTTATGAGTTAAGTCTAGAATAGTATCAAACACAGGTTGCTTAAATAAAATAAGAAAAACAGAGACAGGGAAAGCTTTTATTTGCAGGAATGGTTTTAAGCTCAAAGAGGGGAGATTTGCATTAGATCTTAGGAAGAAATTCTTTACTGTGAGGATGAGGGGGCCCTGGCCCAGGTTGCCCAGAGCAGCCGTGGCTGCCCCATCCCTGGAGGGGTTCAAGGCCAGGTTGGATGGGGCTTGGAGCCCCTGATCCAGTGGGAGGTGTCCCTGCCTGTGTCAGGGGGTGGCACTGGATGGGCTTTGAGGTCCCTTCCAACCCAACCCATTCTGTGATTCTAAGATTTGAATTTAAGGTCAGTGTTTTACCCTGACCGTTCCAGAGGACAGTAAGAAACAGTAGGAGGAGATGTAACAATATGTCAGAGCCTTTTTACATTTTGGAGACTGTGAAAAGGAACACAAGAAGCAAAAACTCGGAAGGCTCCACATGCATCTCTCAAACAGGACCAGAGCAGTAGCAAGGCTACAAGACAATTCCATTTTTACAGGTGAAGTTGGCTAGCGCCTCAGTAATTACAGTTCTTTTCTTTGTCTTTCCACAGCTTGCAAAAGCCAGTGCCTGAGCTGTGAAACAGCCGCCAGCTGCATGGCTTGCAGAGACCCAGCTAAAGTCCTGTTGTTTGGAGAATGCCAGTACGAGAGCTGTGCTCAGCAGTATTACCTGGATTTTTCCAGCAAGACCTGCAAAGGTGAAAAATACATTGCTGTTTAAAGAAAAAAGGGGAAAAAGCATGGCAAGTGCCTTGGCAAGGAATCCATTGCAGTGCTGTATGATCTGTGCGGCAGCCTGCGTTAAAAAGTGTGTTTGAGGGCGGAGTTGTTCCAGGACAGGCTGCTTGCGAGGTTTTTATGGGTTTTTTTCTCTCTTTCAACAGTCAGCTGTCACATACTTCAGTATCTCAGTGAAACAAGATTATTGCAAATCCTTCTCTTGTAAATGATTTTGTAAGTGAGCCAGCAAACTTTTCAAGGGTCAGGTCCAGCAATTCATTTAGTCATGGGTCAGCTGAGTAACGCGAGAGCTTACCAGGCTAAATCTTTGTTAGAGCACTTAAGAGGGCCTTGTGTACTTACCTGTGTCTCTCTGTCTTATTAAATTCTGCATCACTAGATGGCTGCGGAACAACAGTTTGGAGTGATTTAAAAGACACGTGACTTAAAAGATGTCCAGAACTCCCAGGGAGAGTGTGCTATAATGGCAATAAGTGCGAATAACATGTCTTTATTGTAGCTAACACCGCTAAGGCCGGGATATAATTCAAATGACTTGTTCAGTGTTCATTTCTAGCTGTCTCTCTCTGTAGCTGAACCTTAACTGAGTGGCATCTGTTCTCTTAACGTTGTGGTTCTTCAGCGAGGTGACATTGTCTGTTGGAGAGGGTGTTGGAATGAGGCAGGACTCTTGTCCTGGCCTTGTTTTGGGCATGCTGCAATGGGCTGGAGTAGTTCAGCTTACCTCAGCGAGTCCTTGTTTCCCTCCTTCTTGTTCTTGCCCATTTTTCTGTCTCATTAGTCAAATGTGTCTGCCCTTAATTACTGATATGGACCCTCTAAGTGCCACCAAGGAGCGCTGGCAGCCTGAGCAGTCCTTGGGCACGTGTGCATGGGTGGGACTGCTGAAGGCTGGGGGGAAGATGGTGCAAGCACACGTGAAGACAGACGTGATCCCAGCTGGATTCAGTGTGTTTCTGGCCTTTCCAGAAGGACGTTTGCACTGTGAGGGGCAATGATTTCTTTTGATCAGAGTTGTTTGAAAGCATGAAATTGATAAAGCAGGGTGGTTAGTTGCTAATGAGCAGTGAGCTTAGTGTTGGCAGGAAAGGAATGTTGCTACTTAAGGTATAAAGCCCGGTTTTACGGGAAACAGAACTGTGCTGGTGTTAGCAGGTCTGAATGCTCAACAAGAGCCGAGCCTGCTCAAAATTGACATCATTACAACATGTTGAGTCCACGAGGGGGGAAAAACCCCAACAAATTTTGGTTTGTAATAAGTCACTCAGTACAAATCATGCTTTCTTTTTTTCAGTGCCTCTTTTAACAGTTTTTGCTGTGCTCTTTGCTCCTAGGGTTTATATTCCCAAGGCTTGTGGACCCCAAGCACTAAGCACTTGCATAGGGTGAGCTCTCCAGGAAGGGCTGCTGACTTTTTTTCCTTCCAGAGTGCGACTGGAGCTGTAATTCTTGCAAAGGTCCCCAGAGGACCGACTGCCTGCAGTGTATGGAGGGCTACGTTCTCCACGAAGGAGCCTGTGTGGAACAGTGCCCTGCAGCTTTCTACAAGGAATCAGACACGTGCCAGAGTGAGTTCTTCCTGTGCAATATTTCTGATCGCTGCTGCCAACATGTTTCTCTGCTTGTTGCCAATTTGTGCCTACCTTGCATTCAGAAGGCACACTCTGCCTTCCGATCTCTTGCTGCCCTCCAGCACGCACACACCCCAGAGCCACGGTTCCTGTGATGCGTTACACAGCGCAGGAAGCAGTCAAAAGTGGTCTTGACCTGAACTCTTTCCATACAACTTTCAGGGTGTGATCAACGCTGCCTTCAGTGTCAGCAGCCAGATGAGTGCAGCCTTTGTGAAGCCCCGTTTTTCCTCTTGGACACTCATTGTGTTCAGGAATGTGGGAAGCGGTATTATGCAGATCATGTGCAGCGTAAGTGCACAGGTAAGCAAAGTGAGCCATCCTGGAGACGGGCCAGGGTTGTAGTCTGTGTTCTTTTTCTCTACGAGGCTGAGGAGAAGAGGAATTGCTTCGATGCTGTGTTAAACTTGCTGTTGAGGTGATGCAGTCAGCTGAGGGTTAGATAGCAGGCAGTAGCTGTATGCCTCATTCAGGAGGAATGAGATTCGCTGTAGATGGCTGCTGGTGTGTGTGTATGTGTGTACACACTGTATGTAAAAAACAGGTATTAAACCCACACTTTTAGAAAGATTTCAGTTGTATTTGTGGGTTAACAAGCTGTGTGCAGCTTGAACCTGTATTTAGAGGTTTTTTTTTTCAAATTAGTATAACAATTCCTTAAAAACTTGTTTCTTCCACTTGGAAGATCATCTCGGGTTCTCTGTAGTCAATGGGAAACAGTGATCAAATGAGGAAGGAACTTCTTAACAACTTTTTTATCTCATCTCCTGGCCCCTTCTTTTTGATTCTTTCTGTCAGGTAAGTAAAACACAAATAGCAGTGGTGTTTCCGTTCTGACATTTGGGGACAGCTCTGCACACCAGTGTCTGCATTGTTTTCACAGTGTCTCAATGAGATTGTGCTTTACATCCAATTCAGCTTGTCCTCCTGGGTGTCTGGAGTGTGACAGTGACAGCCTGTGCCACCTGTGTGACAGCACCATGTTCCTGAAGAATAAGATTTGTGTTCCTGCCTGTGGCCAGGGTTTCTATGGCAATAGGTGGACCAGAGAGTGTGAGGAAGGTGAGTGTCTCTCCTGATAAAGCAAGATAGCTAGCAGGCTTCCAGCAGATTTTAAGGCCAGAAGCAGTGTTCATTCAGTGGCATTTGTGTAATTGTGTCTGCAGGGCTTTGAGTTTTGTGGCAGGGAACTTGAGATGGGAAGTGGCTTTCCCAAGCCTCTCAAAATCATAGAGGGGGTTGGGATGTATTGCAGTTATTCTTGAGGTGGTGGTTGCCCACCAAGGTCAGTAACGAACAGGACATTGTAAGTCTGTTATCCAAAAGATATCCAGTCTGTTATCCAAAAGATGGCAGTGACAGGCAAGATGCTAATGTGGCCCTTGCCTGTAATTCATTCCATAATACTTCTCCCTTCTTTCTTTTAGCCAGAAAGCATCCCTCAAGCTTCCACATGAACAGTACCCTCACAGTAGGAATCGGCGGGGTGAAAGCCCTAGACCTGGCCTTGCTGGGTTGGTGTGATCCGGATGGTGACACAGGACAGCTCTCGTTCCACATCGACAGTGCTCCCTCCAATGGCAGGCTCCTGGTGGCAGTGGGTGGGCAGGAGGTGCATCTCAGCGAAGGCGACCACTTCAGCTGCAAGGATGTGAGGGAGAAGAGAGTCCGCTTTGTGCACAGTAGAGAGAAAGCCAGGTGACTGCCTTCAACCTTTTTACAGAGCTCTTGCTCTTAAAAAAAAGTGGGCGTATCTTGAGAACAGATATTTCCTTGTGCCTTGAAAACATTGTTGCAATGAAGCACACTTCTCACTGTTGTTAAATAAATTAATAATGTATTAGACTGCACCATAATAGGAATAATGTTGCAAAACATCTCTGTTCATGGTTTAAGACGTCCAGCTACCAAATCTGTTGCGCTTTGGTGTGCAGGAGTCCGTCTCATCTTTAGGATGAGATTTTAAACCCTCCGCTGTGGGTTTAAAACTAGCAGATTAGTCTGGTTATTGCAACAGTTCCTTGATACTGTCAGGAACACGTTCAAATGATGTCACCACTATGCTCTGCAGCACAATCTACATTCAGCCATTACTTCCTTGCCTGCAACATGAGCTCTGTTAGTATCTTGGGATAATTAGTGGTGATTAGTAGCTGCAACGCTCACACTGCAAGCGTAGGAAGCCGATTTTTCCTGCTGCCAGGGAATAAGCCAGTCATCCTGCCAAATTTCACACTTGATTTACATCACCATAAAGCCTTGGGACTAGGCTGGTACCAGTGAAATTGTTCTAAATTTCTCCCCATATGTATTAGGGTGTTCTTTGATCCGTTGCTCTTGGTTAAGACTTTCAGAGTGTTTTCCTGATGCCAAGGATTAACTCATGTCCACTGGACTTAGGGTATGTTTTTTGTGCCTGGTAGTCACAATGAAACATCAGGATTGAGTCACAAGAACAGTAGCTGCTTGGTGTTCAAGGTTAAAGGTGGCATTATTGAAAAATAAATAGGAAGCAAAAATGCCAAAAAGGTGGGAGCTTCAGTTCCGAAGCCAGATAAGTGATGTTTTTCTTTAGCAGTGACATTTAGAATTGGTGCTTTATCTTGGAGGTGCCATCCTACGTGGGTAGCATCAGTTAAAGGGAAATAAGGGTGTATTATTGCATAGTTAAAGGTATTTTATTACATGTTGTGACTATTGTGAATCTTTAGACAAAAATACTATAAAAACATAATTGAAAAAAAGTGAGCTAAAGCTTCTGTTGCTAAGCTCATCATTTTTACTGAATATTTAATATTTTTATCATTCACTATGTAAGAGTGCTTTGTTAATTTATATTATCCTGTATGTTGGTTTGTTGGGGACTTGTTTAGGAAAGGACAGTTTTCCTTGAAGGTCAGCGATCACCAGTTCTTCTCTCATCCTGAGGTGGTCAACGTTCAAGCATTTTCGACACAGGTAATGTAACAAAGCTTTGAAACAACCTCAGATTTTCTACTCTTTGGAGCCCTGGTTTATTGCAGTGATAACAAAGGAGCTGGGCAGAGCTTGAGCTGGCGTTCAGGGCAGGTGGGTCATCCCTCGCTCAGTTGAAAGGCAGTGGGAGTCATGTGGGAGAAATGGGCTTGGGGTAAGTGACTGAAGAAGCTGGCCCATGTGATTTGGCTTGTGCAGGGAATTACAGCCGTGCAATCACAGAGCAATTATCAGTGAGGGCAAAGGAGTCCCTGCTGCTTAAATTATTCTTTGGATCTGTGGATAGTCTAGTTCAGTCTCTTACTGCAGGGCAATTGAACGATGATTGATCCCTATGGTAGGGATACTTTGACAGTCAAGAGCATTTACTTAAATGCTCTGTTCTAGGACAGCTGGGAATTAAATCAGCTTGAGCTATTTAAAGTGTGTCTCTTGAACTGCTCGCCACTTTAGGTGAGTCGATGGTACTGTCAAGTGTCCATGCCTCTCGTGCTATTATTTAAAGTCTGTAGCACAGTATCGTGGAGGGCCTTCACCCAAGAGATGGAACACAGGCAGTACATTCCTGACTCCTTTTCTAAGGGCTGGCTATCCGCAAAGCAATGTGTGAAGAGACATGCATGATACATGTCAAGGGAGAGGGACAGCACTGCAGAAAGGAGGAGTTGTTGAAGCCCAGCCAAGCTGCGTGTGCCCAGCTCAGCCTGTCAGCACGTCACACCATCATATCCCTCTGGGTAGGCTGTGATTCCCACTCAAGCTACAGATGTTCCTCTAGTGCTGCTCCAGTGGATGTGCTAGAGCTAGTCGGCCTGGCTTCCCGCTTGCTGCTGGTCGTGCTGGCAGTGGGTTCACCCTGGGCTCACTTGAAAGGAATCCAGGTTTCCAAGGAGGCTTTGCAGCCTGCGCTGAGCCTTTTCCATAGTCAAACCTTTTCCATAGTTGAGAGCACAATCAGATAGCTGTGATTGAACCGAAGTTGTTGTGGCTACTTGGCATATTCCAGTGGTGTAAACAGATTTTAAAGTGCAAATGTGAGTCAGCTACACTTAAGGCCCATTTACATCCTCAGAGGAGCTTTAAATGGCTTGATAAAACTGTAACTGGAAATCTGGCTATCACCGTTTCTCTTTTAGTGCTGACTCCTTCCTGCCTGCAAACCTGACTCAGCATCCATTCTTACAACATGTAATTTAAGAAATTAATTTCTTTTAATCTTTGCAGTGGGTTTGTATCCAAAGGTGCTGGTGCTGTTCTTTATTTCATGCTGAATGTAGCAGGAACATAGCTAGCAGCTCAAAACCGTTGTGAGCTGCTGTCTGGGTCACTACATACCATGCCAGGGAGCTGCGGAGGGCTCCAATTTACCAGATTTATTGTTCCTTATAGGAAACTGCTCTTTCTAAGCTGCACAGTCCATGTGATTCTCTGACAATCTTGAGGCTTTGCACTGCATTTTACTGCACTGGGGTCCTAGAGAGGTTGTAGCTTCAGGGTTAGGATTTATTAGTTTTTTAAATTGCATTTTGTTGCTTTTAATCATTATAGTCCATATTAGTCACTCCATCACTTCTGGAAATTAGAAATGTTCTAGTTTGACCTTTAGTATAAGAGAAACTGTGGATTTTGATCCTGTTGTGTGTGTATTGATTCTGGCTGGTGCTGAAATCCTTGCTCAGTCTAATCTCTTGTTTACCTCAGTAGGACGTTCACCTAAGTAAGAGCTGCAGTCACTGCCCTGGAATACATAAGTGAGATTTAATAATAGGAGTTTTGCCTGCTGATCCTTAATAACCCGGATAAGTTGTACACAGGTGAGGTAGCAGCAGTTGGCCTGCTGATGGATGTCCCCAGGGCTCTGACTTTGTCTCTGTGGCATCAGCCCCCTCCTGAGGCAAGAAATTACTGATGGTAAACGATGTTTATTGGGATCGATAGAGACTGCAGATTCAAACTTTCTTGATGGCAAAGAACTAGGGAACTAACTTAAACCAGCAGAAACGTGATGTGTAGCTGATCTTCCTTTTGGGATGAATAAGGCTGCATGGAGGCTTTGAAAATAAAAGAATAATGATGCTGATGACACCCAGCTTTGCTGTCTTTGAGATGGACTTAGTCAGTTCGAGGCAAGCAAAAACTCAGTGCCTATTGATTGACTCATTTCTACTTAGAAGCATTAACTGAATCTTCTGCCTCTCTGTTTACCTCACTGATATCAGTATCCTGCGTAGGTTATTCTACCCCCCAGCATTCCTCCTGCTTCCTTTTTTCCCCTCTCCGCAACTCATTTTAAACAGATGACCTGGACACGTGGGTTGCATGGGCTCTTACTTCCAAACATCAGTGCTCTGAAAGATGTCTGAATTTCCCAGAGCTGTGGGATTACATTTCCCATTACACAGGGAAAATGTGATGTGTCTCAGCCCACCCAGAACTGATTATTCAGAGAGCAGTCTTCACTATCTGAGGTGTAGGTGTTCCAGGTGGGCCTGCGGTCATGTGTGTAACATGTAGACCCCCCAAAATAGTTGGGGTCTACGTGTCCATTTGAATTTCCATGGATGGCAATAAGGCAAAGCGGTGTCCCTTGCCTCCTACCTGTGCAGACAGCAAAGGAAATACAGGCTCTGGCTGATAACTAAATGGTTTTCTGTATAAATGTCCTAAGTTTTTTCCCTTTCCCTGGCATGAGAATCTTCTTTTAATGTAACTAAATCAGTCTAAATTGCTAAATAATCTTAGATCTGCCTGCTTCAGGGGCAAGTGTGGAGAGATATTTTTTGCCGCTTAAAAGTGGATTTCCAGGGATGAAATGAACTAATTTCCTTAACCCCCATGTCTCCTCCCAAACTTTGATCATAATCAAATTGCTAAGGTTTAGCAAACCTCTAAGAACTTCTTTTGTTTCAGGCCCCATATGTGTTCAGAAATGAGGCCCTCCTTATCCGCAGAGGAGAAATTGGAACTATATCGGACCTGTTGCTTGGTGTGAGAGACGGTGACAATTCTCAGGATGTTGTGCTGATGGTTTTGGAGCCTCCACGTCACGGGCAGCTGATGAAATCTCCTGGGGTCTCGGCATCCGCAGCCCACCTGTTCCACCTTGATGACCTTGCCAGCGGGCTACTCCATTACGCTCATGATGGCTCTGACACCCGGGATGATGTGGTGCTTTTACAAGTGAGCGATGGGTACCACTTCCAGAATATCCTGTTCCGCATTAGGATTGCTCCCAAGGTATGTGCTGTGACGTGAGCCCTCTAGAAGTATCCCTAGGTCCCTGAGGTGTCATTAATACTGCATTACTGACAGGCTGTGGTCAGAAACAGGAGAAAGTAGGGGATGGATCGAGCTTTGGAGGTCACCTGAAGTTCTGGTTTGCAGCAGGAGCTGTTCAGCTCACGTTGTGCAGCTTTGACAATTCAAAGCTTGTAGTTATTTGATAAAAAGATCTGCTGGAGCTGCAGGTGAGACTTTTGCACCAGTAAAGGCAATGAATGAGAGAACGAGTGGATGGGGCAGAGAAAGGGCTTTCTGTTTGATAAATTCACCAAGGACAGGGCACAGATACCTAAATTCAGAAATTATAATTACTATTTTTATTTCTCACTTTTATTTATCAAATAACAATTGTTTGACTCCCCTGTATTTGGACACGAAGTGGTGTTTTGTATTCAACTCTATAGAGATTACAGCTGTAAAATTAGAAACAGTGGTGTTTTACCATTTGTTTATGGAACAAACCCCAGCCAAACAAGGCGTGAAATAGGTACAATATGTGTGGAGGAGCCTGGAAAAAATAAACTTGCTGAAGTGCATGCAAGCATTTCAGTTCTGGTAATGTAGTATTGTAATAAAATAGAAGGAAAAAAGCTGGAAGTTGCCTTATCCTTTAGTTAATGTGAAAGGGTAATGAAAAATAGAGCTGTCAGAGAACCCATTCGGTGTTTGCAGTCTTTATAAATGGATCTGGGAGTTACACAACATCTGAGTGCTTCCACACTGTGAAAAGGAGTTTGGAGGAGATACGCCTCGGCTGTATTAGGCGTCTTTCACAGTAGCTTGGACATGAAAACGTTAAGGAAGGTTTTAGAAGTGCGATGTACGTCTGTCTAGTTAGCACAAAGTGGGTCTGATCCCATTCAGACCCTGGGGGTGCTCCTGAAGCCGTGGTAGTAATGAGTGGTAATTAGTGACACGACTCACACTTCAGGCTGGAAATTAAAAGGGGTTGCTTTCAAGGCTGGTGCTGAGTTGTCAGCCTCCTGGAATAAGAGCAACTCTGCCTGTGGTTTCTTTACCCAGATCAATTATGTGGCCCTAAGGATCAGGACACCTGTAAAAATGCTTGGACACCACTCTGCCGTTTGCAGCGTATTTTTATTGTTGCTGTTGATTAAGCAGGTTCTCATAAATGCCAGCAAGGGTGAATTGCTGAATACAGTTTCTTTTATTAGCAATTTTGCGCTCCCTTGTCTCTCATTGTCTTTCCAAGTGTCTCTGTGCAGCCTTTGGCTACAGAGAAGAATGAAGATGGTGACAGAAGTGAGAGCGGAGCAGCTTTTAGTATAAGGGGAGAGCTGGCAGATACCCAACTCTTGCCTCATCCTAGTTATTGTCTTCGTGCAGTAGCCTAGGGAGCTGAAATACAGGCAGGGTTTTTTTCTCTGAAGGTGCTGTTATGACACACAGAGAGAAGCTCTTGGGATTTTTTCCAAGATTTATGGAGAAAAAGAGCCCTGTAGGACCCTGGCTGGAGATGTGGAAGTTTGAGGTGTGGTCTGTAAACCATGTTCCTTATCTGAGTACACAGAGCTTGTTATAAAGTGGTGCTGGATGGTTTTACGTCGTCGGTCTGGCTATGAAAGGGCATCTCTAGGATTCCTATTCCATGGGCTCAGATGGTACAATTCCCAGGCATTAATCCCAGGAGCACTGCAGTGGAAGTGTGAAAGCATAAGTGAAGGGCAACACAACCTTCCAAATATTAGGAATTGTAGTGGTTTGTTTCTTCACAATGGGTATTCCTTGTTTTAGTCGCTTTGGTTCCTGAAAGCCTGCTTTTCCCTGTGTGCCCCTCCAAACTCTTTCTTTGGTCTCCTGTAGTCTGAGCAGCTGGCCTCTGTTTTGAGAGCTCTTAATAACGATTTGCACTGCTGTCTATTTTTGTTGGCATTCTCTAACAATTACAGCTTCTGCAAAGTTAACTTGAAACCTGCTGGTGCTTTGGTTTTGGCAGAGCACCACTGGTGCTTCACTGGGGAATAAGGACCCCGTGCCCTAGAAAATATGATTGCAGGCTGCGTACTGTAAGTCAGCGGGGGTCAGACCTACTCGTAATCTGCCCGTTGGGGATGGGATACAAAAGTCTTTCTTGTCTGAGAGGCTGGGGGGAATGCAGGAAGAAGTTCTCTGAAGTGTGGTTAGTGCATAAAACTAGGAACCTTTAATATGTTTTTAGTTTGTTTCCTGTTCCAATGTTATGCTTTGCTTGGCCTGAATGTGTCATGTTGGGATCGAATCAATGAGGTCGGAGGAAAGTTGTCGTCTATAGTGGCAGGGTGCTCTTGGCTGACACAGCATCTGGTTTTATTCTTCACTGTCCTTTAGAAGAATAAAGCAAGCGTTGTGGAGGGAAGCTCTTGACCTGACACAGTCAAAGATCATACGGCATTTAAAAATTAACACTGTGCAAAGTAAGCATATTACAAATTAAATGTGAGCTTGCAGCACAGAGAGCCAACAGTATCCCTGACTGTATCACAAGAAGAGTGACCAGCAGGACAAGGGAGGGGATTCTGCCCCTCTACTCTGCTCTCATGAGACCTGATCTGAAGCCCCGAGTTCAGTTCTGGAGCCCTCAGCACAGGAAGGACTTGGACATATTACAAGTCCAGAGGAGGCCACAGAGGTGATCCAAGGGCTGGAGCACCTCCCATACCAGAACAAGCTGAGAGAGCTGGGGTCATTCAGCCTGGAGAAGAGAAGACTCCCAGGGAGACCTTAGAGCAGCCTCCAGTGCTGAAAGGGGCTGCAGGAAAGCTGGGAAGGGACTTCTTAGCAAGGCCTGTTGTGATCTGCCTATTGACAAGGTCAGTTCTGAAGGATGCACAACCAGTTCTTGAAGCAGGCAACCCAGATTGAATGCATAAGGAATTCCAAAATACTCTGCTTGCTCCTTTTGACTTGAAATTGCTGACATTCAGTTAAGCCTTTTCCTGCTGTCCCTCTGCCTGCAGGATGACAGAAGCCCTCAGCTGGTGACAAATTCCCTGGTCTGGGTGCCCCAGGGAGGCATGCTACAGCTCTCCAAGACAATTCTGCATGCCAAGCTGCCTGGTGCCCGTGACTCCGAGATAACCTACACCATCATCAAGGACCAGCCAAGACACGGTAAATATCTTTGGAGTTTTGGTGTCAAAAACCAGCTTTTGAGTGTTGCTTTTCACCCCATGTGCTCCGAGGTGCCCATCCGCTAAATCGAAGTGCAAGGTTCTGGTTACTTCTGGAGGAAAGGATGTGCTTTACCTATGGAATGGGATTCTTCCATTGTATTTTGCCCACAACAAATAGCATTTGAGGGAATATTTCCTTACAAAGCTACGCTGAATAAGTGCTGCTAGCCTCATCTTTTCCCAGTCAAATGGGCACGCAAAGTAATGAAGTACTCCGGTCCTGCCTGGTCGTCTGAACTTCTGTAACCATGTTTCTTGAGTGGTAGTTAAATTTTGGTGGATTTACAGAATTGTGAGAGCAGAATGTTACTGCCAAAAGATAACATTCCACAATGAAGATCCGTTTTAAAAGCAGCAAAAAGTGCTATCTACCTCTAAAAACTGCTGAGCACAAGTTTACCATGAAGGATTGGAGAACTCCCTAAATTCCATGACGTTTGATTTAATTTCTGCTAGTGGAAGGGGTTACTGACAAACAGAAACTGGATACATTTTTCATCCATATATAATTTTTGTCTCAAAATTCCTTTAGGGAGGCTCTGATCCTGTCTGTCAGAATAATGGCTTTCACAAGCAGCCCTGTGCCTAGGAGTACAGCTTATGAAATAACTTCTGGACTCAGGCCAGGGAGGAGTGTGGAAGGCACTGGGATCTGTGGCTAAGACACAAACTGAGAGAAACTGGATGAAAAAGAGAAAGCATTAGATCTGATGGGAAAGGAAGTAAGGACAGAAAAGAAAAATGTTCTTTTCTCACTAAGAATCACCATTTTCTTCACTAGAACTATGCCTTTAAATAATAAATTTCACACTTCTGTGAAATGAGATCTTTGCTTTTAATTTGTGGAGCCAGAGAAAATAAGAGGATCCTTTTAGCAACATCGATGCTGATTTTTGCCTTTTGCCTTAAGGACAGACTGGTTTCCATAACAGCTGCCAGTACCTGATTGAAACATAGATTGTTATTTTTGCAATTTAAAAGAGAAGTAGTTAATTTGTATTCTCCCTTTAGTCTTATGCAGATGAAGGGCTGTCTTCTCATTTTTAATAAGCATTTACTTGAAAACAAGATTTTTTTTCCCAGAGGAGCTTGTCTCCTCCTGCCTAACCCTAACCAAAATTTATAATCCTGTATTTGTATCACTATATTTATCTGTACTGTAATTAATTGCAATAACACAAATGGGTTTGTAGCTGCAGGTGAGGAGTAAGCAGTATGGATCAATGAACTTCAAATTTTTGTCTAAACTGCTATTTCAAAGAAAGGGAGGAAAAAATAAGGTAGAGAAATGTGTCCTTAATCAAGGAGGGTTTATCTGCCTGTCCTATTGTCTGAGTCATGGAAAAGATTTTCTTACCTGTAGAAAATATATAATTTAAATTTTAGATTGGAAAGAAAACCGCTTTGGAATTATCCACTACATTTCTGTAGCAAACGCCTGGACCCAGAAGGCTTCTTGCCTTTTCTTTCAAGACTGAAACCAAATCAAAGGGGTATAACTGGGGAAAGAGGATCTCTCCAGATCCCTTCTTCTGTAGGGCTTGATTTGCTTTGGTGTAATTGTGCACTGGAGAGCAGTTGATGTTTTGAAGGATTTCATTGTGCTGGACCTCTAGTTCTGTCACAAGAAACAAAACCAGTGTCTTCCTTGCCTCTGTTCCAAACACACAGGATGCCTCAACACAGCTCTGTTATGAGGCAAAATTGCTCACTTCTATCTGAGTAGGTATTGTTGTACCCTAAGCTGCTCCATGTGACATCCATTCATAGGGGATGAAATTTCTAAAGCCAATGAAAAGCAATACAAGCACTCACTCCTCTTAAAATAAATGAGGCTGCAGTGCCCGAATCCTCAAGACAGTTCTGGAAATCGCAGCTGTGTGGCTCCACATATTGCAGAAAGTTGCCTAAGTGTGCACAACTTGTACATTTATGGGTGTAACCTATCAACAGGTAGGAAAAAACGTGTTTGAAATGGAACAGTATTCATAAACTCTGTAAGTAAACATCACAGAGTAGTTCCTTCTGATCATGTTAAGTGTTATTTTATAAGAAGACACATTGACGTGCATCTTACTTCAAGCAATTGTGTGTTCTGGTTGTTTCTTCTCTTACTTTGGGAGGGATAAACAACTCACAAGCCCTAACTTGCTTGGGTACGTGATTAGCATCTTTAGAAATCACACAAAAGATTAAGGTGGCCAACTCCCATGAGCATAAGATTGGGACTGTAGTTAGGGCACTGATAAGGGGATAATAGTGTAGTTTCATGATAAAATGGAAGTATGATGTTTCAGCTTGCTAAGTTATTTTATCACTCCAACCGTTTGAGGGTGATTTGGGAAATGAACTTGGAGAGCTTATGATGGGTATTTTGCATAACAGTGTTTAATGCGAGAAGGAGAGTTGAAGTGATTTATAATACATGTGGCTTTGGAACTGGTAGTCACAAGGGGTGCGTTCAAAGACCAGTAGAAAAGCACAACATACAGCTAACAAGTTATTTAAAGGTAACTAAATTACATATAGTCAGGAATAGTAAAGAAAGGGGAAACGTATCGTTGTTTCACAGATTCTATGTTAACTCCAAAACATTGTAAAATACACAAATATGCCTTTTATTTTGATACTGTAGTTCTTTGTCAGGTTTTAATTTCATTTATGTGTGTCGTTAGGTAAACTGTGTGCATTGGTGAAACTGATGGCTGAGGTTTTGATCCCCCTTCTCCATGTGGGAAGCACTTGGCTCCTTGAGTAATTTTATTAGAATGATGGGTTTGTATTAAAGGCTGTTGAATATCAGTAGTGACATCAAAATCCAGCCCTTGCAGGCGTCTGTGAGGAAGGGTGATAACCAGTGGGACATGCACCAGTCCTGCTCCTCTGTCACATCCACAGTGAAGCCGGGGATGTTTCAGTCCAGCTGAGAATCAATTTCTATTACAAAGATCAGAAATAATCTGGATGTTGGAGATCTAAATGCTACAAACTAGGGCACACAGGCATTCAGTACAGCCTGTGATACAGAGGCCCTTCACTACAGCTGTTGAAAAGCTCTTTTTAGTTGAAGATTTCTGTTCAGAGAAGGCAGTTGAGTAGACTTTTTCGCATAATAAGTCCCCAAAAGAGCTAGAAAAGAGCTGACCTTGAAAAAATCAGTATGCTGTGTTCTGATTCTGAAGCTGTACCCTTGAGGGGAAGATGGATAGCCTGCTGCAATGCTTTTTAACCCTGATTATGTCACACTTCTACCCCTTTACAGGAGTCCCAAAAAGTGAGACAAGTCCTTTGCATCTGCTTTTCTGTTCCATTTATCAGACGGGTACATTTCAAGGTTGAAATGAGTGGTCAGTGGGCAGAATGACATTTTGGGAGTTTAAAGTTGCAGTTCCAGTTCTTCGCTTGACTGTGCATTTCTCCTATGTACTTGCACAAATGACTTGATCTAGGTGAAATTTCCCTGCGTTGGTGAGATGTTTCCAGGTCCATTAGTGGTTTTCAGGAGTTCTGCTCCTATTTCTGTTAGTCATACTAGATGGAAAAAGATTAGGACTGTGAAGACATTTGTCTTTGATGCTTATTAGCTGTTAAAAAGGTATCTGTTCCTCCTTGTTTTCTCACAAGTTGCGCCCTGGCTGTTTGCCTTTGTTTTTCCCAGGTGAGGTGGTGCTTTTGGTCCCAATGCCAGCAGATGGTCCAGCAGACTCATGGCAGCTTTTGCCTGATGGAAGAGCAGCCTCATCTACAACCTCTTTTACCCAGCAGGACATCAATGAGGGCATTGTGTGGTATAGGCACTCTGGATCCGAAGTAGAGAGTGACTCCTTCCAATTCCAGGTACTCCTTCTCATATCCTTGGGGGGTCATGGAGCAATTCTGCTGGCGTTTTTCTTTGAGTCTGCCATTCCCTGTATCTTGTGAGGGAAAATTTTAATAGATACACATACATGAATACATGCATGGATATGCAAATATGTATGTAAATATGTATTTCCATTTATATACAGTTATTGTAGAATCCTAGAATGGTTTGGATTGGAAGGGACCTCACAGCCCATCCAGTCCCACCCCTCTGCCATGGGCAGGGACACCTCCCACTGGATCAGGGGCTCCAAGGTTTTAATATGTGGCAGTGGAGTCAGTCAGCCAGCTCCCCACAGTGTTGATCTGCACACAGTGGCATTAACCGTCGGGATGTCAAATCACAGGCAAAACTAGAGAAAATTGACTTTCAAGCAGCATCCTACATTTAAGCTATTAAACTAATAGCTGGAGTGATTTTCTGAAGAACAATTCCATCTCAGGGAGGAAAGGGTTTTCTAGAAAAGTAATGACGTTATCCTAGTGCCTGCTACCTTGTCGAAGCAGGAGAGCTCTTTGAGGTCAAGTCCCCAGAGTGAATGGGCAAACACTTCAAACTTCTGCAGGATGAAACTAGCAGGTTTGTAACATCCCGTGACACAGTGTGTCCAGAGAGTGATTCTTGCTGTGAGAGTGATCCCTTCTCCACTAGCCTTTTGCTTGTAGGGTGGGATTGTCCTTTCCCACACCTTACTGATGTGCTTGGGGTTGCTTTGGGGATGAAATAGGAACAAGAAGTGGTTTTTTGCCTGGCAGTCCTGGACTTCCCTGTGCAAAGAGTCTTTTTACAGCTCATATCCCTGCAGTGTTGATGCCCCACTTACAGTTCAGACAGAGGGTTTAACCCCTTAGTACTGCCTGGCAATGCCCTGTCGTAAAACCTGGAATATTTACTCCAAGTGTGAAGTGTTCCAAGTGCCTTTTTAAAAATTGTTTGCTTTGGAGGCCCCCAAACCAAGCAACTCCCCTGCTTTCTGCAGTCCCTGAGCTAGTCATTTAATTTTTGCTATAGCGTACTTCTTGCAAACAGACAAAAGGGTACAAATGCTTCCCTGCAGATGTAATACTCCAATAAATCCCACCTCCCCACAGGTTTAACAGCCATAAAATTCCTCAGACAGGTCCTTGCTGTTTGCTTGGAAGGTTTAACAACCTCCCATAATGCTAAGCCTACGTGAACACTCGCATGCAGTATTTGTTACATCTGGTTTACAAGTCAGAAGCGATTACTGTAGCACCGGAGAGGCAATTAAGGTAATTTCTAAAGTAATTAACATAAGTGATAATGAGGAATTTGTGAGTGTCAATGTTGAACAAGCTAATCTTTGGCTTAATTGCTGCATTTCTCTTATAGAGTATGCATTTCATATGAGTTGAATGTTTGGTTTTAGTATCTTGAAGTGGTAGCAATGATTGTATGGAGAGCCCTGCTGAGAAAGGCAGCCGCGAAGGCCTGGGTCATGTTGGGAGACCATAACCCATCTGTCTGGGGCTTAAGCTGCGGAGAGGGGCATCACGGGAAGGACCAACACTTAGTTTTCATCAGTATTTTTTGTCAATGATGGCAACTCAGAACAGGTCCAGCAAAAGGCTAAAATAATTTCATTTCATCAGAGCTTGCATTGTTATGCACTCTTGCTTGAAATAAAGCTTAGCTGAAGTCTGCTCTTGCTCACAAAGTGCTCTGTTGAATTCAAGTTCAGGCTTCCATCCCTGCAGACAGATAAAGCCGTAACTGGATCTAGCAAAGAAGAGGGCTGTGTTTGTTTGGTTGCTTGCCTGAACATTTACAGGCTTAACTCTAGGGGATGGGTTTGGTCCTTTGAATTTTCACAGATTTAATATTGTTTGCTTTATATATCATTACTGCAGCCTTGCTATTATAAGTTAGATGCTATTGATTTAACTTTGGTGTATGGAAAATATTTATGGGCCTCTGTGAAACAGGAGCGCAGGCTGTCTTGGAAGATGTTGAGAACACAGGGAGTCACTGCTGAGGCAGTGCCATTATTAAAAGACCAGTTATTTTCACCTTGTCAGCACAACTGATGGTCCTGTTGAGGATGGGAGGGAGGTTTAAAATACCATGACTTTTTCTCTTCCTGTGATGAAAAGTTCCACTAAGCTGTACAGACAGTTGGAGTAAAATTCAGCAAAGCCGTGGCAGTGACTGGGGGAAGCAGGAATGAATAGCAGATAAGGAAGTGACAAACAGATCACTTTCTAAATGTTAATAAAGAGGTGAATAATTCTAGATTGTACAGGCAATAATGGAGAAACTGATTTTCATCAACTACCATCCATAGAATCATAGAATCATTAAGGTTGAAAAAGACCTGTAAGATCATCCAGTCCCACCATCATGTATGCTTTGGGTTTGTGTCTGCTGAAAGGGTCTGTCTTTGCCTTTCCAGACCAGAAAGAATGGAGAGGGAAAGTATGAAACCGGTCTAGAAATGCAGTGGTGTCCTCTGTCAGGTATCCATCCATTCATGTGATCTTTCCTTCCCAGCTCTCCAGCTCTGCCAGTCCACAAACCAGCTTGGAAAGCCACGTGTTCAACGTTGCTGTTCTCCCACAGACACCCAGAGCGCCTCAGCTTTCCCTCGGCTCCTCTTTGCACATGGCTGTAAGTGTGAACCAACCCCGCTGACTGGTGGTTCCTGTAGTCCCGCTCTCCTTGCAGCTGCACAGCGACCAGAGCCTTGCACAAAGCGGTACCCACTGGGTGTCAATTCCTGTACTTGCTGTTGTGCTTGATTAAAAGATAGAACTAAGTCTACGGAATGGGTTATATGCACCAGAAGGATAGCTGGAGTAGAAATGGAGACAGGTTAGAAGAGTAAATGATGTGTGTGAGGGGAGAAAATGCCCATGAAAAGTTGAAAAACTCAGTATTAAAAGTGATGAATGTATAGGCTGGAAAAGAGAGGGAGAGAGAGGTGAAAAAATATGTTTAATATCTTTTTATGGAATTCTTACCCTTTCCTGAGAAGCCATTAGGAGTGGCAAGAGTGAGAAAGTGCAGGTTAGAGAAACTGTAATGAATTAATCCTGCCAGTAATTCTGCCGTAAACTTCATCAGAACTGGAGCCCACCCACACTAGAGGGTTTCCATTCATCATTCTGACATCAGGAACTCAGACTGTAATGTGTGTGGAAAACATTCAGATAACCCCATTATATTTGCATCTGTGTAACTGAATTACCTTTTCTTGCAGCTCTGGGAATGATGATTTTGATATCAGTGGGCTCTCAAATTTAGCTATTTCCCTGACTGTGTTAATTGAAAAGATGACCTCTGAGTTAAAGGTTGGTTTTGTGAGCTCTCCCATTTTGATGTATGCCTTTTCCATGTGTCCCCATCACACATGGTCACACATCACCTCTTGGGATGCACGGGACCCTTAAAGGAAGGAGTGTGATGTAGACATAGAATCATGGGATGGTTTGGGCTGGAAGGGACCTCAAAGCCCATCCAGTGCCACCCCCTGCCATGGGCAGGGACACCTCCCACTGGATCAGGGGCTCCAAGCCCCATCCAGCCTGGCCTTGAACCCCTCCAGGGATGGGGCAGCCACAACTTCTAGGGGCAACCTGGGCCACTGCCTCACCACCCTCACAGGAAAACATTTCTGCCTAAGGTCTCATCTAAATCTCCCATTTATCAGCTTAAAACAGTTCCCCTCTTCCTGTCCCTACCCTCCCTGATCCAGAGCCCCTCCCCAGCTTTCCTGCAGCCCCTTTCAGTACTGGAGGCTGCACTAAGGTCTCCCTGGAGCCTTCTCTTCTCCAGGCTGGTCAACCCCAACTCTCTCAGCCCATCCTCATACAGGAGGTGCTCCAGCCCTTGAATCATCTTCGTGGTCCTCCTCTGAACTCACTCAAACAGATCCATCAACTTAGCTTCACAGCTTTCTGGGGCTTTCAGAGGGACACCAGGAACATAATCCACTGAGCAGCAGTCCTGAGCTGTGTGAGACAGGGCAGGCTGTGATGAGGAAGCAGAGATGAACGCTTGCAAGAAACATGAACATGAACAGAGCTGAGGCCAACCCATCGACAGGAGCAGCCTGCAGGGAGAGGGAGAGCTGGGTCTGCAAACTTGAATATCGCTTGCAGTCATCTTTGACAGTATTCATTCCTGATGATTTATTTAGAGCTTGAGAGGAGCCAGCAGTATGCTCAGCGTTATCAAACAGAAATCCTGTGCCCTCGGGCGCTCCCTGACACACAAAAGCACACCGAGAGGCATATGGGGTCCCCCGGAGGAGCCTCCTCAGGGCAGGCAAAGGACATCTAATCCAGCACAGGCTAGCAGGCACGGGACCAGGAAAGGCCAGAAGAGGGATTAGTGGAACATCCACAGCACAACGGCCTTGTCAGGGTTTAAAATAGTGGTGACCTTTCACAAGCAATAATAAAACGTGCTCAGACTGCTACTTGGAGCAATAGCCAGCGATGTATCTTCCTGCTCTTGACATTTTGTTGTTGTCATTATTGACAAAATTGATGGGAGAGATGTCTGTCTGAGCCAGGCAGCACTGGATTTTATAGCTAATTACACACCACAAAATTCAATAGTGCCATAAAATACGTTTTACTGAGGGGCGCCTCGCAACCTGCAGGCCCTACCTTTGGGAGAGACAAATAGGCCTTGGAGGCAACTATGAAGCAACCATAACCTTAAATCTTTTCATCGTAAAATTGTACTGCCTTGCATCAACGTGATTGAGTTCTGTTCATCCATCTTTAAACTCCTTCTGAATTAAACTGGCCTCTGGGCTGAAAAGCAGGCAGAAAATGTTAATTCTTCCCATACCTCCAGCCTTTCCTCTGAGTGTCCTGCTGAGAAAGGTCAGAGGAAGTTTGGTGACCCTTTGGTGGTTAAATTGGGCATGGGTGTATACTGGTTTTTCTCCAGTGATGTTATCTGTTCCCCATCTTTCACGTTGAAGAAGGACTGTCAAGATTTTATTTACTGCTTCACAGCAGTCATTCGTAGGCTGTGGTTTCTCCTCTGATGTATTTGGGTGAAAAACACTAGAGAGAAATGAACTGCGAGTTCGATGGTGTGTATGGTGTGCTGAGCTGTTGTCGGGAAACCTCACCCTGCTGAGGTCCAGGCCAGCATCCAGTCCAGCAGGTTGGGACACAGGTTTAACAGGGTGGCCTTTCTGATGTGTAACCAGCATGGTTCAGTGGGCTGTGCTTGATGTGGCCAGTGGAAATCTGGAATTTGTTCCCGAACATAACCGTTTCATGTTCCAAAGCAGATGAGTTAATTGTCTGTATCCTTAATTTAACTTGTTTTCTCCATATTTTGTTCATTATTATGAAATGAGCTGGGTGCTTTTCATACCCAGCTGAGCTGTGTAGTTCAGGGACTTCTCGTAGCTGTTAATTCTACAGGATTAAGGTTCAAGAACACATGCAAGTTAACTGCCTTTGTGCACTTAAGCCTGTTCACGCAGCACCATAATTCCTGTAACACACTGCCCACCTTTGGCTAAGGATAATCTTGTAATTGAAGGATCAGGACATTTTTAAACAGATCTAAAACAAAAGAAGGGAAAACTTTGGTTCCTCGATGTTCCTGTGGAAACACCTGAGTCGTTCTCAGGATTTCTTTTGAAAGCAAATCCAGTCCAGCCACATGAGATACACCAGGAAACTATGTCGGCAATTAATTGTATCTTCATCCAGGGAGTTTATCAAGCTTTACTCTCCTCTGTAATCTCCTCCCAAATAGTTTCTATTCTGTACAAGTTTGAGAAACTTTAGGTAAAGGTTCAGCCTGTCCATCCTGTGTCGATTTTAGGTCTAAGAACTAGGCCTTTAAATTCAAAGACTCTTTTACGTTTAACTTTAGCAAAGCATATTCTCTTTCAATGCATTTTTGGGTGACTCTTCCCATGTCTCTGGCCTTGATGCTCATGGTCTAATGTGTTTGTTGAGGTGCTGGAGGACCGTGTGACAGTGATTGAGCCCCATCACCTCTCCTTTGTAGACCCGGAGATTCCCAGTGAGGAAATCCTGTTCAACGTGACTGTCCCTCTCCTTCCCGGCCAAGGCAAGTGCACCTGTTCAGAACACGGCAGCTTCCTCATGAATTAATTGCCGTGCTTGCTCAGCACATCTAATTTTTCCTTCAGAGTATCGTTCTGTGGAGGCATCTGTTAATCCGTTCAGCCTCTTTCATTACCTTTCAAACACCTTGTTTCTTAACCTGCTTTCTCTGGCGTGTTTAGAAGTAAGCTGCAGAGCTGGGACAGTTTTCTCACTATTGTCTGCAATATATTGAATGATGTTCCTCAGGGCTTTCTGCTTTCCACCTCTCTAGTGAGAGGTATTGGAAGAAATATCTGAGCGAGGAGTCTGTTTAATTTCTCACATCCCCAGAATCCATCCTTGATGCAGTTACAGCCATCAGACTGAATCCGGATGCAAAAACAAGTATTTGGGGACAGAAAAAGAAGCTGTTTCCTTTGGTACCTTGTTTCAAAAATAAAATGGGTTTCTCCTGGTAATACTGAGCTCTCTGTCTCTGTAGGTATTGTGGAGCATAGGGACAGGCCTCTCTCCCCAGTCAGGTATTTCACCCAAGCAGATATAAACCATGGCAAGATTGCTTATCGTCCGCCAACTGCAGCTCCTCACTTGAGAGAGATCATTGCCTTCTCTTTTGCGGGTAAGAAACTGAGTGATCTTTGTAGTGCCCTGTCAAACAGCTGGACTGCTGCTTTTCTTCCAGTACTGGAATGACTTTAGTAGGAATCTGCCTTGGAGGAGTGTACCAAGAGTTCACCCCTTTCTTGCAAGTTCAGCAAGCCTTACCCCTGTGGTTTGGTGCAGCAACATCCAGGGAATTATGGGGATACAACAGTGTTTGCTGCAGCGTTTAGCATTGCCAGTGCTAGTACTGGCTGCTGTGCTAAGCAAACTTCTGTGTGGTAATGAACTGTTGTCCCCCCCAAGCTTGAGATCTTTGCTGTGTCTGGGCTTTAGTCCTTGAGACTGGGACTAGAATTGATGAAATGAATCAGTTTTTGAAGATTTCTGCCATCGGAGGAGAAACTGGAACAGGAGGCAGAGGGGCAAAACCAGGGCTAAATTCAAGCTTGTTCAACCAGTTGATGCTCAGGATTGTGTGGTGAAGTGATGGGACACGGTAGATGCGATTCTAGGCATCACCATGCCTTCCACTGACATCACGAGGAGTTTCACAGTTTGGAGGAGGGAGTAGCACATTCTGTATCATTACCTGGAACAAAGGCAAGGGAAGAATGCTTTCCTTGGTGAGGAAAGACTTCAGTCTGGTTGATTGTCAAGTACTTTCTTTCTCCAATAGTTGTTCAAATCCCTATCAGTATGTGCTTTCCTGTCCTGACAACAGCTACTCTGTGCTTGTGTTTGTCCCTCAGGTCTCCCGGAGTCAGTGAACTTCCGATTCACAGGTATGTGAACAATTTGCTCTTCCCTTGTGCCTTTCAAGTTGCCTGTTATTCCTTAGCCTTTTCTTTGCTGGCAGCACACCTATGGGCATTTAGTAGGAATTCATGCAAATGTACGTGCCTGAGGAATATTAATTCATCTCTGTCCCAACAGTGCTTTGTAGAAGCTAAGCTGCAGATCAGTAGACACATCTGTTTTCAATAGTTGGCCTGGAATCGGTCCTAAATAGTCTTGACAGGCATGAATTGCTTGTGTGTGTCCATGGACAAAGATGTAGGTCAGCAAGGTGGAAAAGAAGTCAATGATGTGGGGTGGTGATTTTGTACAGAAAGGTGAATTTCCCCAGTAAGTCCCTGAAAACACATCCCTACGCTTAGGTGTGGTTTTTGTCCCCGTCTAGTGTCTGATGGAGAACACACAACCCCGGAGATGGTGTTTGTCATTCATCTGGTCTCTGCGGAGCAGCAGCCTCCAGTCTTCCAGATCGCAGCTCCATTTCTGGAGGTCAGCCAGGGTGGCAAAGCCACCATTGGTGAGTAGCGTGGAAGAGGTGGGGTGTTTATTGCCAGCTATTGAGTGCCGCATGGATGAAGCAGGGGGGAGTCTGACTCTCACTCACCTCTCTCCATGTAGCTAAGGATCTGTGCTTGTGCAGGCGTAACAGCAATCACTGAGAAAACGGTGCAGTGATGCCTCAGAAAAATCCCTGGGGAGATGACAGTCCTCCTCCAGCATACGGCAGGTCCATTCGCTGGCTGAGGGAGGGGAGAGCAGGATCAGGGACCTGCTGTTTCTCTACTTGTTCCTTCTAAGGCTGCTCTGCAGTTGCTGAACTGTTTGTTAGTGGTGTGATCATGTATGCTGGGTTTTTCAGGGTAAGCCGCTTTCTGCTTGTGTCAGGAAGTTCTCTGGGGTTTTTGTAGAAACTCCCTGCCGTATGAACACGTGCATAAGCTCATAAGCTTAGGGCTTGCGTACCTGTCATTTATGAGCTATACTAGCAATAACTTCTCTGATACAACCTCTGATCTGAGCATCATCAGGGGACTAATTGTTTCCATGAAACCAGCAAGCTCTTGGCCAAGGGAAGCTCCAGAATTATTTCACTTTTTGCATGCTGACTGCATTACAGTTTTTTGACTCCATTCCCAAGAGCCCATCTCGAAACCTAAGGGATATTCCGCGTGTAGTGTCTGAGGATACTGAAGCTGAGATTTCTTTTCCTACACAGGGATCCAGTTAGCTGTGAGTGACACGGATACAGCTCCTGAGGGTCTGTTCTTTGAGCTGGTGAAACCTCCCCGTCATGGCATTGTGCTCAAGTACAGCGCAGGCGTGCAGGAGCGCATGAGAGCAGGTGAGCTGAGCCGAAGTCTTCCTCAGGGCAGGAGGGGGATCACCGTGTGCTTGTCCACACAGTTGGTTTAGTTGACCAGGAGGAGACAGGTGCCTCTGGCAGATATGCCTGCATCCACAGGCATGTGAATTTTCTGCCTGGAGGTGTTTGACTGCTGGCAGGAGAGCGTGAAAGACGTTTCCCTATTTGTTATTTAGTTCCTGTCTGAGTCAGTGTGTTTCCTGCACCACATATGTGTGGGCTGGCTCTGATAACCGTGACCAGCTACTGATCAAAAGGGGTGTTTTGTTTTACATGCTAAGTTATAGCTGAAGTAATTTAGTGAAGTAACGTAGTGAACGTTTCTCCTGAAGCCCATGCAAACCTCTCGTGATGCAGCAGTCGAAAGCTCCTGTGGAGTTTCACTGTTGATTTTGTTGGCAGCAGTTTCTAGTGTGTGATCAGATGAACAAATATTATCTGTAGGAGAATAGTGCCAGCAGAAGATGTGGAGCCTTATCTAGCTATGACAGACGTGAGCTTACAAAGCAGCTGGGAAGAAAGAAGGATCTGTGCACTCCCAGAGAATCATGAAGAGTCACTGTGTCTGTGAAACTGTGAAGGTTACAGCTTTTCCTCTGCCCTGCATATAAACTAGCTCCTTCATAAATGTCTTCATAACTCACATCCCTGTAAGGATGGTATTAAATGCCAGTTTAGAACGTGATTAAGTCTTTCGCTAAATTGGGAACTTAGGTCGTTTGAATTGGGTTGGTGCACTGAACAAAGTCTGACTTGTGCATTTTCTTTCTGGGAAGGTGACACCTTCACCTACGAGGACGTCACTCGAAATGCTCTGCAGTACGTGCACGACAGTTCATTGGCAGCAGAGGACAGCATGGAAATCTCTGTCACCGATGGTGTCACCACAGTGACCACAGTGCTGAGGGTGGAAGTGTCCCTGCTGGATAACAACGGTCCTCAGCTGGCCCTGGGCTGCTTTTTGGCAGCCACCGTGGCTAGTAAAAGCTCTGTGACTCTCTCTCGATTGCACCTCGCTTATGTTGTAAGCTTTCTTCTATTTGTAAAGCAAACAAATGCTACCAGCCTCCCCTTCCTCATCCCCCCACATTCGCTGCACACACCTCTCTGCTCTCAGTGTGGATTCTTGGCAGAGAGCTGGAGTTTTGACTGCCTCCTACCTGCTGCTGCCAAAAAGGGGATAATAGACTCTTTCATCCAACGGGGTTTTAAGGCTATCCCCGTTTGACTGGAACAGAGATGAACAGCCATGCTAAACATGAGAACTGAGCTAATCCCAGATTTTTGTGTCAAACAGACCTGCTAATAAAGCACCTTGATTTGTTAAGTGATAATCCCTTGAAAATTTCAGTCCCTTCACCCCTCTTCCAAAATCACCTGGTTCCTTTCTGGGCATATTTGAAGAGGGGTGGTGTAAGCAACCAAAGATGCCGCACAGCTTGGTAGCTCGGAGTTGGTCCCAGGGTTGTGTGTTGTACAAGAGCTATCCTGCCATGAAATTCAGGAGAAAGGTGCTTCACTCCTTGTAGACATTTAGCAGTAAATGCATTAGCAGTGGATTTCAGGTGTGCAGATATGATCCCCTTAGGGAGGAGCGATTGCAGCTCACGTGTGAGGCTGGAGAGACCTAAGGCAGTGGCTGTCAGAGAGTTGCTTAGGGAACTGCAGGATATAAGGCAGGAGGTAAGAAGGTGATAAGGAGGCAGATAAATGATTATTTACAGGGAATCAGGCCTGGATATGAGTCGTGGTCTGTCCTGTTCTCCTCTTAAGGAGGAAGGCTGACAAGGGAGCTGTTCAGGTTTAATCTGAGGAAGAGAACAAGGAAAAGAGGTTTTCATTCCTAACCCATATGCTGAGGATATGAAGATTTCTGCTTTGGGTCTTATCTTCTGAGCAACCAACAAAACCTTTTAGGAGAAAGATGATCTCCGAGTTGTGTTATTATAGAGCTGGTTGTACTTACTGTAGTTAAAAGGAGCGCTAATCAGCTTTGAGTTTAATGTGAATTAGTCTTTTACAGCATTGTTCCACACTATCCGTTGTTTTGCTAAGAATTGAACTTAGCTCTGTCACTGGTGGGCAGCAGTTGCTCCCTCTGGCCTTAGCTAAATTTTGGCTCACTTATTCTGTAGTCAGGAAAGGTGTATTACATAAACACTCCAGTCTGTTAGGAGCTGAAAGTCATTTGAAAGCAAAAATATCAGGTTTATGTCTGGGGGATTGTGCTGATGTGATACAAGGACACAAAGAAAACCTCTCTGAGCTGAGAGAAAGTGAAAATACATTTGTTGGTAGATTCTGAGAATGTCAACGCAGTTGACTTTCTTCTCCAAGAGAACTTCATGTGTAATTCATCAGCTGTGGGTCCAAGCCAGCCAGCTTGATATGTTTCCCTATAAAACATTTTACCCCTTCTTCCATTTTTAGTGGAGGGAAACAAAGCTAATCTTGATTTGTTTCTTCATGTTTAGGACAACAATTCTTCTGACTCGGAGATAAGAATCCAGTTAATATCTCTGCCTGCATATGGCACCCTGTTACGAAAGTCTGACTCTCGTGATGAAGAGCTTTCCAAGGTTTATAATTTCACCATGGAAGACATCAACAACCAGAGAATCAGGTATCAAAAGAGCTATTCTCCTTCAAGCCATGCCAGTTCAAACCTCAGTGGGCTTTCCGCAGGGATCTCTGGGCTGTGTTATGTTAGCGCTGTGCATCAAAGATATTTTTTTTCCCTTTCTTGGCTCTTTTATCCTATGAGATTATAAATGAGAGCATTGCGTGTGTGCGGAGTGAGGGTTTTATGCATGTCTCAACTGCCAGGTGTATCTTCAAATTATGGCCTTTTTTCTGTCTGCAATGTCGTGGTGAACTTTACGTAGGCAACACCAAAATGATGATTTAAAAGAACTTGAGGAAGGAGGCTCGGGAACAGAAATACCACCTCTCCTCCAAGAGTTGCCTTTGACCTCTAAATGCAGGGGTGAGATGTATTTACATGGCTGTCAGTGAGACTCCCTGACCTGAACTGTGTTCTGACCTCTGCAGTTACTCCACCGTGTTTGAGACCAGCAATCAGCCAGTGACAGACATCTTCCACTTCGCTGTTTTTGATGCTGATAACAACCGGCTCGACAGGCAGATGTTCACCATCACTATCATGCCTGCCCGCACAGTGCCAGCACTCATTGCTTTTGCTGACCACATCACCGTAAGTGGTTACCCAGGATACTGGGAACAGTGATGAGAATGTCTTAGACATGAACAACTGAACAGTTTTCCTGGACCGAGGGGAGATCACTGGAGAAACACGGTGTTGTACATGCAATCCTGTGAGTGCAAAGGGTTAACAGGTTCCTTGGAGGCCAGAGGAGGCTGACAGTACTGCTGCATCCCTAAACCTCACTGCTTGCATCTGTTCTCATCAGGAGCTGGATACTCCCTAGGGTGTCCTTATGCCTGTTTAATATTTCGTCCCTTATTTCACCAGCTTGTATGTAAAAGATGAGCAGAAGACAGGTCTGAAAACATCTGCTGCTTTGGACTGATACACAGGCTCCTTATCAAAGCCTTTTGAAGTCACCCTCCTCCTTTCCAGCTTTGCATTCCCCCTTGCCTTCAAAAGGCTTCTCTCAGCAACAAAGGCAGCTTTTGCCTTCCAAGAGGTCAGCATGACTCTGCCAGCTCTCTTCTTGCCTGGATAAAGCCCTCACAGGCTCCTCGTGGGAGCTGAGCGGGCTTTGTTCTGCCCATCCCAGCTGATTTCATGCTTAACAGATCAGGGGGCGGATAGAACAGGACTTCAGAGAAGTGAGAACACCATGAGGACCAGGGAAACCTCTTCCATAAGGGCAGATCTGTTCAGTAACAGTTCTTGTGTTCCTGTGTTTTGTGTGCAGTTGGTGGTAGTTTTGCTATATGCTTTTCCTTTCCAGGTGGATGAGGGGGGCAGGGTCCCTCTGCTGGCTCATCACCACTTAGCTGCTGATTATGATTCTGCCACCAAGGAGGACCTGAGAGTCACAGTTATCACTCTGCCTATGTATGGCTACATTGAAAACACAAAGACAGGTAAACTGCTTGGCTCTGGCTGATGAGAGGGAATGTAGGAATTGCCATGCTGGAGCTCGTTCTAATCTCACTGCAGTGCTGGTTGGCATCAGTTGGTCATAATGAGCTCCTAAGGTCAGTGCTACGAGATAAACTATCTCTGGGGAGCATTTCCCTCTAATTCTTGTTTGTTGGAGTCTGCTCTGTGTTGTGAGACTGGGATATTAAGAGCCTTTTCAAGCCCAGATGTTGTATTTTCATCATGGCTTCATTTTGGCTTTTTTCGTTACACAGAACAAACTTTGCTAAAAGCTTTTAAATGTCCCAGCGAGCTTTAAGGCTGAGAGAGCTGTGGCAGAGCATGGTGGTAACATTCTCTTATCTCCTTGTATTATCAAGAAAAGATAGGGTTTATACCATATTGTCCAAAGACATTCATCCAGAAGACTTGTCTGCTTGATCCTGTGTGTATTCCTAACAGGAGTGGTGTACAGTAGTTTACTTAAACCATAATACTTTGCAGATGACTGCAACTTTCCTAATGCCTACTCTAATACAGCAGATTGCTTTCTACAAAGATGACAAGCCGTGTTATAGGAAAGAACGTCCTTCTGCACCCTTCAAAACATGCTGTTCTTCTAATCATGCTGCTTTCATTTTTAGTTCATCAGTGAGCTGAACATCCTTTCACTAGTGGTATTCTGGTTTGCAGGTGAGAGCTTTGGCCCACAGAGTGAGTCTGCTGTGACCACTGATGCATCCTTTTCTCTTCAAGATGTTCTAGAAAACCGCATTTATTACTTCCAGAGCGTTCATGAAAGCATTGAGCCAACGAGTGATGTTTTCAGCTTTTACGTGAGCGATGGCTTCAGCCAGTCTGAGGTGCAGAGCATTAACATCACGATTCAGGTATGCCTGTGCGCTCTGGCTGCCAGAGCCCTCTCCTTTCACACAGACACATGACTTCTAAAACGCAAGCTTCCCTGTGGGAAGGACATTGAAAAGAGTTTCCTTCCTCCTATCTGCTTCCTTCCCCTGAGATAGGAACGTAATTCCCTTGTGATGCCAGTCGTGCATTGCAGCCTCTTTCCCAGGGCTTATGTCTCTGGTTTCTCCTCATGAAGTATCATGATGCTTGGTAGATTTGGAGAGACTGGTGTAGCCCATTAAGGAATATCGGCATCGATACAGTAATTTGGGAGCTTGTATGTCGTTCAGGTGGGCAGCAGCCTTTTCTCCTTGGCCGTTTCCCTTTTTTGACTGTGTGCCTTTGGGACCCGTGCAGCGGCAGAACGATGAGCCCCCGAAGATGGTGCTGGAGCCTGTCCGAGTGCGCAAGGGCTCAGGGGTGGTTGTTACCAACACCTCCCTCAACCTGCAGGACTTGGACACCCAGAACAGTGAGCTCATCATCGTGGTTACCAAAAGTCCTGCACACGGTAAGTCCTGACAAGCTAGGGGGGTAGGATAGAGAATGTCTTTGTGTGTTTGTCTTTGTATTTCTCTAATTGCCCGTGAGGTGAGAGGGGAGCCTGGCATGTTTGTATGAAGCGGGTAGGATCATAGAGTTTGGGTTGGAGAGGACCTTAAAGATCTGTGTTTGGGCCAGCAGCACAGAGGGATTGTACTTCACAACAAACCTGTACTTCAGGAACTGTCTCTCATCATTTGTGGGAGAGGGGAAGGAAGGACTGCATGCGTTTCCCTGGGAAGCTCTCTTTTGTGTTACCCTGTTTCCTCTTGCAAGGTTCAGTTCCAAAGTGCTGAGCAACTAGCACCTATCTGCAGTGATAGAGCAAGTCATGTTAAACTAGCAAGGGCTGTGCATGGAAGGAATCCCCAGCAAGCTGTCTTCTCCCCATAATTTTCATCCCTCTGTTGTTTATCAGGTCATCTCCGCAGGAGACAGACTGCTGCGGAGCACCCAGACCGTGGACGTGTGCTATCCACGGGCTCATCCTTCACTTACCAGGACATTTTGGATGAGCTGATTGTTTATACTCAGAGTGGTGCAGCAGCACAAACAGATGAGTTTGGCTTCTCCATCACGGATGGTCTCTACACGCAGACGGGGAAGCTGGAGTTCTCAATGGAGCTGCCGAAGAAGCAGCCACCCACATTAGCTGTCAACAGGGACCTGCAGCTCCCAGCTGGTATGAGGAGAGGGAGGAGAATGGTATTACTTGGGATTGCTATGTGGTCCAGTCTAAACCAGTTGCTTACCTGGATTGGCTGAAGCCTTGTGGACTTTCTTTCTCTGGTCCAGGCTCTGCAGCACAGCTCACAGCTCAGCACTTGAAAGCAGCAGCTATTTATTCAGATGACGCAACGATCAGATTTGTCGTGAAGAGGGATCCCAGCGTGGGCCGTCTGCAGTTGATCAAAACTGATAATCCAGTCCAGATCTCTGCTGAAGGACCTGTCAAAAGTTTCACCCAGGCTGATATAAATAAAGGTGAGAGTGCTTGATTTTAGATAGTCATGGCAAGTAACGTTTGGCCTTTTTAGGTAGCCCTGCAAGGGGCAGGGAGTTGGACACAATAATCCTTATGGGTTCCTTCCAACTTAAGATTCTGCTGTCTGAATCAGGGAAAGGAGAGGCAAAGAAGTACGATAAGTTTGTTAGATTAGAGTAGAAAAACATATTGTTAAGCAAGTGTTAAAAAGTCTCTCTCAGCGGGAGAAAAAGTATAAAGAGAAAAAGTCATAAAACACAAGTCCAGGAGCTCTGTCGAGCCCCAGGTCCCTCAGGTTATGGTGCCAGCCTGGCTTGAAACTGAAAATGATGCAGGTTGTAATAAACCACCTCTTTTCTGCTGTCCCTCTCTCCAGGGCAAGTGGTGTACAGTCACAAGAGAGGCGATCCTGGTGGAAATTTCGCCTTCACCTTCGATGTGATCGATGCAGATGGCAATAAACGGATGGACCAGATTTTTTATATTAATGTATTAGGTAAAAGATAGTGCTGAAGTTATGTTTTCTTTGCTGCAAAGCTTAGGCCTTTGTAGATTCCCATCCCATATGTTAATATGTAGTTCTTGAGATGCATTTCTTTGCTGTTAATTAAAGGCCTTTGAAGTCTGGGGTGTGGGGGGAGTTTATGGATGTAGAAATTTGTTCATTGGCTTCTGACAAAGTCACTGACAAAGGTAGAAAAATTCCCCTTAATATGTTCATACCACCTAGATTGTCATTAAGACATTGTAATGTCACTGTCCCCTCAATTAATCCCAGGGTACTTGTTTTGGAATTACCTGTCAGAGAGATGTTTGTGTGTGTGTTGTCTTTTGCTTGAGCCCAAGTACAGGCTGTGAATAACAACACCAAGCAAAAAAGGTGACTGTCTCTTAATTCAGCTTTGTATTCAACCCTTTCAGAGGACAGATTTCCCCCCTCCATCATTGCTAACGAAGGGCTGGTCTTGGATGAGAACTCGGCGAAGACAATCACAACCCTCCAGCTCTCTGCCACTGACCAGGACAGTGAGCCGACGTGGCTCCAGTACAAACTCATCAAACAGCCCCAGCTGGGGCATCTGGAGCACGCGGCCTCCCCAGGTTAGCAGGACAGTCTTGTACTCCATTGGGTGTTCCTAGCGGCAAAGCTCTGAGGGGCTTTTAAGCCCTAAGGATTCACTACAGGGCAAATGTGTTTGGAGGCGGCAGCACAGAATTATCTTTCCTGTTAGAAATCAAATGGTTATTAGCCCAGAGAGTTGGAGTATAGGGTGAGCAGAGGCAAGGCAGCCCGGTAATTGATTTAATCAGCCTCTGGGTGAGTTTATGGCCGTGGTAACCTTGCCTGGTGGACTTCAGAGATCAGCCCAGCTTGCTGTGCACATCTCCTCTTTCAGGACCTATTGCTGCCTCTGCTTAACAGGCAAACCTTCAGCCTTTTCTGTCGACTGCATATAGAACAACACCTAAAAGAATCCATCCCCTAATGTCCATGGTGATAGAACCCACCTTGGTGAACACACAACTTGGTTGCAGTCCCCCTCTCGGCCAGTACGTCCCTTGATCTCCAAACTCCAGCCTCTCTCCCAGCTGTGCTTCAGAGAGAGGAGGGGATTGAACCACCAAGTTAGAAGAAAAGGAAAGTACGCTGTGATGTGATGGATAATGAATTCTGGTAATTTGGAGAGGGGAAGCTGGTCAGTTCTGTCAAATGCAGAAGATAATTACCTGCAAATGTGATCAGAATTTTGGAATTGCCTTCCATACCCACTGATAGTATAAACGTCCTCCCCCTCTCTGATTGAATTACTGTAAGTCTGTGCTGCCATATGATGTGCTCTTCCAATGCAGATTACACTCATCTGAAATTATATTGCTTCTTAGCATTAGATTTCTCTTTAATATGAGATTGAAGTGGAAATGTCTGCTGTGTGTTTTCGAGATGCAGATGGTCCCAGTGCACCAGCCCAGTTTTAGTGTGGGGTTCACCTTATCTTCTCACAATGTAAGAAATTTGGCAGACACATTGAAAGGGTAGGAATAATGAAGGAAACTTATAATAAGCGAACCACCTGCTGAGAGAAAATTAAAAACTTGCAATGTTTTTTGTCTTGATTCCAAATTAAACAGTGAATTTTGCACTTTGGAGACCTGGAAGAGCTGGATTAAGGATTTTATTCCTCCTGTTATTTAAAATGTGATGACTCTGATTTCTGCGGTTTTCATGTCTGTAATGGACTGAGAAAGACACAGAGTTACACACTGTGAAAGTGTCGGTCTTATGATTTCAATGACCTAAACCTAAGGAGAGTACTGGTGTGTTCAAAAGAGAACGCAAGCCTTTAAAGCTAATGAGTTCTGAGGAAGCCTTGGCCAACCATCCACTTGCGGCTCATTTATTTCTATCAAATCCTGGTTTCGTTTGTAGTGTGGCCAATACTTGTCAGAAGCCATTTAACACCATAAACTGCTGGAAAACTTTTTGTCAGGGTTTTTGTTGTTGTTAAGAGCACTAAAGCTGTCAAACCTGTCAAACTGTCAGGGCTAAAGGCTCGAGTGCTTTGTAAGATGCTTGTCGGGTACCTTTCTGTGTCTGCATCCCACGGTAATGACCTGTAAAGGTGATAATGCAAGGCAGTGGTGAAAATGAGGCTTAATCTGTTGGGGAATACAAGTTGGAGAAAAGGAAGCAGGGACTTGGAAGGCATTTTTGAAAACTGCTGTCAGGCCAGGAAGCCTTTTGCCCTTCAGTGAGGCCCTGGTTAGATCAGTCCTGCACTGCAGTGAAAATCAAAGTGTTACATCTTCAGTTTTCTTCACAGCTTCTTTTTTCCTCACATACCCTGCAGGGTGTCCTGGCAGTATGAGGTGCCACAGTGTGTAACTGTAAGTCTGGGGAGAAGTAAGTAAGAACTGTAAGTCTGTCTTTTTGCAGAAAGGATCATTCTACAGCAGTTTAAAAGTTGTTCAGAGGTTTTAGGAGGCTCTGTGGCAGCTAAATGCCTGGCTCAGCTGAGGTTCATGGTGCAGGGAGCCGAACAAGCCAAGACTGAGTGCTTATGGCTGGGTATGTCCAGCTAGCTCCTGATGGTTTCCCTGTTGTTCTTTTTCTAGGGACAAGAATTAGTTCCTTCAGCCAGGCAGACTTGGCCTCTCGCAGCATCCGCTATGTCCACACCAGTGACATTGAGAAGCATACGGATGCATTCACCTTTTCTGTTTCTGATGGGACAAATGAGGTATGTTCCAGGGTGTTTTTTGGCCTAAGTAAGAGTAGGCTGTTGCTTCCTTAGGATGTGATGGGTCAGTTTTCCTCTTACAGTTGCACGTAGCAGAAGAAATGAAATAAGCCACACATGGGCTAGTCATTTGGCAATGGTAGGGGCTCTTTCTTGCCCTGTTGTGAGACATCTTATGTACCACAGGGAAGGGAGCAAGGGCTGTGAAGGTAAGGGGGAGCCACTGGAGATGTAGCCTCTTGAGACCAGTTTACTAAGATATCGATATCTGGTTTTCATCTGCTTACCAATTGCTCCTAGAGCTCAGCTTTGCTCCAGTGCACTGAAAACACCCAGAAGCACAGTTAGATCCTTGAGAAGTGTCTCCTTCCTTCTTCCTGAGAGGGAAAAATCATCACTGCGAATACAGTGAGAGGGAGGGAGAGAAAAGTGTGTGTTGATAAATATCACAGAAAGAGGAAGAGTATATTAGTGGGAAGAGATAGAGGTCATGTACACAATATCTGAGTTTAGAAGCTCTTATTTCCTCACTAACAAGGCTAAAATGCAGTGACCCAAACACAGTGGGTCACTGCAGTCTCCTTAAAGCATTGCTGTCTCAATGGAGTTGCGCTCTTTGTGGAATTAATTCATCAAGAGAGCCTTTTCCTCCTGTTCCAGGTGACCCAGACGTTTGACATCACCATAAACCCTGTGGATGACTCCTTACCTGTAGTGCAAAGCCTCGGGATGACAGTTCAGGAAGGTGTGAGAAAAACCATCACAGAGTTTGAACTTAAAGCAACAGACGCTGACACAGAGGTAAGGCAGGGCTCCCCCTTGCCTCCTCCATCCCCTTTCTGCCACACGTCTGGGCTGCCAAAAAAATGGGCCTGTGTTCAGATGAGATTATAGTGTCATCTCTCCTTGTGATCGTACCCTGTCTGATCACAACATCAAACAAACAGCTTATATGTATAAATAGGTAGATGAGCAAGCAAAGAAAAGCCTTGGCTCGAGAAATGGCTTCATCTAGGGTGTCTCAGACACATGGGCAACAAACCTGTATGGAAAACATTCAGAGGTTGTGATCACAGTTAATCCTTGCCCTGTCTCGTCTTCTGTCTGAACACTGAATCTGAACTGAGCTTATGCCTAGCCTCAATGCTGAGTTCACGCCTAGCATAGATTAAAATTACATTCCCTCTTCCTCCTCCTGGGTCTGACTGCAGGCTGAGTGGTGTCATGTTGGCTCTACCTCACCACACTGCAGTTTCCCTGCAGCGAGAATGTTCCTGGCTGTCTCTTAGTGTCCTGAGCCAAAGATCTTGCTCCAAAGGTTGTCACTGCTTCCACCCTGACAGAAATGACAAGGGGCACGTTGCTTGGAATGGCTGCAGATCAGGGACTGCTCTTGTGTATGAGGGGTTTTCACAAAGCCAGGAGACATCCTGGACCAGCCAAACCGATAGTTTGGTGTGATTTTTGTAGCCCAGCTCCGCCTGATTGGGGTGGGTTTGTAGACAGCCACCTTGAGGGAGGGATAAAGACAGGGCAGGGCTCAGTTCCGTGTGTGGTGCTGCATTTCAGCCCCTGGTTGGAAACGCTGTGCTGGGAAAGCTGTCTGGGCACAGGACCTGCCCATCCGGGTCCTGAGGCCACTTCATCAGCTTTGCCGCTCTGTCACCTCGATGCAGGCTGAGTCAATTACGTTCCGGGTCGTGCAGCCCCCTCGGCACGGCCTGATTGAACGCACCAGCAACGGGCAGCGCTACCACCAAGCCACCACCTTCACCATGGATGACATCTACCAGAACCGCATCACCTACAGCCACGACGGTAGCAACTCCCTGAAGGATCGCTTCACTTTCACCGTGTCAGATGGGATCAATCCCTTCTTCATTGTGGAAGATGGGGGGAAGAAGGTAAGGGGAGGAGAAGGGATGCGAGGGAGACTTTTTATGGCTAGTAAAAAACTACCTTCTCTCAGAGGAGAGACTTAGCTGCTGTTGCTCCACTGAATATAAAGCCAAATATTCTTGGTTATGTGCTGCCATATGCTTCTTCCCTGATGTGCCAGTCTTTGTGTGTGAAAACTCACTCCCATACCTTGATCGCAACAGCGCTGAAGGGAGCAAAGTAACATGGGGGATGAGGCTCTGACTTCCAGAGTAACAGCCATCTCTCTGAACTCCTGTCAGGTTGTAACAGCAGCACCGCAGCGCTTCAAGGTGGACGTTCTCTCTGTGGATGATGGGACACCCAGGGTCGTCACCAACCTGGGTTTGCAGTGGCTGGAGTACATGGATGGCAAGGTAACTGCCTGCCTGGGTTCAGCTTAGATTGTTTCTTGGGCTGTTCCAGGAGAAGCAGCTTAACAGGATGACATCCTGATCCTTCAGCGTTTTTGTGATAGGGAACAGGTGTCCCTCTGTGTCCGTGAAGTGTCCTGGGAAAGGCAGGCACTGCAGCTTTGTTACCTAAACCAGGCCACGTGGCCCCAGGGCACTAAATTGCTTCCTGGACTATCTCCTTCCATCAGCAGGGCCAGCAAGACGGGCTCTTCTTGGCTTTTGCACGAGCTTTGCAGTGCAGTTCAGCTCCTGCCTCTTCTCCTTCCCCGCACCCCGCCAGGGCAATATATTTTCAGCTTCGCTGATGGCAGAGAAGTCTTGATTATGTGCTGCAGAAGCCACGGTCGAGATAAATGGATTTGAAAGAACCGTGGTATAGGGATTTCTTGCTGTGACATGACTTTGTTTTGGTGAAGTCCAACCAAAACTCCAGGAAACTCTCTCTTGTGCTTGTTTTTGAGGACCCAGCATTAACTGCAAAGAAATACTTCAGTTTTTCCCAGAAAAAAAGGCTTGGAATGAACTATAGTAAGAAATTGTATTAAGAAGTGGCTATCTCAGCTCAAATTCCTGAGTTCAAAAAAAGCACTCCTGCAGCTTAATTCTCTTTTTCTCCTGCTGTTAAATGTGTTTTCTTTTTAAAGAGAAAGCAAAACATGGTGGAACTGAAGGGCATCTGTGTGAGGTCATTTGAAAGAGGATGAGTACAGGCTCAGTAAAGCAGCATGAGCTGTCCTGAGTGAATCCTTCAACCTGAGGCTGTTTGCAAATGACTTTTTCCAAGCCTGGACTCCCCTCAGCATCAGCACGGTTCACGGAGCAGTGGTTTCCAGATGAAACTGAAAGATTTGGTGTAGCTTTGAGCCCCAGCTAGGGAGGGCAGGGCAGCTTGTTCTGAACTTGTTTTTCCTCGAGCCACAGCCCTTTTGTATTAAACAAACCAGATGTGAGGCAGAATTTGAATCCTTCCTGCTGTCAAATACTTTGTGGGGCATCTGTCTGTTGGAGGCAGCTCGGTGTGCTCTGTGCCTTCACATCCCTCACGGAGAACGGTTTGACAGAGGGGTGGTTGGGCGTTGTGGATGAACAGTCAAATCAGGCTTGTGCTGCTGGATCTCCAGAGTTTTACTCCCTTGATTTGGCTTTAATCCAGGCAACCAATTTAATCACCAAGAAGGAATTACTGACGACAGATCCTGACACTGATGACAAGCAGCTGATTTATGAGATAACAACCAGTCCCAGAAATGGTTATGTGGAGAATAAGCTGAAACCAGGAACAACTGTGACCACCTTTACACAGGGTATGGAAATTGGGCTCTTTACTGTTATTTTTCTTCCTTCAGCTGCTCCTGTTTGTCAAGATAGCTTGTGTAGAAGGGAGAAAATGGTGGGAGGGGAGAAGATAAGGGGCAGATCTCAAGGATGTGTCAAAAATCAGAATTGAACTTTACTCTCAACTGCAGAAATCCTGTAATTTCTTCTTATAGATGCCAGCCTGTGTCCTGTAGCACACCCAGGTTCTCCAGGCTTGTTAGAGCTGGAGGTTTGACTTGGGACATTAAAGAGCTGCAAATATTGCATGTGGATCTAATCAGCCCCCCAAAAAAAGATGGAAAAGACCTAGGTTATGTTAAGGCTGAAGCTTGGGAAATGTATGTGTACTGCAGAAAGTCAGAGAGCCCAAACCACCTCAGCACTGAGGAGTCCTCTAGGACATAGAACACAGCTAAAATATGTGCTGCCCAGGCAAGTTCATATTTTCTGCGTTTCATCAAAACTGCTTTTGATTTACCTTAAGTATGAGCCATTATGGATGAAGACTAGGCACAAGGTTGTATTGTCGCAGCTTGTAGGCTGGCTTCTACCACAAGTAAGACCAAGAAAATCAGAAATGTGTAAAGAGTGCCTGGAGATCCCACTCCCTGCAGCCACGTAGATGCATTTCTGCTCACTGCTCGTCTATAAATCTGCTGCTGAATTTCGGGGTTGGCTCATTGGCTGTCTCCTCCCGGCAGAGGATGTGAACCAGGGCCTCATTCGGTACGTGATGCATGAGGAGAAGATTCAGGAGACCATGGACAGCTTTCAGTTCCTAGTGAAGGACAGCAAACCCAATGTGGTCAGTGGCAACGTCTTCCACGTCCAGTGGTCTCTCCTCAGCTTTACGTACACGAGGTAAATGGCACGGGGTTTACAGTACTCTTCTTGCTGACGGATCTTATCCGGAGCAAGGCAGGTTGGGCTCTAATATGTGGTTGGACCTACAGCATGGAAATGAAATGCTGTGACAGTTACCACCACTCTTGCCTGTGTTTCACTGGTGCCCTGTCAGGACTGCAGTCTCACTGCTGTGCCCTTTAGCCTCACATGTTGCATTCCTGTTGAATTGACGCTGTTGATTTCTAGTGAAATTGGTGGCAACAGCAGCCAATATGGAAGTTGGAACAAGTCAGTGAGAAGCTTCTGCCAGGTTAAACCATGGAGCAGGGTTGCTGAATAGCTGCCATTATCCCAGAACCCTGATATTCGTGTCCTTCTGCCTGTGGTGCTCAGTATCAGTGTAAACATATAGGGCTGACACCCCAGCTTATTATTTGTCTCTGCTTGATATGTTTCTAGCTACAACACCAGAGAGAGCGCAGGCTCTGTGAGCGTCACTGTGAGGCGGGTCGGTAACCTCAACCAGTACGCGATCGTCTTGTGCCGCACAGAGCAGGGAACGGCCACCTCCAGCTCTGGTTCACAGCCAGGAGATCAGGACTACGTGGAGTACGCAGGACAGGTAGGTTGGGGACACCAGGAAAGGGAAGGTCTGACCATGCATGCCTCAAGCCTGGATGAAAGGACTGATAAAAACAGAGGAGAGTATATTTCCATTCTAAAAATGTGTGGTTTATTTGCTTTCAAAAGAACATCTCTTTTTTTCATCAGTTTTTATGTTGGCAGACATGCTTTGCAGCAGACCACAAATGTTACTTAGGCTTGCCTGAGTAGGGGTGTCACTCCTGATCATGGAAAGGGCTAAAACCATGGCTGAGGTGAGAAGGGGTGGGGGCCTTTGCTGCTGCCTTTGACCTCCACTAGCCATTTATCCTTGGTTTGGGTCGGGTTCTGGTGCCACCCACACACACTGTATGTGTCTCAGGCAAGGGTAAGGCAGGAAGAACAGAAAATTTCAGGCACCAGTCCAAAGAGAGCAGGCCACTTGCTGCCTTCCAGGTGCAGTTTGAGGAGCAGGAGGACACCAAGGCCTGCACCATCGTCATTAACGATGACAACATCTTTGAGAGCACAGAGAGCTTTGCTGTGGAGCTCAGCATGCCGGCCTACGCTCTGCTGGGGAACGTCACCCGGGCCACAGTCACTATCACTGACGCAGAGGATGAGCCCACCCTGCAGTTCGACAGGAAGACGTACCACGTCAGCGAGAGTGCTGGGTTTGTCTCTGCTGCTGTGGAAAGGAAGGGTGAGTCAAGCTGGACAGAACAACATTCTGTGCTCCAGTAGGACTCTGCAGCACGGGATGGAAAGAGGCTCTGCAAGCTCTGCTGTGGGTGCAGAGACGACCTGCATAGCAGGTGAGATGGGGAACCCTGGAGACTGCAGCCAGCGGTAAACTGGGGACTGGGAGAAGCGAAGCACCTGTGGAGAGACTGCCTGGCTGCCTAGAGCTTGGATTTTAATTCCATATAGATAACAGAAGTGGTTTAGTGCCTGTATCATGCAGCCTTTTTATCCCATGACTAGGATTACTGCAAGGCTGCTGAGGAGTCTTTGCAGTAAATTCTTTTGTCAGGCTCTGGCAAACAACTGCTCCATGTTAGCAGGCAAATAACAGTGAACCCCAAAACAAGTGATGTTCCTTGGGGTTTGTTTGGATATGCTTTTGGGGTGATTCTTTTTCTGGAAGTAGTTTTGTGGCGCAACTGAAACAACAAACAACAAAACAGGGCATTTTTAATCTTTCCTAGCTCTGCTGCAAGATTCACTAATGCAGTTAAAACTCTTTATGTTTGAATTTATTTCTCCTCAGCAGCAGCAAACTCTTGTATTTATTTGGTGCTTCTCTGTGATGGAGATGCTGTGTTTAATGTGGACCCTATCACTGTTCTGTATGTTCTTTAATATGCAAGTGCCTCTCATTTCCTGATCACAGTAACCCGGAGTGCAGATTTGGAGTATGCCTGGAAGTCAGAGCTAAGCCAGCTGTTATGCAGGTTTAGGAGCAGGGATGGTGTTCTTCGTTACTCCTCACCCTCTTTTCTTAATGCTGCTTTATTATCTAAGTGAATGGTGTTAAGTAGAAGTATTTCCATAGAGTTATGGTCTTTTTCTGTTGCGTCTTAGGTGATACCAGCAGCACTGTGTCTGCCATCTGCTACACTGTCCCCAAATCAGCCAAGGGAAGCAGCCTTTATATGCTGGAATCTGGCTCCGATTTCAAGTCGCGGGGGATGGCCGATGACAGCCGCATTGTTTTCGGTCCGGGTGTCACCAGGATGACGTGTGACGTCACGCTGATCGATGACAGCGAATATGAAGATGAAGAGGAGTTTGAGATCGTATTGGCCGATGCCTCAGACAACGCACGCATTGGTAGCCGGGCTTCAGCCAACATCTTCATCAGTGGTCCCAACGACGCCTCGACCGTCTTCCTGGGGAACGCGACTTTTACCGTCAGCGAGGCTGCAGGTGAGGAGAAGCAGGGAGCTTCCCCAGGGCTGCTCCACATATATTGGGGTGCTTACTGTAAAGCCATGATTTCACTTGGAAGAGGTATTAAAAGGAGCGATTTAAGGCATGGCAGCAGAATAGTAAAAAAAATCTGCAGGGAGTTTTTGTTCTTCCCTCTGGCCCTGTGGGAAGGCGAGGGGTTGTTCTCTGCAATAGCCTGTGCGGGGTGCAGGAGCGGTGGGGAGGGCAGAAAGGCACGCCGAAGGGAAAGAGGAGGGTTTGTGGTGCGTGGCTGCTTTCTCATCTTGGTTCTCTCTGGTGTGCAACTGGTGATGCAGGAAACATTGAGATTCCAGTCCTCCGGCAGGGACCTGATCTCTCAAGCCCCGTCTCGGTGTGGTGTGCCACTCGGACGTCAGACCCTCCGTCTGCCAGCCCAGGAATTGATTATGTCCCCAGCTCCAGAAAAATAGAGTTCAGGCCAGGCAAGACAGAAGAGGTGAGGAGCCGCTTTGACTCCCGCTTTGACTCCTGATGATTCTGCTCTGTCAGATGACCCTTCTCTCTTTTTTATGTGCATGCTCTATATTTTCTATTTGTCTGTTCTAAAAATCCTCTCGGGGCCACTGAGGATTGTTACTGACTCTGCTAGGCTCACATCTCGCATCTAATCAGCACTCCAACCAGAGAAGATTCAATGTCAGGCCACCCCTCTCAGGATAAAGGTGTCTGCCTATTCTCGGAAATGATAGGCTGGCTTTATCTAGAACATTGTTGCCATTGATTAATGAATTCAGAATAATACCTTTACGTCAGACGCACAAATGTGAGTGCTGGGAAGGACGACGGCTTTACATCTCTAAAAGCAGGACTTTTGCTTTCTTTCTAGTTCTGCACTCTGACAATCCTGGACGATGCGCAGTACCCAGTAATAGAAGGGCTGGAGACATTTGTTGTTTATCTCAGCTCACCCCACGGAGCTGAGCTGACAAAGCCGTTCCAAGCGATTGTGGCCATTAATGACATCTTCCAAGATGGTAGGTTATCCGTGGCAGCTCTACCTGGTCCTTCCTAGCCTCCTCCTTAGCACTTCCTCGCAGCAGGAGCCTGGTCCAAGTTGTGCTATTTCTAGGCTGGATTTAGCCCGTTTTCCTGGGATCTTCCAATTCTGTTTGGCTGCCTTGTTTCTTTCCATTTTTCACTGTCCACAAGAGCTTGGAGTCTTTAGAAATTATTTTCCTTTAGTGTTCCCTCACTTTCAGATGTGCTTTTCCTCTTCTTTTTCAAGCTCAGTCCTCATTTCATGCTTTCTGTGAGCTAAATTCCCCCTTGCAATGTGAGAAAGTCCCATTATAGGTTTACTTTTTTTGTGTTTTACATCTCTCGTGTTTGCTTGCCTAAGGAAAGCACACAGTGTATAATCTAACTTTGTAGCAGTCTGTAATCATCTCTGCCTTTGTGTCTCTTGTTGAGGTCTGCCCTCTTCTGCAAACTATTTGTCCACAGACAGAAGGATGGTGCTTTAAGACACAGCATCCATTTCAGTACTGAGTCCTGATATAATCCCTTCCTGACGTGCCTCACAATCACACCATCCCTGTACTGACACCATCTCTGCATCACAAGCCCTGTCTTCTTCTCCAGTGCATTGCAACAACTCCAAAATTATATGGGAGGAACCAGTTTCATCAGCTGTTTGTTTGCAAGCAGATGCTTTTCTGAGGCACAGGGAAGCTGCTGTTCTATTTTCCAGCTGTCGGACTCTGCGCAGCAGTTCTCCCAGGGTATATATACCTCAAATAGCTCTCATCTCTGTAGAGTTTCAATGCTACTTGACTCTCTTTATGCCTTCCTGCAGTGCCAAGCATGCAATTCTCCAAGGACATGTACATAGTGAAGGAGAAGGAGGGCACTCTGCACATCCCCATCATCCGCAGCGGGGACCTGAGCTATGAGTCCTCTGTCAGGTGCTATACCCGGAGCCAGACAGCAGAGGTGATGGAGGACTTTGCAGAGAGGAGAGATGCAGAGGAGTCTCGCATCACTTTCTTGAAAGGAGAGAAGGTGAGAAGGAAAGGGGAGGAGGAGAATAAAAAAGCCTTGATGGGAGAGGTTTGGATCTGCTCGACTCTGCATTGTCAGAGGGAGCTGACAGAGGCTGTCCAAACAAGTTTCGTAGATGCTTAAAGTCACAAATCCTTCTGGTCCTGGAAATATGAGTAAGAAGGGGTTGTTTGTGTCATGATAAACTGGTCAAAAATAGAATGCAAATCCTCTGTGTCAGTAGGACTCAGGATTGTTGTAGCACAGAGCTGTCCATTCGTGGATGTAGATGTCTTCACTGCTATGTCTCGTCATGTAACCATGTGGTTGTCCATGCTGAAGTAGCAATCTTAAAAATAACAGTATTTCTTCCAGGATTGACCGGTACTTGAACATTAAACTCTTGATGAAGTACAGTGTGCCCTTGAGAGAGCTTCATTTGATTTAGAATCATAGAATCACTAGGTTGGCAAAGACCCATTGGATCATTGAGTCCAACCATACCTATCAAATACTAAACCGTGCCCCTCAAATTTATGCATATTTGCTCTTTTCTTCTGCTTTCTTGCCGTTAGGTGAAGAACTGCAGTGTTCATATCAGTGATGACTCTGCATTTGAACCAGAAGAGCAGTTCCAGGTCTATCTTGGTAGCCCGCTTGGAAACCATTGGAGTGGAGCTAGGATTGGGAAGATGGACATGGCAACCGTAACTGTCACCAACGACGAAGATGGTAAGCAAGGGCGCTCAACGAGGCTGTAGTTGTAGTGTAGGATGCAGTTCCAAGGCAGTCAGCACAGCCTCATACAGTTTGTGGTTTAATTTAGTGCACGTGAATGCCTTCAGTCACATTGGAAAAGGCTGCCCAGGGTAGTGGTGGAGTCTCCCTCCCTGGAGATGTTCAAAAAACTTGTAGATGAGGCACCTCGGGATGTGATTTAGTAGGCACGGTGGGGTCGGGCTCACAGTTGGACTGGATGAGCTTAAAGGAATTTTCCATCTAAGATTCTATGGTCACAGCTCAGTGTGCAGGTCACTGATGTGATGGCTTTGTGGATTGGGTTGGTCTTAAGGAAGAGATTGAATAACAGTGGCTTGAACCCTCCATTTGCCCCACTTCCCATTCCCCTGTAGTTGCACAGGGAGTTGCTGTGCTTCCCGTGGGAGATGTTGCCTTCCCTCCAGTGTCCCAGCCTGGAGAGATCTGTCAGGGAGAAGGGGAATGCCAGGTTCCTCTGGCGTGACTGCCAGTATGGGCTCTAGTACCATCATGTGGCGTGGATTTGAGGACAGAGTTCAGTGGGAGGCAGGGCTGGGAGGTGCATTTGTAGCCCAGTATGTGTGTGGGGATTTGCCTCCCTTCTTGCCCTAATTCCCGTCTTTCTTTAGCACCCACCATTGAGTTTGAGGAAGCTGCATACCAAGTACGGGAGCCACCTGGCCCAGAGGGTGTTGCTGTATTAAATATCAAGGTGGTCCGGAGAGGGGACCAGAACAGGACCTCGAAAGTTCGCTGTAGCACCCGCGATGGCTCGGCTCAGGCTGGAGTGGATTACTATCCCAAGAGTCGAATGCTCAAGTTCAGCCCAGGTAAAGAGTCCTTGGAGGGAAGGTCGGAGGTGGTGGCCTGACCAGTGATGTTCTTTGCATGTAAGAAAGGAGCGTTGAAGGGAAACGTTGAGGAGATTTGGAAAAAGACAAATTTTGCGTGAAGTTTCCAACACAATGCAGATGCAACTGCTCCTAAAGTGCATAATAAACCTTTAGATTTTGGGGGTTAGATTTGATTTGGGGCTTGATCTTGGGCTCATCACAGAAGGAGTGGGGAGTGAAAGCCTGGAGGTGATGAACTCTTTACTGAGGAGACTGTAAGTGTCTAAGGAGATAGAGAGAAGGTTGAGACCTTCTGCCCAATAGAATTTTCAAAAAGGGGGAAGGCCATGCCAAATAGTGCTGTGTTTTCTCTTGTGTGCAACATTTCATCCCTTCACAGTTCCCTGCTGGATAAGAAGGATCTGGGGTTTGGTTGGTTTGAGGTATTTTTTTCTCTTTCTTTAATAATGTCTTTTACTTTACGTAGGCCACTTACTATGTGGTCTTTTTTAAAGTGTGACTCTTCTGGGCTGCAGCCTTGCACTCTGCTATGGCTGTAAAAGGCTGAACTGTTAAATAAAGGATGATCAGAACAAAGAAAGAAGCACTGGCACCCAGCAGGCAGGAGTAAAGTGGTTCTCAGGGGATGTAAGTCTCAGCAGAGATCTTTCAGAATCCAACACAGCAGCTCAGATGATGTTGCTGGACCAAGAAGCCCTCACTGAACAGTTCTGCGTACTGGCGTGAGAGCAAGCAGAGATGCTAACAGCAGGGGTGGGATGTACTTTGGATCATAGATTTTTACCTCAGGCGGCTGATATAGGACAGGCGTTATTAATCCTCAGATGGCATCTGCTAGTAAATCTCTCACCTCATCAATTGGATCAGTTGTCGTAGCTGGAGTTTTATGTATAGAGTAGACTACTGTGTGGAAGGAACTAAGTTATTAGTAGGAACGAGCAGAAATAAAATTTATAATGCGTATTTCATCATAATGTTTCAGTAGTCACAGCCTAGACCAGCTGTGCAGGGTTTTTATGAGAACCCAAGAGCAATTTCTGATGACAAATCAAGTTCTCTCTTGTTTCTCCTGCATTTTCTTTCACAGGTGTTAACCACATCATGTTTAAGGTGGAGATCATGTCCAACGAGGACCGGGAGTGGCATGAGTCCTTTTCTCTGGTGCTGGGTCCAGATGACCCAGTGGAAGCTGTTCTGGGAGATACCAGCACTGCTATAGTGACTATTCTGGATCAGGAGGCGTCAGGTAGCCTGATTCTACCAGCACCGCCCGTGGTAAGTTGCCCATTGCAATGGATGTGATTGAATGCCCTTTAAGTACAGACTGAAAACCTCAGATTGAAAACCCCAGAGCTGAAATTATATAGCAGCCTTGGACTATGTGGGAAGGATTGCCTTTTCTGCCCCTCTTATCAGCCCCAAGCAAATCCTGCTGTCTTGCATCCATACAGGTCGTCACGCTGGCTGATTACGACCGGGTGGAAGAAGTGACCAAGGATGGTGCTAAGAAATCTCCTTCGCCAGGCTATCCGCTTATCTGCGTCACTCCTTGCGACCCTCACTTCCCCAAGTACGTGGTCACGAAGGAACGCTGCAGCGAGGCTGGGATCAACCAGTCTTCAATACAGTTCAGCTGGGAAGTAGCAACCCCAACAGATGGAAACGGAGCCAGGTCACCTTTTGAAACCATCACTGACAACACGCCGTTCACTAGCGTCAACCATAAGGTACGAGGCTAGGAACCAGCATGGCGAAGCTGGAAGAGCACGTGGCGTGAGTCAGCGAGGGCTTGGGGCAGCTCTCAGTCTGTGTGATCACTCACGTGAAATTTGGTGAAAACGTGGCTGTGCCTGAATGACATGAGCTGTGTTCCCAGGGTCTGGCTGTGGGGTTGACCCCTTTCCTTCCATCCTGCTCAAGCGGCAGGAAGGGCAGAGCTCAAGTCAGAGCTGCAGTTCCTTCAGGCACTCATCTGGCTGCATTGCTCTGCGTGGCCTGAGAGTCTCTGTCCCTGGGCTGCTCACGTCCTGCCCTATAAATAGAATTACTGTTTTCATGCGAGGGCCCTTCCCAGATGCTCCCAGCTGTGATGTCTCAGCTCTTCTCAGACATCCAGGTGTGTTTCTAGACCATGCCTACTCGAGCGGGGGTCTGAGACATTTTTAGTGGGTAGTGCGCACTTCAGTTACATAGGGATTAAACCTAAAATCTCCTTGGATTTGAGAATTGGCATGAGACGTGTGGGTGCTTGGCACTGCTCTTCACTGAGCCTGCTAAAGCACTGTTGACGTAGGAAGTAGCTGTGAGCACGTGAGCACTCAGACCTTCAGTAAATCCTGGGTGGCAGGAAGACATACGGAGGCTGGTAGATTGTAACAGCTTGGGCTCCCTCTTCCCTTCCAGTGTGTGGGTAGATTTAGGAAGCAAAACACCAGGAAAAAGGGCACCTCCCGTTCTATGATTCTGTGATTTTGCTACTCAGTCAGGTGTTGCAGTGCTGGTGTATTGACCCACGTGCGTGTTTCTCCCTCCTCGCTCCCTGCAGGTGCTGGACAGCATTTACTTCAGCCGGCGGTTCCACGTGCGCTGTGTGGCCAAGGCCGTGGACAAGGCTGGCCACGTGGGCACCCCCCTGAGAAGCAACGTTGTCACCATCGGCACAGACAGTGCCATTTGTCACACGCCGGTGGTGGCAGGGACAGCCCGAGGTTTCCAAGCCCAGTCGTTCATTGCCACTCTGAAGTACTTGGATGTCAAGCATAAGGAACATCCCAACAGGTATGAGCCTGGAGATGGGGAGAGCTCCCGTACCTGCCAGGGGTGCTTTTTAGTGCTGTCTTATCCACTCTTTGTTCCAGAATCCACATCTCGGTGCAGATCCCCCATCAGGACGGTATGCTGCCCCTCATCTCCACCCTGCCGCTGCACAATCTCCATTTCCTTCTCTCCGAGTCAATCTACAGGCACCAGCACGTCTGCTCAAACCTGGTCACCATCAGAGACCTCCGAGGCATCTCAGGTAATTTTCAAAGCCAACTTGTGTTTTCTGAAATGGCAGCAGGGAGAAACCAGTAAATAAATGCAGAGGAAGCTCTGTCTTCCTTTGAGCTCTCTTGACATCATGTAAATAATAATTAATCTTCCTATACTAACAGCAGTGAGCAGAGTTGCTCTGTTGAAGATGGGATGCGATGCATGGGAACATTTAAAAGATAAAGGGGTTAAGCAGCATCACTCTGTTTGAGGAGGTTTTATGTTCACACCATGCTGGTGATTTTTTGCTTTTCCAATCTGTCTTGCGATATTCATGAGGTTAAAGAGGGATCTACGGGAAGTGGATCGCTCTGTCTGTGTCACTGAGGTCTCCCATGTGGCAACAAGAACCAGCAAAAGCAAATTCATGGCTGAAGTAAATGCAAGAGCTGAATTTAAAAGGCAGTTTGTGTCTCTGATACCCAGGGTAAAGTGGTTTGTGCTTGTTCCGTGGTGAGCAGGGGGCTGTTGAGCTTCATTCTGTTCATTCCATACACAAGCCACTCTGCGTTTCTTAAAGTTTAACTAGAACCTTTAATTAATATGTTCATAAGTTTGCTTTTAGGATTCTTGCCCTATTCCTATGACACCTTCCCCTATGAAGACCTGTGTATTTTCAGTTTAACCTTTCGGATAACGACGGGAGAGGAGCCCGTATGTCCCTAATATTATAAAAGTCACTGACATCATCTGAGAGTGAAATGGGACCTCAGTACTTGGCCTCAAGCTCTTTAAAACCTGGAGTGACCCATGTCCTGATGTCTCTTAATCCCAGAAGCAGGGTTTCTGGATGAAGTGACCTACGACAGCATTGTTCTCGGCCCTGGCTACGACCGCCCTTACCAGTTTGACCCCACAGTGCGAGAGCCAAAGACGATCCAGCTCTATAAGCACCTCAACCTGAAGAGCTGCATTTGGACTTTCGATGCTTACTACGACATGACTGAATTAATTGATGTCTGCGGAGGCTCTGTCACTGCTGACTTCCAGGTGAGATCCCGTATCCAAAAGTCTGACACACGATCAAGATCTTTCTCCGTTCTTAGGCAAAGCTCCACTTCGTGTTCATGAATATTTGCTGGGTATGGTTACTGCTCTGCTCTGTACAACCAGAGGCTGGGTTTAGTCCCTCTGTTACCTAGAAGAGACCAGTGCATTGTGAAATGCGTTTAATGCATTTATTTTGCTTGGGGCAACATAGGTTTTATTCTCTTAATCTTGAGAGCACCTGTAAAGTATTTTTTTTACATATAAGGATGTACTGGAAATACAAAACATTCTCACCTGTGCTCTGTTCTTTTACAATTTGACCGTATTCTTAGCCAAAATGAATGAGCGAAGAAGAGAGCAAAGAACGTATTAGTTTATACTCCTCAGTGGAGTGAGGTCATGGCAGTTTTTAATTAATTTCTTAATTAACCAGCTGGCAGACCAAAAGCCAAGAATATTATTCTTTAAAATAGTGTCTTTCACTACTGGATGTGTCTTGCTGCCCTCTCATGGATGGATCTCACTCATGTGAATATTCATCTCATCTACATTACATTCTTGTGTTAAATTCAGAATGTTACGGCCAACAGCATCTCTTTTGATTCCTGCCAGTCAGGAATACTTTATTAACTTTCCGTTTATAGCTCAAGTTATATGCAGAAATCTGGAGAAGCCACTTGGACTGAACAACTGCATAATTCAGTACGTGAAGACTAGCACCGACCAGCCTGGAACGTCTCTCTGAGCTCTCTCAGGGGCTCACTGAATACAACCTGTGCTCTGCAGATAATAAATATAATATATAGCCGGAGAGCTGTGGTATTTCAGATACTCTTAGCAAGCAGAATTGCTTATTTTAAGCTCAAGGAATAGGAAACTAGGGGGGGATTGAGGTGAAGTTGTGTCCACAGCTCCTTATGTAATGTACCCACTGCTTTAGCTTGTTAGTTTTCCAAGAGCAGCCCAGCATGAACTTATTTCTGAATCAGTGAATTGTTTACTAGTGCTGCTCAGTCTTTATGGAGCAATGACATCATATTGCTTTAGGAATACTCTGTCCCCACACTGTCCTCTCTGTGGTCAGGACATCCACAGTCCAGAACTAAAAGGCAGTCTTACATTGCACGTGCTCTGGCTTTTTTCCTCTGTTTGCAGAGCAGAATGTGAATGCAGCGGGAGCTGTGAGTTCGGGCTGCTGTTTTTCCTTGGGAAGGTGCCTGACCCCCTTTTTTGGGTTTTATTGACAGGTGCGGGATTCTGCTCAGTCCTTCTTAACAGTCCACGTCCCACTCTACGTGTCCTATATTTACGTGACGGCACCGCGAGGCTGGGCTTCCCTCGAGCATCACACGGAGATGGAGTTCTCCTTTTTCTATGATACCGTTCTCTGGAGGACGGGTAGGTCCGAGGCGTTCAAAGGGGTACGGGAGGATTGGTTCCCTCTTGGCTTTCCCTTATTTCTGCATGGGGCTGCCAGAGCCCATCTAAGGCCCAGCCGTGCTGTGTGGCCTCCCTAGTGAATTTGTTATTGCTGCAGGGATTCAGACGGACAGCGTTCTCTCAGCCCGGCTGCAGATAATCAGGATCTACATCCGTGAGGACGGCCGGCTGGTTATTGAGTTCAAGACACAGGCCAAGTTCAGAGGTGAGTGAGTTAGTCCTGACAGGAGAGAATCAATGCACAAATACAGATCTGGTCTGAAATCACAAGTAGCAGAACCAGTCCCTCCTCCCATGAGGAATTTCTCTGTGCTGAGGTGTGAAGCGGGCGGTCACCCCGTACTCTGCCTTATTCCCTTGTCCTCACCCCAGGGCTTTTTGTGATGGAGCACCACAGCCTGCCGGATGTCAAGTCTTTTCTAATGACTCCAGACCACTTGGGAGGGATCGAATTTGACCTCCAGCTGCTGTGGAGCGCTCAGACTTTTGACTCTCCCTACCAACTCTGGAGAGCAACCAGCTCCTATAACAGGTGAGAACTGTGGGTTCAGCCACCTTCACCAGCGTCCCACAGCACAATATTCATCTTAAGGAGAGAATGTGCATGTATTTAGCAGCAGCAGTGGAGCAGTTTCAAATCCAAGCCTGAGAGAGCAATCCCTGTTGCCCTTCCAGTGGAGCAGTCAGGGGCCACCCCTGTTCAAGGGCTCAGAGCTAGAGCACGCGTGGAGCCGCTGTCAGGGCTGAAAACAGTCCTCTACTGGTGGTGGAAGTAGAGGGGAGAATCAGTTCATCTCCTTGTAAATGCATTTGTCTAGAAACTAACCAACAGGTAGGTAAATATTGGAGGTGATGATATATGCAAGGTTGTTTTGCAGTCTGCAAGTTAAAAGGAGGATTTCCTGTCCACAATTGCCTTAATCAGTGATGTGCATGGTGGGGGTATATTAAGAGCTAGAAATATTTGGTCCACTTTTTTAAAACTCCTTTTTATTATTAGTTCTGTGTGTGACTTTTTTCTTACAGTCAGCGCTCCTTGCACAGAGGGTCAAATTAAACACTGCAGGTCACATTTGCCCCTCCTGTGACTGCTGGAGCAGACAGACATGGTGTTCAAGGCCAGGCTGGATGGGGCTTTGAGCGCCCCAGTCCAGTGGGAGGTGTCCCTGCCCAGGGCAGGGGTGGAACTGGATGGGCTTTGGGGTCCTTCTAACCCAGCCCTTTCTGTGATTCTATGACATTGTGGGGCAAGGGTTAGGTCCAGCTATGAACTTTGTTTTGCCTGCTTATATTAATTAGAAAATGGTGGATGATTGCCAAACACATCAGCTGGGTGAACAGCTCGGAGTCTGGTTTGGTGAGCACAGTGTCTCCTGTCTGTTCCCAGGAAGGATTACTCCGGAGAGTACACCATCTTCTTGATCCCCTGTACCGTGCAGCCCACGCAGCCGTGGGTAGAGCCTGGAGACAAGCCCCTGCCCTGCACGGCTCACGCTCCTGAGAGGTAAGGAGTCCCCAGCATCACAGCAGCAGGACAGTTTCAGCCCACTGAATCAGGTTGGTTGTGTGCTCAAGTGGCCGTGGGACGTGCTAGAACAGCAGCAGGAAGGGAAAAGAGGAGGGGAGGAAACCCCCTTGGCTCAGGTTTTCAGTTTTGGGGCTGCAGAAGCCTGTGAAGCCTCCCTCGACAGAAAGAAATCCAAACCTGCTGGGAGGAGGCTTGAGCTGGTTGTGCAGAGCCCTGCACCATTAGAGGAAAACTGGGGCAGGGTGAGGAGCAATGAGCCATCTCGGGCTGGTGCCACCATAACACGGGTGGGTGGCCTGTAAAGAGGAAAGCAGAAGGGAGGAGAGATGGAGCATACAGTGTAGGTCACTGCTCTGTGTAACTTCAGACACATCCAAACAAAGCCTTTCCTTTTTCCTTTCCTGTCCCAATTTTAGATTTCTGATCCCGATTGCCTTCCAGCAGACAAACCGCCCGGTCCCTGTCGTCTACTCCCTAAACACAGAGTTTCAGCTCTGTAACAACGAGAAGGTGTTTCTGATGGACCCCACCAAATCTGAAATGTCTCTGGCAGAAATGGATTACAAAGGGGCTTTTTCTAAGGGTACGATTCCTTTTCTTTATCTTTCCCTTTCTGCTTGTACCTCGTTTTGTCTTCGCAACTCGTGTTCCTCTGAAAGGGAAGGGTAAGCCCAGACTTGGCTTTGCTTCTTACAGCAACAAGTGGCATTTTGGGGATGTGGCAGCCCTGTAACAGCACAATGAGAATGTGCTCTGGCTTGGGATTTTGTGATCTGGACCCACAAATCAAAACCCTTCAAACCACGGAGCCGTGGGTAGTTGGGTGCGTTTGGTCCTGAGGGCGGTTCTCTCGTTGCAGAATTTAACCCGGCTGTTTCTCTCCCCATCTCCTCAGGGCAGATCCTGTACGGCCGTGTGCTCTGGAACCCCGAACAAAACCTGAACGCTGCTTACAAACTGCAGCTGGAAAAAGTCTATCTGTGTACGGGCAAGGATGGCTACGTGCCTTTCTTTGACCCAACGGGCACTGTCTATAACGAGGGGCCCCAGTACGGCTGTATCCAACCCAACAAGCACCTCAAACACCGATTTCTCCTCCTGGTAAGTTTTCTGCTATGGACAAAACCACCCTGTCCAGCGAACCCTGTCTTCAAGCAAACCCTGCCACCCTCCCAGCCACCTCTGCCTTTGTGCTGCTGCAGAAAAGTGGAACTGGAATGAAGGGGGGCACCTCTACTGAGCACTTCCTTTGTCTGTGAGGGTTTGAAGTACTGACCTGCAAAACCGTCCTCTGCTTTCTGTTTATTTTTTTTTCTTCCCCGAGCGCAAAGGGATGAGAAGCAAGACAGGGTGGATTTTTTGCCATATAGGGCAGACAGGTCTAACCTCGAAGACCAAATCAGTCTTCCATCAGTCTTTATCCACAGGTATTTCTTAGTCTGAAAAAAAACCCCACAAACCGCAAATTAGGAAGAAAAAGAAGTGATGAACCAAGCTTTTAACATTTCCCTCAATTTTTGCTTATACTACAGCTTGGGATTGACGGGACTGGGAGATGCATTTACCAGTTACACAGAAACAGTCCTAGTATGGAATCTATTATTAGTTCAAGATGCAGTCAGCCCTCCTTACGTGCTCTGTAGTTAACATCTGCCAGCATCCAGGTCATAAATACGTTCTGTGCTGTAACCTGTGTGTCTAAAGAAACATCCATGGCCACACGTAGATGTGAGAGGGGCATTTGGATGCAGTTTCTGTAGCAGGACGCAGGGATTACTTAGCGACCTGGCTCCCTGTGGAAAGATGACAGCGTGCACTCCTCTTCATAACACTTCTCTGATTTCTAGGACCGAAACCAACCGGAAGTGACGGATAAGTATTTCCACGATGTGCCTTTTGATGCCCACTTTGCTTCCGAACTGTCCGAGTTTCATTCTGTGAGCAGCATGCCTGGAGTTGATGGATTTACTCTCAAGGTGGATGCTCTCTACAAGGTACATACCAAGGATAGCGGTAGCTCAGAACTAACTTCACCATGCGGGATGTCCCAGATACTTTGTGAATCGTTGGCTCTGGGCCCAGCAGTGCCTAGAGAAGCAAAATTCACGCTAGGGTCAGTCTTTCAGTTTAACAACCAACTTCTCTGATGTGCGGTGTTCTCTGTGGAGCGAGGTGGCCTCACATAAACCTGATTGTCAACATCTGGAGATCATACTGTAGCAAAATCTTGATTTTCCCAGGTGTAAATGTAAAGTGAGAAATCAGTCTCTGTTCAGCACTGGAGCAAGGCAGCAACAGCTCAAAGCTCCCCACGCCCCTTCCCAAGTCCAGGGGCAGGCAACCTCTGGTTGCAGTTCCTCTCTGTGAGACTCGGAGGAGTCAAGCAGATCAGAGCAGAAACAGGAGGGGCACAGAGGAAGCTCTCACTTGAGGGTAGAATTCTATATCCTGATTTCTAGGCCTTTTTGTCCCTCGCAGAGAGGCCCTCTTGTTACTCAGTGACCTCTGTCTGCTGAGGGGGCTTCTGGGCATTGCTAGGATGGTTCCATGAATTAACAGTGGAGCCAGTTCAGAAGCAAATTTCAGCACAGAAAATGGGGATGAGGGATTAATTCTTGTGATTTTTTTTTTCCAAAGCATGCAGGAAAGCAGCTCTTTAAAAACATATTATTAATGTTCCTGAATTAGTTATTGCAGTTGCCAAAGACAGGCAGTAAGACCAAGCACCTCACTGAGTGATAAATATTCTTGCAGGAGCTCCTAAAAACACACTGAGCTTTTCTGTTGATGTTTGCATGAGTTAAGAAAGGCCAAAAAATGCAGCCAGCTCTCTCTTCACATAACAAAATCGCTTAGTTTGAAAGCTGTGGGTAAAATTTTCTGTGTGCCTGTCTCCCCTTTCCCAAAGGTGGAAGCTGGACACCAGTGGTACCTTCAGGTTATCTACGTGATCGGCCCCGAGAGCATGGCAGGGCCTCGCGTCCAGAGATCCCTCACTCACCGCTGGAGACGCAGCCGCCGGGACTTGGTTGACAGCAGGGGGAGGCTGATGCTGGATGACTCCTTGATCTACGACAACGAGGGCGACCAGGTCAAGAACGGCACCAACATGAAGTCACTGATCTTGGAGAGGGAGGAAGCCGCCGTCGCAGCCTCCTTATCTCAAACAGGAGCTTCTGTGGGGAGCGCCTTCGCTGCCATCACCCTGCTCCTGCTGGTGCTGGTTGGCGTCTGTCTCCTCACTCGGAAGTGCCTGAAGCTGCGGAGAAAGCAGGAGGCTGCCAGAGCCGCCCCCGAGGAGCATCCCCTCAACACCAAGGTGGAGCTGCCCCGGGGCACTGGGAAGGTGCTGGACAGGCAGTATTGTACCGTGAGGAACATTAATATATTGAGGGAGACAGGGGGTGTCTGCGAGGGGAAGGGCAGGAAAGTGAAGCAGGTGAACTTGGAAGTCAAAGTCCACAGCAATTTGCACGACGGAACAGAAGTTTAATGGAGCACGTGCTTTGGTTTGGTAACAGCTTTTTATAAATCGAAAAAAAAAGTTTAAAAAAAAAAAAGGCTAAAAAGCCAAAAAGGAAAAGCTAAAAGAAGTCATGCAGCTATTTTTATACTCCGAAGAGGAGGAGGAGTGGCTCCAGCCCAGCTCTCCTGCCTGAGCTACTTACTCACACGTCCCTGCAGGATCTGGCTGGGCAGGCACTGCAGCCTTCTTCATCTGCACCTCCATCCTCCTCCGGCCGGGCAGGGCGTGCCCCTTTCTCCATCCGAGATCCATCCTCCTCTGGCTCTGCCGCTCCCGGAGGAGCCCGGCAGCTCCACAGCGCAGAGAGCAGGGCTGGGGCCACGCGGAGCTATCGTCCCCACCCCAGCACCCAGGGCCGGCTCTGCTCCCGCCGGGGCAGCACGCAGGGACCCTCCCCTTGAAGCGGCGTCGCCAGGGTCAGTCCCCGGGCTTTGCTGCTTCCAGTGAAGAAAAACCTGCAGCAAAGCCAGCTGCCTCCAGACTCAGCGCTGGGGGGGACGCTGGCACGGGGAGGGGTGGCGGGGACACGTGTTGTCATGTGGGTGTGAACCGTCCCACAGAGTAAAGTCTGAGTGTAAACCTGACACAAGCCTGTCCGGGGTGTCTTTTTCCCTCCTTCAGCCCCCAGGTGCGGGGGGAGCCCCTGGGAGAGGGTAGGGGGCAACACGGGGATGGGGGGCAGAGCCTGCAGTTCCCATCTGGGGCCGCCAGGGGCCCATGGGGCTGCTGTGCCCCAGGGTGCAGCGGCCTCTAGGGTGGGTCTGTGCCCCGCTCCTGCCAGCAGGGCACTGAAGGACCAAGAAAGCGGGTGCTGAAGCCCGATGGGGCTCCCCACAGGGCACCTGGGAGAAGGAAGGGTGCTGGCAGCAGTGGGGCAGCGCTCTGTGGGTGCTAGAGTGTGGCCCTTTGGGCTGGCGGGGGGGCTTTTAGCCAGATCCTGCCGCTGGCCTGCTCTCCCTGGGAGAAACAGGGTGTTTCTAGTGTCCTATTCCCATTTCTCCCTTCCCTCACGTCATGGGTGCATGGCTCAAGGGAGCTGCTGCCCAAAGCAGGGGCCAGGCTGCACCGCCAGGAGCTGATCACCTCTCCTTTCTCCCTGTGCAGGGACAGAGAGAGGAGATCCAGCCATGCCAGAACCTGCATGAGATGCAGAGTAAAGAGACTGGCTGGGGCCCACCCTGCCCACAACAACCTCGAGACACTGCATCACTACTACTCACTTGTTTGGGCCTCTCTTGTGTCCAGCTCCATGTGTGAGTCTCCTTGGTTTGAGCTCTAGGTTCTTCCAAGTCCAGCTCCTACATGGCTCCAGTTCATTTGCTTCTGCTCTGGCTTCAGGTCCAGCTCACAGAGGCTCCATTTTGCTGCAGCTCATGGATCGCTGCGGCTCCAGCTCCTTTGCAGCTTCAGGTTGGTTGTTTCTGCCCCCATTTTGTTTCTGGTCCAGCTCATTTACCAGTCCTGTTTGTTTCTGCTCTGGCTCATAGATGGTGCAGTTTGTTTGCAGCTTCACTTCATCTCTGCTTCAGCTCATTGCTATTGCTCCTGTTCTGTTTCTGCTCCTGTTTATGAGGTCCCAGCTCAGCTTTGCTGCTTCCAGTTGCTGACAGCAGATTCCCAGTTCCAGTTTGCGGCTCTGGCTCATTCCAGTTCATTGATAACTCTGTGTCCTGCCCCTCACAGCTGGTGCTGGTTCCTGTGACCTTGGCTTTGGCCAGTTCCTATATAAATATGAACACACATAATGACTAATTGTTTTTTTTACAATCACTTAAACAGTTCTCGATTCACACAATGAATAAAAAAGTGGGGAAAAGCGCTTTTCGCCCCAGAGCCTGTCAGCTCCTGCGATGTTTTGTACCAGCATTGATGGCTTTTTAGATCCGATTCCCACTCTGGGGGGGGGGCCTGCGCGGCCCCGCCCCGGGAACAGCCCCAGAGCCCGGGTGGGACCCCACCTCCCGGACCCACCTCTAACCACAGTGCCTGGAGCTCAAACCCAGCTCTGATCCCACCCCCAGGAGCAGCCCCGGAGCCCGGGCGGGACCCCAGCGCTGGGTGCAGGCTCCGAAGCGGCCCCCAGGCCCCGCACGTGAGCCCCGGCGCGGTCCCTGCTCGGCGGCCTCGAGCTCCGGCCCAGGCCGCACTGCCGAGCGGCTCCCTGCCTCGCGGGCTGGGCAGGGGGCGCCGGGAGCCGCGGGGAAGCGCCGACACTCACCCCAGTCCCCGGGCTCGGCCGGGGAGCGTCGCTCCTCTGCAGCCGCCGCCATGACGCCGGAACCGGAAGCGAGAAGGAACCGGAAAAGGAGGGGAGGACGGCGGCCGGCGCGCCTAAAATGGCCTCCGCCCCGCCTCGCGCGCCCCCCACCACCCCCGCCTACTGCGCATGTGTGAGATGCCGCGCATGCGCATTGAGCCACTATCCGGCCCGTCACCTCTGCGCATGCGCTCCGCGGCCCCACCCCACTTCCGGCGGCGGCGGAAGTTCCGGTTCCCGGCGGAGCCGCCTCCGGTCGCGGGAGGAGCTGGGCCCGGTGCCGCGTGCCCCGCGTGAAGGCCGGGGCCCCGAGGAGGGTTGCGGGTCGGGCCCGCGCCCGGGGACCGGGTCTGTCTCCGAGCCCCGGCTCCCTCCCGGCGAGCTGCGGCTGGCCCCGGGCCCAGCCTTGGCAGCCACGGCTCGGGCTCATTGTTCCAAACACCGAACCCCGGGCTTGTGTTTCCGAGCCCTAATGCTACCCCGGTGACCCGGGCTTTAAGCCCAGGTGTGCAGATGTGTGTTCTTCAGCCCCAAACGCAGGTCTTGGTCTCTGTTTCCCAGCCCTAAACTGACCCCGGCTTCATACTGAGCACTGCAGGATCTAAGTCTCCATTTCCAAAACTCTAAATTGCATAAATGAGCCCTGTCTGAGGCCGCACAAACAGCAAGGCTCTGCTGTGAGCCCCTCCCCAAAGCGGCCGAATGAGACTGGTGGGCTCCCCTCTGTGGAGAGCTCAGCCCCCAACCCACACTCTCTGTGGGGGATTCAGCCCCGCAAGCGCAGCAGAGGAGGAGCCTGGACACTAGCAGAATTCCTCTGAATTGTGCTGAGGGAGCACCACCCTCTTCGCTGGGCACCACACACGGCAAGACAGGGGCTTGCCAGCATCACTGTATTTATTTTCCATTCCAAAGCAAGCCACGCTGCCTTTACAGGCACGCTGCAGAGCAACCACTGGATATTAAGCCATTTTTTAAGAGATACAAAAGCTGTGGCTGCCACCCCTGAGGCTGCCTGTGCCCCCTGCCTCAGCGCAGTGTCACCAGCTCCTCAGCAGAAGTGGGGTGAATGGCGACGGTGTTGTCCAGGTCAGCCTTGGTGGCCCCCATTTTGATGGCCACGGCAAAGCCCTGCAGCATTTCATCACAGCCCAGCCCTTGCATGTGCAATCCCACCACCTTTGGGGAAGAAGCAAGAAGCCAGATGGGACCCACAACCAGTGTAATTCAGGCCTAGTGCTGCAGGAACTAGATTACAGCTCAAAACCTGGTCTGGGCAGGTCAGAACCAACCACACAGGGATAAGAGGACAGCCAGCTGTGGTCCCCAACGCTCTGCAGCATCCAGTTGTCCCCCCTGCTCCCCCACCACGCACCTTCTCTTCCTTGCCAGCGCACACCAGCTTCATCACACACTTCACCTTCCTCTTGGTGACGGCGTAGTACATGGGGGTGAAAGACGTGCTGTAGATCTTCACATTCTCCCTTCCATATGTGGCCACAGCTTCATCTGCAGAAGACAAGGCACATAGGTCAGGCGGATAAACCATACACACAAGGCGTTTATAAAGAGGGAGTCAAAGCACATTTTTCAAGGCTCAGACTGCTTGCTGGAGGTTAAATCCTTGAGCATCAAACCAACAGCTCTGAGCCACAACGTCCCCCCTCTTTGCCCACCCGCGCCCTGTCAGTCCCCACCTTCGGTGAGGCCCACGGTGCCGATGGGGGGATGGCTGAAGACGACGGTGGGGATGTCACGGTAGTCCAGCCTGGAGTCCTCCTTGGGCTCAAAGAGCCTGTGCGCCAGCTTCCTGCCAGCCGCAATGGCCACTGCGGAGAGGGACGCGGAGCCTGAGCCACGGCGCAGTGCAGGGGTGAGGGGCTGCAGAGAGGGGGCCTGGCAGCGATACCTGGGGTGAGGAGGGCTCTCCCACAGACGTCCCCGACAGCATAGATCCCTTTCCTAGTGGTGTTCTGGTACTCGTCCACCACCACGTGGCCCTTGGCGTCTACCTGCACGCCCTGCCAGGGAAATGGTGGCTGCTTTGGCACGTATCCCAGATGAGACACGCTGCCACTGATCACAGAATCACAGAATCATAGAACAACCAGGTTGGAACAGACCCACCGGATCTTCGAGTCCAACCATTCCTATCAAACACTAACCCATGCCCCTTAGCACCTCGTCCACCCGTGCCTTAAACCCCTCCAGGAAAGGTGACTCAACCCCCTCCCTGGGCAGCCTGTTCCAGTGCCCAGTGACCCCTTCTGTGAAGAATTTTTTCCTAATGTCCAGCCTAAACCTCCCCTGGCGGAGCTTGAGGCCATTCCCTCTCGTCCTGTCCCCTGTCACTTGGGAGAAGAGGCCAGCACCCTCCTCTCCACAACCTCCTTTCAGGTAGCTGTAGAGAGCAATGAGGTCTCCCCTCAGTCTCCTCTTCTCCAGGCTAAACACCCCCAGCTCTCTCAGCCGCTCCTCATAAGGCCTGTTCTCCAGCCCCCTCACCAGCTTTGTTGCTCTTCTCTGGACTCGCTCCAGAGCCTCAACATCCTTCTTGTGGTGAGGGGCCCAGAACTGAACACAGGATTCGAGGAGCGGTCTCACCAGTGCCGAGTACAGAGGGAGAAGAACCTCCCTGGACCTGCTGGTCACACCGTTTCTGATACATGATGCCCATGGGCAACCTCTGCTTGTGGTCGCTGTGTTCCCAGCTGGTAGCAAGCAGTGGGAACACCATCCCGTGGCCAGTTCCAGAGACCCAGGGAACCCCAAAGACCTGCCAGCACACATGCTGCCAGCTCACCACTTGGTCCAGGCAAAGCTGCTCGGTGTTGGGCTCCCGTCCGATAGCCCACAGCAGGCAGTCCACATCCCGGATCACTCCCTCCACTGGCTTGTGGCCGGGCACCGAGGAGGTCACTGTCACATCCAGCAGCCCCTGTGGAGACTTGGTGACCGTCTTGACCTGTGGGGAAAAACAGAAGCCAGGGGGCAGAAGGTGCCGATGGTTTTTGCCTTGCGACCGCACCACAGGGCCAGCGGTGTCCAAACAACCAGCCCCACACACCAAGAGGGATGGGAAAAGCCACTGGGCTGCTCAGCACACTCCTACCTGCGTGTGCTTCCAGACATCCACCCCGGTGTTCTCCAGCTCCTGGGTGCAGTTTGAGCTGATCATGCAGTCAAAGGTCCTCAGGACCTGGGCAGGGAGCCACCAGCCCCGTCAGATGAGGGGCTGGAGGCGAAGACACTGCCTGGCAGCCCCATCCACCCTGTGTTCATGCCCCACCCAGGCCCAGGGAGCTTTGAGGAGCTTCTGGTTAATGATAAAGTTCTCTTCAGTTTGTTTTCCCTTTAACAGTGTTTTTTTTAATTCTTTCAAGTCATGACTTGAAATAAATCTCAAGGAATGGGTACAGTGGCAGGCACAGCTCCAGTAATGCTGGGTGAGTGGGCTGGTGCTGTTGAAACGCAGCTGGCAGCGTATCAACGCTCTTTCTCTCACACTCCATCCGCGCCAACCCATCCCTTTACACCAGCCTAATGCCATTTCCACCTCCTGATCTTGTGCTGACTCAGACCCTCCTTTACAAGCTCGAGGGGGCTTGCAAAAAAACAACCTCCCCGCGTCCATTCTGCTCCAACAGCAGCGGCCCCAGCAGGCTGAGATGCAGGGACCGGCCGGTGTCACTACCTTGTCTTGGCGGATCAGCAGAGAGGACTTTGAGCCCAGTGTGGAAAGGATCCCTGCAATTTCCACTGCAATGTAGCCGGCGCCAACAATAACACTGCGCCTGCAAAGGAGAGATGAGACCGTGGGCAGGCGAGCAGAGCCAACGGCACCTGATGGGGTGAGCCCTGCCTTACCTGGGCAGCTCCTCCAGTTCGAAGAAGCCGTCGCTGGTGATCCCCAGGCTGGCACCTGCAAAGCAGAGCCCCTTTCGCATCCCTCGCCATCCCTGGTTCCCGCTTCCCCAGACATGCTTTGCTTTGGCAGACCTCTCTCTAGGCACCCTGGGGAATTTTGTCAGGCTCACCAGGAATTTTGCTGTCGGGAGGGACGGATGGGTGTCCACCCGTGGCTATAAGGATGTGAGGAGCCGTGTACTTTTTCCCATTCACTTCGACAGTAGGTTTGGGATCGACAGTAAACCTTCCATAGCCCCGAATGATGTCGACATGAGCCTTACGGGAGCAACAGTCATGGGATTAACAGCTGGAGAAAGTGTGGGAACCAGCTAACAGAGCTAGGATTCGCAGAGTTAAAGAACAGGATGCTCATTAAGGCTAGAAAAAGTGGCTAAAAATCCAGCAGAGCCCGCTCCCCCCCTGAGCTTGTGGGATAAACACATACTTACCTTTTTCAGGTTATTCTCATAGATCTCATTCAGGCGCCTCACATAAGCATCACGCTTCTCTTTAATGGTTCTGGAACAGAGCAAGTGTTTATAGTCACCATGAGCAAATGAACCCACAGAGCTCAGCAAAAAACAACTCAATCCCTTTCAAATGTAGGGCTCTGAGTTACCCAGCTGACAGCAGCCTTCCCCACCGAAGTGAGGGTTTTGTGCCTGCCTTCCCTGAACCTCTCTTTTCCAGAATCTCTTCCCACAGCTGGTTTGCTACCACTCCTTTCCAAAATACAGCCAGAACCCCATTTGCACGACTATCTCAGCATGAACCTAAGAGTAGCCTCAAAGCGGAAAGGGATGTCTTCAGGATGGACAACAATCCATGGGCGCTGACCTGTGGCTGCTCCTGGTGGGACACGCAGCAGGAGATGCTCGTTTCCAACCAGCTCTTCCCATACTTACCTCCAGTTGAACTTGATGCTGGGTGTTTCAAAGCCATAGTCAGCGTGGTCGTGGATGAACTCTGCGTGGACCGCTGCATTCCACATCACCTGCACACACAAACCACAAGTCAGCTCAGGAAGACTGGTTTGACTTGGTAAAACTCCTGCCATGTTTCCTAATGCCTCATCGCTGCCTGGAGCGGCCAACGAGACAAAAGCCTGAGTGCTTTATGGCATCTCGATGGCTCAATACACTCTAAGCCCCTGCTCCCTCCTCCCACACCCCCCTGCCATCACCTCCCTGGAATCTGGCTGGCACCCACACCCACGGCCGAGGTGCTGCTGGAGCTGGTGGCAAAAGCACCCTTACCTTCTTTGGCACACACCCAACATTGACCTAGAAGGAAACAAGAGCAAGTCTCAGTGTTAAGGCTTAGTTTTTAAAAAGCAATGCTCTGGGGAGCGCCCCGCGTCAGGCTGGTACCGAATCCCAGCTTTTTGCCTGGGAAAATAAAAATAGGATTTGGGTTTCTGCCAAAAGAGAGCTGCAACAGCCTTGGGTGTTTGAGGTCCCGTGGTTTGCCTGTTATCCCTCACTTCCTTAAAGGCGAACATGGAAGGTTCGTGGTTTCAAACACAAGGTTGTTTTCTTTCCCATCTTAAAAGAGATTTACTCAGCGAACGGAGTTTGCTAGCCCTTTCCTGCGCTTCTGGCCCACGTATGGCAACTTTTTCAGTGGGAATGCAGGTGAAGCACGGAATTACGGCGCGCCCCGGCTCCTGCGAGGAAGACGCAAAGTTTTTTCTGCCTTTTAGGAGCTCGCCCTGCCCGCAGCCAGGTCACAGCGGCCGTGCTGCGAGCCCTGGGGAGAAGCACTGAGGAGAGCAAGAAAATCAGCCGCGCGACTCACGCAGGTGCCGCCGAAGCGAAGAGGCTCCACCAGGGCAACCCGGGCCCCCAGCTCGGCCGCCCGCCGGGCCCCGGCCAGCCCACCGGACCCTCCGCCAAGCACCAGCAGCTCGTAAGCCGCCGCCATCGTACCAGCACCGGGGAGGCCACGCCTCCCACCGGAGGCCACGTCCCCTTCAGAGCACGCCCATTGACGCTTAACCATGAAACCACGCCCCCTACGAACAGACCACGCCTCTTAACACAATAGACCACGCCCCCAAAGCGATAGGCCACGCCTCCGATGCGATAAACCACGCCCCCATCCCATAGGTCACGCCCCCTATCATCACAGGCCACGCCCCCAGCCACTTGCACCACATCTTGGGGCTGACAAAGGGCAAGTTTATTGTTTCAGGTACAGCCAGGAGGATCGCAAGCACTTCCGGGGAAAAATATACAAAGGGGAGAAAGGAGGAGGGGGGGTAAAAACAAACATAATAAAAATAAAAGGCAGGAGCGACACAGAATGGGAACCGGGCGAAAAAGGGAACGCTTTTATCTGTGTTATGACAACGTACTCCCAAGCAGGAATTCCTTCCTTTCTCCAGTTAAGTGGATCGGTCTCTCAATGAAATAAAAGGGGGGGGGGAAGAAGTTAGTGTGCATTTCCCTCAGAAAATCGTAACTCATGCCAGTTAAACACTAGAACTAAAAACCGACCGAGAAGCGGCAAAGGAGACAGAAGTGTTATTAGCGTTACCGTTCCCGCTCTGAGCAGTCCAGGAGAAAAACAATGACTACAAACACAGCAGGCAAACCGACCGTCAGACCGATGGGGATAGGATAGACATAGTGTTGTAAGGTATTCAGTCTCAAGTTGTGCTAAGCGCTCTTCGCCCTCTATATGGCACATTTTGGTCCATGGTGGGGATTTCCGAGTTGAGACGAACCCCGATTTCTTACAGAAACGTGTAAATGTTGTCACTCTTAAAATGCCAGGTGTATTTCCTTCTACAAAGGTTAGGAAAGGTTTATAGGAAGTAGTCTGGGGTACGGCGGGTAACGTGGGGCTCTCCACGGCGAGGTGCTGGGTCAAACTGGAGGCTGCAGGGAAGAACAAAAGATCATTTTTCCCTCCTCCACAAGGTATTTTCTGTTGCCACAATAAATACTAGACTTGCCCTCCTGCTGTTATTGTTTTACTCAGCCCAGCTGCTTCCACGTAAAACGTCCCGGGTCCCAAACAGAGCATCCATGGGAGATAAAATTCATCAGTTGGTCGAAATGCAGCTTGCAGAGTGAACACCACCTAGCAACCCATCGCTACTTTGGCACAGGCTCAGCTGAACACAAAGTTCAGACTCTCTCACGTCCCTTTACAAAGCCTGGTGCTATCAAAAATAAAAATAAATACCAAAATCAATCTGTCTTTGCTCTATCTATTGAGCCTGGGCAACAGAGGGATTAAGAAAACACAGAAGCTTCTCTTCCTGGCTCTCTGCTGAGTTGGAGATAATGCAGTACCCAAGAGAAGCTTTTAAGAGCTTAAACTCACTGCTTATTTTTAGATATTCCTTGCAGGTAGAGCACACAACGTTAATTCCAGAGTGGTTTGAGCTGGCTTTTCACAAAAGAGAAAGGATCAGACATTCCCAACAATAAGAACAGTTAGGAAGAGAGAACAGCCCGAGCCAGTTACTCACAAGGAATATTTTAAAGTGTCATCTAGTTCCATGATAGCAGCCTGGTTCCCACAACGATAGCAGTAATTGGGCGCACTGAAAATGGTAACCACATTTCGGTCATGGCACCAGTTATAACCCTGCCAGAAAAAGAGAAGGTCTCTGTTAAACCTCAAACCTCAGCCCGTCCCAAGTTCCTCTTGTGGCCTGAAATGATCCAAGGCATTTGCGAAACCGGAGACTTCTCGTAAGTACTTCCAACTGACTTTATTTTACTTTAAAAGACATGCTCTGCTGCAAGAACATGCAGTCGTGACACAACAAAACCAGCTTTGACCCCTCATTAGCCACTCTTCACTCCTGCGTTTATCTTTTTTATACACAAATTACGGATTGCACTGCAAAGAAACCTAGAGATTTTTACGCATGCCTTCAGCTTTCATCCACCACAAACGAGGATTTGCCTGCTGGATGCAAGCGACTTCTGACACGCAGTACTTCTGGTGGGATCTCCTTGAATTAGACTTTAAAAATATATCTGCTCCATTGACCCACCTGGCGTTTTTCCAGCAAGACATCCAAGAATAGCCTATCAACAGCCAAAATCATGGCTTAATCTCCGTCACATCTGACTGCCAAGTATTATAGGACAGCCTGCTTAACATGGCAGCAGTCTAAGTAGAGCAGTCAGCCTGTAAGGAGATTATTACTCCCACAAATGCAGAGTGACCAGGTCCCTTCGGCGATTTTTCCGTGTCAGGGTGAAAGGGCAGAACATCCCCTTGCTCAGATCGCACGTCAAAGCACATAATTTTCTGTTCCTTGTTGTTTTCACATGACTCAAGTCTCTCCTTGATGTTTTCCTGCACAATATTTTGGTGTCAGCTCATGGGCACCCATCAGCAGAAGCTGTCACAGAGGAGATGAGAATCACACCATGTTTTGTTAGCCCCAGCTAGCAGAGCATTTGCCCTACCTCCATGACCAGTTGGTGAGCACGGGAGACCAGTGTGAGACCATTGGCGTGGTTAAATGTTTCAGAAATGTCTTGTCCAAAGGTGTAGCCAGCACCACGTGGAGATATACCCCAGCCGCCACGATCATCCGGATCCGACCATAACAGATCACACATAGGACCCTTGAAAGAGATTAAGTGCTCTGCATTAGATCACTAGCAAAACCAAAAAAATTAAAAACCACTTTTAAAATATATTTTATTTACAGTAAAAAGACCGAAGGCGCGTCCTTCTCTGCACAAGGCACTTGAGTTTATTTAACACACATAATAATGGCTAGTTGCTCACTTGATCGGCTGGCATCCTTCTCAAAGAAATGGAACACACAGCTGACTGAGAGGAGTCCACACAACCAGAAAGCTGTTCCCAGCTCCTCTTCCACACACACCACTTACCATTTCACCTCAGCTAGTCAGAGATGCAAAGACACGGGGAGTAGATCACTGTTCTCACTCCCGACTCTCAGTCTAATAATAAAAGGATGTGAGAAGGTGTGCACATCCAAGGATACACAATGGGTTCATTGGTGCAGCCAAGCTACAATGAAGGAAGGACAGGGAAATGACCCATAGGAGGCTACGAATGAACTGTTCCAGATACTGATGTCAAAACTTCCAGCAGCCCTTCTAGCAGGGTATTAATTTCACTTCCTCTCCTAAACAGTCTATTGTTGGACTTACTCAAAAATATCCTAGTGAACACCTTCTAACAGCCACAGAAGCAGCTCAGTAGCTCTTCTCACTGAGCTCTTATGGGGCAGCAAAGACACTCTAGTATCTATGCAAGCCTGCTGCTGATTCCCACCCACCCGTGGGAGCTCTGCGGGAGGGATCACCCCCACTACATGTGGGACTCCTCAGGACAGCTGGATTTTAGCATGCAAATATGCAGCACAGAACTGGGAAAACTCCAGAGCAACAAGAGAATCCTTACACTTAACTGCAGGTGGATGTTCCACCAGGCAGCCCCCTGACTCTGGGAGTGAATTACACAGCTTATTTCAGGTTTTTGGAAGTCTCAGGTAAACCTTGCTTCATTGTTCCTGTTGTTGCACCGAAGATGTTCAAGGACAAGCAGGTCATTTTAATGAGGGATGGTTTAAGCCCATTGGTAAGACCCAGCCACTCAACACAGAGGAGCCATTTACCACCCTAGGAGCTCAGAAAGAGGCTTTTTCAGTCCTGATCTCAGCCCCCCTTGAAAGCACAACAGAAGAAAGGAATGGCTGGGGAAAAGGGATGGTGACACAACACACACTCACGTGGTGCTGCCTGTTCACAAGCAAGACTGTAATGAGGCTGAAGGTAGTAAACACCTTCTCCTGCCAAATACCATCCTTTGAGTCAGCGTGCCAGGCAAAACAATCCAGTAACTCTGTGAAAAACAGCTGTGAAACCCCCAGAGCTCTCCTTTTGTGGATTGCTGTAACCAAAGAACATTGACTTGTGTGTGTTTTGCCCAAGTGTACGTTCATCTGCTCTAGCTCTCAGAAAGGCAGTAATTTGCTGTGTGACCACGTGTCTCACCATTTAAATGCATTTTGATATGAGGCTACATATCCTCTAACAGATATTTAAATTTATGATGCATTCCCTTTCAGGTTACCTCATGTGGAACTTCCTGCAGGCGGTCCAGAGCCCTGATATGATCCAGTGTATCTATGGATGGAGAGAGGCCACCATGGAGACAGAATATCTGTTCCGGTAAAGACAAAGAGCAATCCATTCAGTGCATATTGTTACAGGAAGACTGATCTCAGAAACAGCCATTTTTAATTCCGTTATGATTCTTTTTCAATTTTAGTTGTCTTGCACTTGCAGCACAGAAACCAAATTTAATTCCCGCAGAAGGAAACAAAGCTAAAAGGCTGCACCTTGCATAGAGAGGTCTGAGCGACAGCAAAGATGCCATGCCTTCTGTTTCAAGCATATCTTGCCTCACAGCTACAATTCAACTAATGAAGGGATCCCCACTTGTTGAGCAGTCATTTATAATAAACCATACCTGTAACACCCTGCCATTCCTTCAGCAGCAGAATCAAAAGCCTTCCTGCACCATCAATTTATATTAACACCTCAATAAATTCTTCCTCAACCCACAGAGTAAGTAGCAAAGCTTCAAACAAATTAAGATTACAAGTCAAGGGAGCTTGTTTGAGTCTGTTCATGAGTCTGTTCAAAACAGTCGGCATAATTCTACGAAACAGAGTGTTTTCCTTTTTTCAAGGCTTACCTGGCCATCTACTAGAGCTGTAAGTGGAAGATAATCAAACAGATCTGTGAAATACTTCCAGACGTTGGCGTTGCCGTACTTTCGCAGACATTCGTCATAAAAGCCATATACTTGTGTAATTTGTCTGCTTTCGTGATTGCCCCTCAGTATTGTGATGCGCTCTGGGTAACGCACCTATCGACAAAGAAAACTGTTCTTTAACACAAGACTTGTACCATCAGCATGAAAAGAAACAGTAACAGAACATTTCAAACAGCAGTCAAGTGTGCGGCTCTTATAGAATAGTACATTCAATGCATTTCAGTTTACATCTGTGTTGCTCACGCCAAGAGCGATGACAATGGGAAGGGGAATTCTTTCAAAACTCCACAAAAATGCGGTTTTGCCAAAAGCTGCTCTAGAAAATATGTCAGACCATACCTTTAACGCTACTAGAAGAGTGACCGTTTCCACGGAGTAATAGCCTCTGTCCACGTAGTCTCCCATGAACAGGTAATTTGTGTCTGGAGACTTTCCACCGATTCTAAAGAGTTCCATAAGATCGTGGAATTGACCGTGGACATCCCCACAGACGGTGACGGGGCAACGTACCTCCTGCACATTTGATTCCTTTGTAAGAATTTCTTTAGCCTAGCAAGAAAAACACATTTAGAACAAAAAGGTAGGAATCTCCCCTCTAAACAGACACAGATGTTATTCCATTGCTTTCTCATTGGAAACACAATTTCACTCCGGTGGCTCAAGCTGACCTCAGGAAAAACAGCTTGTTGGGTAAGAAAAGGCAAAGTGCATCTTACAAATCCCTGCAGCAAAAACAAAAGCAAGTTTGCTACTCTGAAGTCAGGTCATTAAGATCTTATTGTACCACAAGAACTGACAAATTCAAAGATGTAGGCAAGCAAGTTAATTCCCAGCCTCCCCTACAATGAAGCAGTGTGAAGACCTGCACTTCTATCACTGCTGGGGTTCACTCATGAATCCTGTGCTGCTTCCAAACACTTCCCAAGTGCGGACAAGACCATGCACTGCACCAGTAAGTTTCATTAGCATCATGGGCAGACGTTATCTTCTTAAGCACGACTGATTTTTTTTTTTTTTTTTAACATACTGATTTTGACACACCACCCAGGCAACTACAAGGGCTTTCCGAACAACCTGATTTGCAAAAGCAGGCATAAAACTCGGTATATTGTTTGATACTTACACTAGTAAGAGAACTATGACCTCCTAGAGTTGCAACAGAAGTCATCTGACTTGCAATGATGCACTTACAGACAGACTCCCTCCTGCCACATTTCAGTCTGACTACCATCCCAGCTGCTCAGCGGATTGTTCTCAATCCCACACAGCCATGTGGAACCATTCACATTGCCACCTTTGCTGGCAACACAGCAGCAAGCTGGAACAACCCTTCTGCCAACACCAACAGCTGCTCCTCGCTGCCTTTCTCCCCTGGGACCCTTCAGGCTTCCTCTCATTGCTGCACACCCATAAACCTTAGGCACTCTCCCAAGACCAGGGTTTCGTAGCAGCAGGTCCATGCCACGCAACACCGTGTTTGTTCCATGTCAAAAAAGCCAGTTCACCCTGTGATGGCAGAATGGAGATGAAGAAAGGCTGCTCGTGGCAAAGCAGCTTGTCTGGCAGAAATGCTGGGCAATTGCTTATGGCCCCGGATGAGCTGAGCTGTGTTTGCTGCCAAACAATAACCAAGGCGAGCACCAGTGCTGGTGGTTGATGGGGCTGCCCCTGCTCCCTGGAGGTGCTGTGCTTTCAGATTGCACTGCAGTGAGTTCAAGATGACTGGAGCTGTATGTCACGGAAGGAAATCTTCTCTGCACGTTCCCAGAACATCTGGGAACTTACAAATCCATTTCCCTTGCACAGGTGGCTATTCCTTTTTTCTGCTTGAGCTACCAATGAAAACAAGTATTCCCAGGCTTCACTTCACTAACCCAGGCCAGAACACCACTGCAAAGGCAAGAGGCACTTCTCTTGCCCAGAGCACTTTTTGACTGTCAGATTTCCAGCATCTTCCAAGCACGACAGTTTAACAACTTCTAAAGGCAGATCACATACAACTGGAAAAGCAAAGTCAAAGGCAATTTATACGTACAGTGCAACAACCAGCTTCCCTGGCCATACCCAGCTGGCAACAAAATGACCACAGATGGAGGGATGGCATCCCCAGATTTAGTCATCTTTTCCTCTACACCCAGCAGTTTCTCTGCTAATTACAGCCACGTAACATAGCCTATCTGCATTACCTTATTATCTCTATCAAATACCATGTCTGTTTTGCTGCCTCCAGCTCGTCAGCTGATGCAGATCAGCACTCCAGGCACATCGGAGGCATGGAGAACACCCACAGATAGGTTTGGTCCGATCTGGACAAAAGGGATGAAAGATCACAGGTGCTGAACAGCCACCAGCAGGTGATGATCTGGCTATTCATTGCCGAGTCACTTAGCTCAGGATGACAGAGTTCCCACCTGCTGCTACCAGGGAGAAGCTGCTTACCAAGGACATCCTCAGCGAGGATGCCTGTGTTCACCTTCCAATGTTAGCTGTATTGCCCCTCTTAGGGATAAGCACATATTTGGAAAGAATAATCAAAACCTGAGCAGTGAAGAGCTTGGCAATCATACAGTGTGCCCCTTGCACGGCATGTAACCTGAGGGATGTGACCCTGATCCTCAAAGACACAGCCTGCGTGTAGGCTTGATGATGTGGGGTTCACCTTGCAGTTCTAAAATGACTGGAAACTGCTCATCGCATTGTATCTTTGAGCTCAATAGTACTGCTCAGCTCTGTTCACCTATCTTTAAAGGCATCTATAGTGCCTTCTGACAGCTTCTGCCTTCTGTGAGAGAAAACTGTAACGCAGAGCTACAAAACAGCAGCTCAGTGCGTTCTGACTGTTCCAAACAGCAACAGATGGGGTTTTGTTGTAAGCTGGAGCTAACCTGGCCACAAAAGGTGCAAGGTGTTTTCTGCCTTTTCGTATCACACATACCGCTCCCCTCCTAGACGCATAAAAAGAAACGTGCTTCCTTCAGGCCCCTGGGGAGGCAGGACACTGGGTATCACACATACTCAAGAGTGTCTCAACCGCTCTCCTCCTCTCTGATGTGCCCAGAAAACCCATGCACCCATCTTGAGAACGTGTACAGGGAAAGCAGCACAGGCAACAGTGAAATGTTCCTTTTGCACAGTACTAGGGTGAAAATACTCAGGTTAAATGCACCCCAGGAGGCAGGCCAGCCTGAATCCCAAAATTTCAATACTAGGAGAATCTAGATGCCCCTCTCAGGAGAGAGAAGGAGCTAGCAGCTGAAAAGTAGCAGCTCCCTAAGCTGTCTATCAGCTGTACCTGTGCAGCCTATTTTACCTTACTATGCAGACAAACCTATATGCACATTAATAGATTAAGTCTGTTGATTTAACGCTGCAGAGCTGGTTCAGATCAGCCTTGGGAGCCGCGCTGGGGTGGCCACAGAAGTTTACCCTCACATGACTCCCTCCATGCAGAACAAGACCTTAAGCATCATAAGAAACATCCCAGAAAAGTGGCAACAGACCAGTGCAATCTGCCTGCATGTCGTGCTATGCAGAGCTAGTGCTCAAGTTAAATGACTTAAAGATAAAAAAACCACCATCACAAAACAGGGGTAAAATACTCTCATGCAAGGAAGTTGTTATCATCAGCTACTTACTTGAGAAGGCTGTTAAATAACTATGACTTAAAGTCATATTTAAGATACCATAGTTTCAGAAAATGGCAACTAACGTTATCAACTTTCCAAAGCCTGTGTCCCAATTCTTTTGGCTGAAAATTATATCCAGGTCAGACTAAAAAGCAGCACCTTTTAGGTATTTTTATTAAATAAACCTCCATTACGTGTAGTTGTTACCATGCCTGTGCTCAAAATTACTTTGAAGCGTAGACTGTTTGTCGGCAGGGAGCTTGCCCATCATTTCAACTGCCTTCTCCTTCCCAGCTTTAGACTCTGTAGATCAACTCTGTACACCGGAACACAAGCTCATCTGCTGTTCAGTCCTCAGCCCATGTGGAGGGATGCTGGAGAATGCACATCCCAATAATTTACCATGTTGTCTTCACAAGAGGAAAATGAGCGGTCTGCGGGCTTTGAAGTAACCTGTTAATGAGCTGCTCTGAAACTTGAGATGGCTTTGAGACTACCATCAAGACCACCAGGAGGCTAATCCCTCTGGGAGAGGCTTAACAATCAAATCCACATCAACTACCATGCCATTCAGATTTGTCTGCGATAATTGTGTAGGCCGATTCCATGGGTGAGGGGATTATGATTCCATCAGGAGGCAGATTTCAAGCACTGTGCTTTCTCTAGAGAAAACCAAAGACGTCTGGCAGCAGCTTTGCACACAACATGCTTTGAAAGCACAGAAACTCAGCTCCTCCTGCAAGATCCAGTTACTGTATCATAAGCTCAGTATGACCCGAAGAGGCTGTTACTTCATAAATTGGAGAATCCAGCCATGGAGTTTCTGATCAAAATTCAACTGAACCATCATTCCACCAGCTGCAGCAGACCAAACTCCTACATCAACAAGTGTGCTGAGGATATTAAAAGCTCAAAGAGCTTAGTCTGAACAAGAAAAAGCTAGTTTCTCCCCAAATGAGATGGAAGCTAGAGGGATGGAGCCCTCTTGCCCCTTAGAGGCTGCAGAGGACACCGTGGAGCATCAACAGCAAGAGAAACTGTCAAGGTCTCCTTGCACAGTGCTCCTAGAGGTTCCTGGGCCAGCACACCCCAGCAAGAGCGTCATCGCTGGGGAGATGAAATGTTCCTGGCCATAACACAACACTTGGAATTTCATGGTTTGAACAGCGTCCAGGATGCTACTTGGCTCCATCACTTGTACTAATTTCACCAATTAGTACAGAAGAGCTTGCTACATCATTCTGCTACAATTATTCTTAGGTGAAATGATCTCGGAGGGCAGAAGCATCACAGGTCAAGTACGTGCCAGTACCTGCAAAACTCCCTACAGCATCAACTGGCTCCTGCCGCTCAGTTTGAAGAATCAGTTTACAATTACCATTCAATACCCGTACAAGAAATGCACATCTTCATCTGCGATTAGAATCTTTCTCCTCCCACCACTTCACAACACACAGCTCTCAAGCTGCTCACAGCAACCAGACTGTAACCCTTCTTGTACATTCAAAGAACAACAGGAGAAAAGAGAAGCTGCAAAGAGAGATGGACATGGATGGTTGCTTGTCTGTGTTTAATTTAAGAGACAACCTTTTTTATTTGCCCACGTTCATATCCCATTTTGTTTCCTCAGAGAAAAACTCTTTTCCTTGGGATAAACAGGATGGCTCTTCACTCCCTCACCTGCACCAGAATTGATTTGCTGACCAGACTGGAACTTTAAAACATTCTGAGATTTCCATGTCCAAACTTGGGAGCGCTTCCTATTAAATGAATCCAACTTCTTGGCCTGCTAGCCTGACTGTAACTGTCCAAAACACAAGTTACAACCTGAGGAAGTTCAAAAGCAGTTGATACAGCCAGTGCTACCCTGCTGTCAGTACCCAAGTTAACAATTTCAAAGCTACTGCCATCACAGAAAGCTGCCACGGCTCCTCCAACAAGGTGCAGACATAATTCAAGGCAGAATGCTATATATTTTCACTACCTTTTTAATGAGAGCGGATAAAGGTTTTAACAACCTCCCGCCACAAAGGGAGTCCAAGATCATGACGTTAAGAGAAGTAGTTTGAGATGCAAGACATCCAACGCACACTTCTCCAGCATGCTGGAACATTTCTCACGTCTACAAGCTCCAGCAGTGATCACAATTGTTTGTCCTTCTATTATGCTTTAAATGTCTGCATGATTTTAGCTAGATTTCATTTTAAAGACCAGCAGAACGGGAAACAAGTGTTCTCAAGTTGTCTTGAGATGACATCTTGATTAACTGCATGAAGAATACGAGACTGATTAACTGCCAAAGTGCTGTTGTAACTGGGCAGGTGAAGACAGAATGCTGACTTTTACAGGTGCACATTTCAACAGCTTTCAGAGCACAGAATAAGTTGGCGTGCTTTCATCAACCCAATCTATGTCCAATCTTTCCCTCATTACTGTGCATTACGCCAGCAACTAAAAGCAGGAATTACCCACACAGGCCAACCTGGGATTTGATTCTTTGTGGAGTTTTTTCCCCCTTTATTTGGATTTTAAGATCTCTCTTTTTTTTTTTTTTTTTTGTTTTACAACCACACATTTAAACCTGAGGCAAGAGGTACTGTTGTGCTTAAAAATTAGTCACACAAAAGGAGTGCTAAAAAAGGAGACACGGTTGGAAATGGTTTCTCCAAATATTATCTCAAGGAAGCAAACTAAACCAGCTTTCTGGCAGGGCTGCTTCACACCAAAAGCATCCACATCCTTTCCACTACCAGCTGTGTGATAACACCACTCCCCACAAACTTAAGAATAAAGCCAAGTAAGAGCATCGCAGAGAACTCACTTCATCCCAAGTCATTCCCATCAGTTACCAGAACTCCTCGAGGATGAGGGGCTGTGATAGATGACATTTGTTTCACGCCGTGCACCACAGATTCAGGGTTCCTACCTGTCACCTGGAGGACAAACACCCTCTCTGCCTCCAGCTGCAACGCACTCTCCCTATTTACTGCGTGAGTCCTGAGGTACAGTCACAATCTGCTGGCGTTGTCCTCTAGCTTCTCCAAACACAGCAGCTCCTTAATTAACAACACAGCCAGAGAAGAACAGAGATGGTTTTCTGTAACAGCTTGCTGGTTAGAACAGCAGCTCCCAACCAGAAACACGTGGAGCAAGGCACAGATCATGCTAATAAATTCTTTCAGGCTTATTAGCTGAGCCTCACGCAGGAGACAGCACAGCCACAAAGAGCTCTTACTCACTCTTCAAAACATATCCGCTCTTCAAGCCATGGAGCTCCAGAGAAAGTCACAACACAAATAGGCAGGTCCATCATGGGATAAAAACGGGAAAATGGAAAGAAAACAGAGGCTAGGTGGGGGCTAGCTAGATGTCAGAACTACTGGTGAAAGCAGAGCCTGGAGTCACAGAATCATAAAATCATTAAGCTTGGAAAAGACCTCTAAGGTCATCCAATCCAACCAGCAAGCCCAATCACACCGTGCCTGCTAAACCATGTCCCAAAGCACCACCTCTACATGTTTTCTGAACCCCTCCACAGATGGAGACTCCACCACTGCCCCAGGCAGCCTATTCCAGTGCTTCATCACTCTTTTCAGTATAGAAATTTTCCATAATAACCAATCTAAACCTGCCCTGGCACTACATGAGGCCATTTCCTCTTGTCCTATGACTTGTTACTTGGGAGAAGAGACCAAAGCCCAGGATGCTACAACCTCCTTGCAGGGAGCTGTGGAGAGTGATGAGGTCTCCCCTCAGCCTCCTTTTCTCCAGACTAAACAGTCCCAGGTCCCTCAGCTGCTCCTCATAACCCCTGTGGCTCCAGACCCTACAACAGCTCCATTGCCCTTCTCCAGACAAATCTCCAGTTCGTCAATGCCCTTCTTGCAGTCAGGGGCCCAAACCTGAACCCAGGATTTGAGATGCAGCTGTGCAGCCTCTGCCTGTGGCATTCAAACAAATGGCTCCTACGATTCTGTTGAGCACTCTGGCACATCACAAGGTTCCAGCGCAGACCCTCTCTACCACGTTCCACTTCTGAGATTATCCACTTCTGAGAGATCTGAGCAAGACATACAGGTGACAATGCCATGCTCACCATCAGCAATATGATGCTAACAGAGCGCTAAACTAACTGCTCTACCCTCTGCACCTGATAATTATCAATCCGTACAGGAAAGGAAGCGAGAGCTTCTGAGAACCACCTGATGTGCACCAATTGTCTCTGCTATGAAGTAAACAGAAAGAGTACACTTTGTTTTTACCTTTGCCACCACTTGAATTCTTTAACTGCCACATCTTGTCAAGAAAACCCTAATTCAGTCACAGATTGCAGCACTGAGGGAGCGTTCACACAACGCTGTTTAACTTCCCAGATTAAATCCAGCACAAGTTAAAAGAGCGCTCTCCTGATGGAAAAAAATTAAAGGCTCTTAACAGTCTACACTAAACAATTCCAAGCAGGAATCTGCCAAAGGACTGTCCAAACCACAGTCTGAAACAGCAACAGTGCCCTCTCTCCAACCATTTCTCTTTCTATTTTGGTCTCCATCAGCAGCTTGTAAGCCTCTGTTTGGGTCGGTGCTACGGCTCAGCTCTTATCCTGCTTTCCTAGATTACACACCAGCTGTCAGAAGGTTCCCTTGTTGATACAGGGCTGACTTTTCAGCATGTGGCTACTACACTCTAACCCACTCTTCAAAGCACATCTGCTGTCTTTGCTGCAGCACTAGCCCTTCTCACCACACTCCCTTGGAACTGGTGGAGGTCTGGAAAGAGCCACAAAGCAAACAGACAGCCCCAACATGGGATAAGAAAAGGGAAAGTGGGAAAGAAAAGAGAGGCTGGATGAGGGAGAAGAGCAACGTGAGGCCCCTGAAAGACAGAACACGGTTTCTCCCTGCACACACCACCCCATCAAATTAGGCAAATGCAAAGCCAAAACGTAAAATAAATGCACTATTGAGGGGATGTATGTGTGAAAAAGCCTTCTAACCATAGCATTTTTGGTGCTAGAAACCCCCTGTCACTGTATCCAGAGGAAGAATACTCCTCAGGCATATAGCACAGGCAGCAGGATGGCCTCAAGGTGAGCGAAGTGAGGAGAAGCAAGTTACTGTTACAAAAAGTGGAGTATTTTTTACTTAAGCTAAGGTAAAATTAAGTTCACCCAAGGAACTGTGTTTTTTGAAAGTCAGACAGAACGTCCCTCTGGCAGCACAGTTTCCTCCAGGCTGTGTTTTTCCAGACACTGCTTATTCTTTGCGGATGATACCTGGTGTTCAGCGTGGTCTGTGCTGAGCAGAGGTGCCTCCTGTGATCCCCTCTGCTTGCAGCCTTTCCCCATCTCAAACGCAAGGTCAGGCAGGGCTGGAGACAGCTCCAAATTAACAAGAGGTTTGTATACTTCATAAAAACATTAAAAAAAATAGAAAGGAATAGCATATACATAAGATTTGTGGGAAAAATTATAGGTATGCAGTTAAGTGGGCAATCTGTGCTGCCTGGCTGCACACGGTCGATGGAGCTCGCTTCTCGTGCCCCGGGAAAGGGTGCCGGCTGCCTAGAACGCCGCAGCGAAGCTCAGGGAGTGGATCTGGTGTCACAGCGCCGCCCCCCGCCTCATCCCCCCCGCGGGCCGCGGGTGACGCCGGGCGCGCTCTCACCTTCTCGCAGAGGCTGCGGACCTGGCTCTCGCTCAGCTGCCGGCACTCGTTCAGCTGCTCGATCCACTGGTCCAGCTCCTTAGCGAAACCTTTCTCCTCCATGGCCGGTGGCGCCGGGTCGGGGCCCGCGAGGCCCGGGCCCAGCGTTAACGCCGCCGCCGCCTCAGCCGGGAGCCCAGGCCCGCTAGCGCGTAATGGCGGCCCCCCCCCCCTTCTACCCCGGCTCCCGCGCTGCGCACTTCCGGGCACGCCCACCCCGCGTGACACCGGCCCCTCCGACAGCAACTTCCGGTTCCCCCGCCCACCCGCCCGTAGCGCATTTATGGTCACGCCCTCTTTTCCTGTCACGTGGTCCCGTCCCGTCACTTCCGGGTCCCGCCCGTCACCATGGCGGCCGCGGGGGTGGCGGGGTGGGGACGGCCTGAGCCTTGCTTGCGGGAGAGCCCGGGGCCCGGCAGCCAGGGGGCCCTGACGGGGACAGACCAGCAGCAAAGGCCTGCGCCTGTGTCAGGGCAAAAGCTCCCACTGGATCAGGGGCTCCAAGCCCCATCCCGCCTGGCCTTGAACCCCTCCAGGGATGAGGCAGCCACGGCTTCTCTGGGCAGCCTGGGCCAGGGCCTCCTCACCCTCACAGGAGAACATTTCTTCCTAATATGTCATCTCAATCTCCCCTCTTTCAGCTCCAAACCCTTCCCCCTCATCCTGTCCCTGCCCTCCCTGATACAGAGCTCCTCCCCAGCTTTCCTGGAGCCCCTTTCAGCACTGGAAGCTGCTCTAAGGTGTCCCCACAGCCTTCTTTTCTCCAGGGTGAACAACCCTAGCTCCCCCAGCCTGTCCTCATTGCTTGGAGTCTGGATCCTGATTCACCTCACAGTCAGCCCTAAATTGCAACTCGCCTGCAAGCGTTTTTATCTACAGAAGCACACCCAGCTCTTCATCTGGTCTTCTGCAAGTTCCGACTTGCTGTACTGTTCCCATTAAACCAGAATGTGAAATGTACGGTGATAATGCTGTAATAACTATGGTGACTGCATTGCTAAGGTCTGGAGTGCTGGGTATGGCTGAATCATAGAATCATAGAATCACAGAATAACCAGGTTGGAAGAGACCCACCGGATCATCGAGTCCAACCATTCCTATCAAACACTAACCCATGCCCCTCAGCACCTCGTCCACCCGTGCCTTAAACCCCTCCAGGGAAGGGGACTCAACCCCCTCCCTGGGCAGCCTCTGCCAGTGCCCAACGACCCTTGCTGTGAAGAATTTTTTCCTAATGTCCAGCCTAAACCTCCCCTGGTGGAGCTTGAGGCCATTCCCTCTTGTCCTGTCCCCTGTCACTTGGGAGAAGAGGCCAGCACCCTCCTCTCTACCTGGCTCAGGCAGTGAGGACCAGGACTTTAAGAGACCACCAGTGGGAAATTTCCCTGGGGTTTTTAGCAGAATAAGACAAGTGAAGTCCCAACAGTGGATTTTTTCATGTCAGATGGAACAGCCAAGGATGGCTGAGGACCTATTCAAGCTATGCAGGGGTTCTACCAGGAACACCATAGTTTCCTTAATCCCAGCAGGGTAAACCAGCTGGACTCATGCAGTTGACCCTGATGTGCAGGAGGAAATTGAAGGGTTCAAAACATCATATCCCTGAAGTGACCTTGACAACTAAAAATACATTTAGCAAAGTAAAAGGGACCAATATGCAGAAATATAAATACATAAAACCAACCAATTTTCTAGCTACCCTTAAAGATTACCCATATTTTGCCATTTCAGTACCCAGAAAAGATGTCTGCCAGGAACCGTTTGCATACACCTCAATGTTTTATTTGTCTCCAGCAGGTTATTTTTAACTGAATTGCTTGGATTTGTGGCACTGCAACAGAGAACTGAATAGCCGTGGGATAAGGTGGCAGCGGACAATAAATCTTTCCACCCCGAGAGCTTCCCAAGGACAGCACACACCGTGTGCCTATAGAGAACACGGCAGACTGACAACCCCTGTAAAAAATATCCCGAAAATGATCAAAAAAAGTGCATCCTGGGTCTCAGGAGGTTATGAGACAGCATTAAAACAAATGCTGAGTGGCTTTTATTTATGTCTTTCAAATGTTTGAGGCTTCCTCATTATTATGAGAAGACAAAATGGGGAAGAAGTCTATGTGTTAACACGTACCCCCAGGCTTGCAACAAAATCAGAGAACAGCATTAAAGACCTGTCAGCAAGCTAGTTAAGCTAGTTAGTTACTTGCTAACTAATAAGTTGATTACTATCCTAAGTTTTAGATTGGAACTATCTGGTAAATATGAACCCTTCTATCCCTCTGTATGGAAACATACATTTATATATCCAGATAGATATGGATGCATACACTTTGGTAAGGAATTTCTATTCCTTAGCGCCATTAAGATATTTGATAGGAAAAGCCTAAACAGAAAGCTTGAATAGATATATTTCTCTTGGCTCCTTATCAGGAACTAAAGAGGTGTCTTGGGTATCGATCCGAGACGGTGGGTTCTCTCTCCAGTGTCACCAAAGGACTAGCAACACCTCCCACCTACTGCTGTTGCAGCCTGAACCAGGACTGTCCTCGGATCAACCCGCCGTGGTTTATTGGAAGAGCGAGCTCTCAGGAAGAGGCACAGATTTCCCTGCAAAGGATTGGCAGGGACAGAGCTCGGGGAGTTGCTCGCCAGGCAGCAACGGGGGATGTTCAGCAGACTCCTCCAGCAGAGAAAACTGAACAGTCTCGTTAAGAGAAAATTAATGAAGGCAGGAGCCTGCGGCGCTATGCTGCGATCTGGATGTTGGCTGCGAGCCCGGAGGACAGAAAATCCACAGCACATCCTCCACTGTGCAAAAAATGGGAGGGTCTTGTAAATGTGAAGCGTACCTGTGGGATCCCCTCCGGATCACCCCGTCATCACTGCTGGCCGTGTCCTCCAAGGTCCCTGAGTGACTGAGGGGAAGGACGTGGTTAAGAAACGGGAGTCAAGATGCAGAGCTTGCCCTGGACATGGCCTTGCGATGATGGCTGAAGTGTGTCAAGCTTTATCTGTGCAGAAGGTGGCGTGCATCTCTGCTCCACAGTGGGCGAGAGAGGAGGCCACAGGCTGAGATATGAAACTCAGCAATCCCTCCTTGGCTACTGGGCAGATCAGCTACCACAGTAGCTTGGCAGTGATGTAACTCAAGAAGAAGTGATAAATCAAACGACAATGAGCCATGAAATCTTTCTGCCCCTACTTTTTTTTTTGCTATTGGATTCTTTAGAAAGCAAACTGTTTTGCTCATCCCGCCTACCTTCCTCCTGCAAAATCTAAAATGCTTGTTCAGGGTCTCAGAATGCTCCCTACATCTCAACATGAGCATCTGCAGCTTCCTGAGATCCACAGGGTGGACTTTGTCCAGCATTTCTCCCAGGCAGGAAATATCAGGATTTTCTTGGGCATGAATTCCGTAACAACTCGATACCAGAGCTTGGCATTTCTCATCCATCCTGTTTTGAGGTTTTCCAGTTCGAAGCTGACAAACCTCACTGGGTTTGGACAGGGCTTTCTGGTCATGTTCAAAGACAAGCCAGCTCTTCTGCTTCTTTTCCAAAGACATCCTTCTATCTTTCCCAACAAGGCTTTTAGCCACCTCCAAAAACACATGCTCAGGGCCAAAGAATGATGCCCTCAGGGCTGCAGATGCAGAGAGCATCTTCATTAGGAGCCAGGGCAGCCGGTGGTTCTGGCCTCTGATTTTTTGGGGGCGTTGGACTCCCACCTCCCCATCCAAAACCAGGGGATTTGCTTGGTGTGCTGGGTTGCTTTTCTCTTTTTTTTTCCTGGGGCTCATTTTCCTGGAGATCTACCCCCCAAGACAGCCCCTGGCACTTTCTAGAGGCAGCAGCTTCCTTAGCAAGCAGATTTTCCACCAGCTTCTCTAAAATCTAATAATTTCTGTGCTAAAACCTTCTGAAAAGGTGATGCTGGTGAAAGCAGCCTAAAAGGCCATGGACAAATAAATAAACGCTGGGTCTGCAACATTAAACTGCTCTTTGGGTAACTTTGCTTTCTTATCTTTGTGATTTTTCCACTGAAACTTGGTCTTTCAGCGTGCAATACAAAACACAAAGGAATGCAAATCAGAAATAATTACTTACTGCCACCACCACCTATGGACGCATTGCCTGGGCTTATCCACTGCTTCCCAAAGAGTACACCTGCATTTTAGGGAGGGAAAAGAACACACAGCGAAAAAGTAAATAAATCAGTGAATCCTTTTTTTGTGTCAATCTGTGACATATCCTTGGATTAGAGTAACTGCCCAGCTCTCCTCACTTGGGGGAATAAAATCAGCCGGGGAAGCTGATCCACAAAATTTGGGGTGGTGCACTCAGTGCTCCTGGGGACTGAGCAGAGCCCCGCAGCCACCTGATTTGAGGCTAAAAGGTGATAAAAGAGCATTTTGGGGTGCAAACACCACATTTTTGGTGAGAGTGGAAAGCAAACGTACCTGAAAGCACCCTACACAAAGCTGGGCTTCTTGTTCACAGTTTCTCCCCACAGGATTCATCTCTGCTCCCTCCTTCACATGCCAGCATCCATCACTATAGGCAGCCCTGCTTCTACTGTGAGAGCAGCTGGAAATATCTACAAAATCTTGATAAACTGGGAAAAAAAGCCGGAGAGAGGTTAGAGGGCAGGACAGAGGCAAAGAGAGGGGGGCGGTGCCTGGAGAGGAGGATAAATCACTGAAAATGGATTCTGGCTGTAAAAGATGCAGAGGGACAGTTTCTGATGGGAAAGAAGGGTGGCAGCCCAAGCCCTTGCACAAGCTCCCCTGAAACGTTCCCTTTGGACAGAGATATGTCTTTGAAGGAATATAAAATGCCCTACTGCAGCAGCCTGCAACATTTTTATTCCAAAAATAGCATTTTTGGGGGGAAAAAGCCCTCAAGACCTTAGAGTATTGCAACAGGTTTTGTTTCCAGACGCACACAAATCTGGAATATTTGCTTACTCCCTTTATTGAACCCGCTGGCTGATTTGATTATGTCCCTGGAAACGCATGTGCAAATCAGTTTTCCAGCCTTTTGAGGGCACTGCCTTCCGCCGTGATGTCTCCAGTGACTGATGCCAACTTCCCGCTAATGCAATGTGCTGTAAGAGCGAACCGGCGTTCGATGCCGATGCCCACTGCTTTCGGCTGCTCGTTGCTCTCAGTGAGCTCCTTGCCATAAATCCCTTCATTTTCAAATGCAAAATACCACCATCGGAAACGACTTACCCTCAAGAAATGCTTAGGAACAATTTAATCTCTTAAATTAAGCGGCTGAAGCACGGCTGTTCCTCTGTCGCATCCTTACTGGATAGAAGGGTCTGGTGATGAAAGACTGGGGAAAAAAAAAGGACGTCAAATTGAAAAGCCCTGGGGAGATGAATGCAAGATAACCAAGAGAGACACATTTATAGACTGAATCATGGCTGAAATTATTTCCCCTCCTGGGCAGAAAGATTTCCTTCTCGCCTTCATAGAAGGCACCCAAAGGAGAGCCGCCGTGTAGGCGTCTCGGAGCGGCAATAAATCCGATGATAAGAATCCAAGCAGACAGTTAAGACTACACAAGTAAGCAAATTTATTTTAAGACAGAACAAATATCGTGGCAAACAACAATATGCAAATTCAGTTGAGAACAGGGGTAAATATCAGACTTTGTTTTCAAATCTATATAAAATATAGTCAGATTTTATTTTGTCCAAAAAGCAGCTCGCATTGAGGGGGGATTGGTAGGGGATGGGCCTGTTCACACCATCCGAAGTGTGTGTCACCTGTAAAACCTCAGGCTCGGGAGGCAGCTTTTCTGCCAGCAGAGATGAGCGATGCCGGGAGTAGATGGAGGTGCCTTGGGGAGCTCCAACTCCCCTTGATTCCAATTTTCTGCCTTTGTTCTCATAAAAAGCCAATTCACGCCCCAAAAGAAGGGGCAGGTTCACCCTCTCCAAGACCCTTCGTGCCCACCTACCACCTGCGTACGAGTGGGGCAGTCACAGGGATGCAGACTGCTCTTTAGGATCAGATATCTTTGAAAGCACCTCCACCTCCTCTTCCTTGCTGGCTCCTGATGGATCGACCTCCCGCGGCTAAGTCTGAAAAGCCAGCAAGGGAGCAGCTCAGCTCGGATGCCAGAGGAGCTACCGCAGCGTGAACAGGATGAAATCCCCTCCTGGTGTGAAGGTGCTGGCGCGCTGCTTTCTAGAAAAGCCATCCCAAATAAAAGCAGACATAGAAAACATTAGATTGTCAATGATGCTTTGAAACAAATTCAAGTTTATCATTTTTATTTTTTGTGAAGGGGGGGTGTGTGTCTCGACTTCATACAAACAGACAAGAAAGATGTTGTGAACTTCAAGCTCTGGGTCGGCATGTCGTCAGTTAGCGTCCGCAGAAGCACCATCGGATACGGAAGAGTTAGCACCAGAGAGTTTGGAGGACCTAACTGATGACATGCGTCATTGGAAAACCTGGGGACAGGCTGGGAACCAGCGGAAGGGGGGACATGGTACAGTCCATTAGAAACAATACAAGGCAATTAATGAGTTTTCATACAGTACAATACAGCCACTGATCAATTAACCCTTTCAGTACAGTACATGACAAGTAACACTTTGCACCCTGTTAACACTAGCAAAGGAGGCTTTGAGCCAGAGGGGGGTGGCTGGTAGTTTAACCCTTCTGCCTTTTCATTTCAGGGCCTGTAGAATGTCTCATCTGCTTTTCAGGCACTACTCCATCCCACCCCAGCTCACAGAGCCTGCCCCCATCCAGGTGGATGCGCCAGGGGACCGGGATACCACCGGTCCATCCACCCATAGCAAGATTTTCACCCAAATTGTCCTGGGAAACAGAGAGCCACCACCCCTCTGCCCCGTACCAGCCGCCGAACCGATAACAAAACCTCAAAACTGAGTTTTCCCCTGGCCAATTCCAGCATCAAAACATGCAGAAAAGGTCCAGAGGTTAAGTACAGACGGCCCCAAAGCCAAACCCACTTCTTCCCTTGGGCATAGTGAGAACAGGGTCCATTGGAAAAGTGCTGAATTACAGTACATTGGCATTTCCATATGTCAACTATTGAACAGCAAAACAGATTGTTTGAAAACAGAATCAGCATCATACAGTTAAGTTCACACTTAATTCTTCACCGTTTCTACACTTGTAACACATGCATTTTATTTCCATTAGTTTAATGCCAGTAGGACCAACATCCTCCAGAACAATGAGCTAACATGAAACAAAACTTCCTAAGGAAAATATTAAGCATCACATAAAGTTCCAGAAAAAAACCTGTTAATTAGCATCACAAGGTACTCAGGTTTACATTTAGGAGTTTTCATGCCATGACTTTCAAACACCTTTTGGTTAATATTCTCTGGGGATTGCGGGAAACAAACCTAAAAAAATAACCCAACCCCCGCCCCAAAAGGAACAGTTGGGGAGATAATATAATTATCCATATGTATACACACACACACACACGCACGCACGTACACGCAGGTAGGTGCATGGGTTTGTGCGTGTTTTGAGACTGCTTCCTGCAATGCACAACTTGTTTTGATAAACTTGACTCATTTCAAGGGCATGGGTCCAAGAAGACGTCCAAGGAAAAGAAATCTAAATTATCGAAGCAATTTTAAAAGTCTCTCTTGGAGAAAAAGAAAAGGTCGGTAAAACATTGCCTGCATGCCATTACAATGCACTTCCCATGAGCTATCTTAAAACCCAAATGACTAAAAATCCCTACAAGAGCTTTTTTTTTTCCACCTAAAAGGTCCTTCCAAAGCGAGAGGTGCTGTGCTAGGCTTTGCATTCATGCCTCACGTGCTGTGCAGGAGAAAACACTTACTTCTACCTTCCCGAAGGACGAGATGCGAACTCCAACAGGCAAAAAACTACACCTGTGGGGGAAAATAAGAAAAAAAAAGACCTGTTCCACATCCCCCTTTCTCACGAGCTTAATTTCTAAGGAATCAAGGACCAGTGAGCTCGCGAGGGGGGTGAAATTTCCGTAGGGCTTGCCTATATCCTCGTGACAGCGAGTGAGATGTAGGGCTCTGAGTCACCGAGGTCCTCTCTGAAGAGGCTGTCCTCTCACTATCATTTTGAGGGCTCAGATATAGCAGCAACATCGCCAGGTGCTATTCCTTTAAAGCTAGATTTGTAGAGTTAATTTGGCTGGGGGAGAAAGGCAAAACAAAAAAAAAGATCTGGATTCTATTTCCACTTTAAACCCAACAACAGAGGATATAAGAGCATAATACTTTGGGTTGCTCAAGGTTTGTGTTTTTTAACCACCTTCAAGTCCCACTAAACACCCAAATCCATGAAGATCTGTTGAAGGAGGAAGCTGGAACTGAACCCGAGCAAAACCAGCCACCAAAACTGGAGCTGATTGGGAAACATACTCTATCTGCTGCAACAAGCAAACCCCAGACACCTATTTATTTGTTGCCGAAGGTTATTTCCACCAGGTCTGCTTGCTAGCAGTGAAGGAGAAGATCTAATTTGCTTCTCTCCATTCAGACTGATCATGCTGTAACAGCAGGATTTATCCATCAAGTGTCACTGGGGAGAAAATCCCATCAAGGAGTATTGCCAGAGGACGACTTGGATTGACTATTGGCTCATCCACAAGGATGAGCACGAGTCCCAAGTGTGGATACTCCAGCATGAAGGAAATGCAGCACCCTTATGACCACTGTGATTTATCTCCTGCTACGGAAAACGCACGAGGGCATTTAAAGAAGTGAACCACCATCAGTTGGTTGAGAGTGGTTTGGGACATCAAAACCCAGATTATTCTGCATCTCAGGGATCACCATCCCATTTCAAATCCTAGAGATTTATGATTATGTTTACTACAAACTCTACCCTACTGATTTCTTGCTGTGAAGGGAGCTCTGGTCCCCGACCAGCCGTTCTGAAATACCACAGGAATTTAACGAGAACAGCAATGCACATCAGAATTGCCTCCTAACACCAGATCTGAACAACTCCTAACACCGCTTTTCAAATGCAACAGCAAACCCCATGGTTACTTTGCCCCTTCTTCCAAATCAGCTCTAAGTCTTTTTATTTAAAAAAATACCTTTTGTAGTTTAAACCCACAACCAATCTCAACAGCACTTTCAGTACAGGCACAATGATGGCTTTTATTGCAATGGCTTGAGCACAGTCTTTATTGATACCAGCATCTCAGACTGGTTTTAACTTCACTGTCCCATGGACACAACCTGCTAGCGCAGACCCGAGTCTCGCACTGAACACAAGAGCGTTTGCCCTACACTTCTCTCTCCGGGTCTCCTTCGTGTCCTGTGGTCTGCTCAATTCCAACCTTGCACCATCCCGATCCCTTTTGAGACTTCTCCTGTATCTTTGGTGTTTCTAAAAGCCATGCGCTTGGGTCTCTGGATGACCTCAAAGTTTACAGCAACCATGTTTGCCTGGACGTCAGTGATGTAGATGTTTGTTCTGTTGTGTAAAAATGAGCTTGGATGGGTTTAGTTCCCTAATTTATAAAATAGCTAACGGATATGTAATGGAAGTCAGGCACCAGACAGTGGTCATGTACACCTCAAAATTATCTTTTGATGGCCCCTAAGTAATTAACACCGCGCCTAAAAGGCTAAATAGATGGGGGAAAATTAACAGTTCAAAACTCAGTGCTAAAAGTACTTACAAAAGTGCAGTGCTCGATATAGTCAGAAGCAAAGTGACTACTAGTACTTAAAGTGCTAGTTTCCATGTCGGTTTGGTTCAGTGTCCAAAACACGGGTAGAACACAGGGGATAGCCAGGGGTGAAACTAAAACCAGACAGCACTGCAACGGCACATGCCACACCAAAAGTGCTTCAAATCACACCATCGCGGAGAGATGCATAACGCTACGGCTCAGCTTGTGGAACACATACGAGCAAAAGACTTGACACCTTTTAGGTTACGATAAAGAACAGCTCCATTAACTCCATCACTACAAACCCATTCAGAAAGCACGTGGTCACAGCTTACGAAGAAAATAAAAACCACCCCAAAACCAAGAGCCTCTCGGAACATTTACGAGTCTTTGCAACTATGATACTCAAAGTCTAGCAAAAGCAAGCCTGGAAAGCCTGCACAGTGTCTGCAACAAGCTTCGCCGACGCTTATCATGCACTTTACAGAGGAGTCGCGCTGCAGACTGCCTCCTTTTACACGCTATCTTACAGTTAGCCTATTTATCTATTTATTTGTGGTTTGCTTTTTTGTTATTTCGTCTTTCTGACTATGCGTTAAGCTGGCTTTTTTCTCTTAACCACCCTACCAGTCAAAGGACAATCAACGCAAGAACAAGACAATGAAGGCGGTCTAGTAAACGCTGACATTCCTAACATCCCACCTTCACTTCCATGAAGGAAAATACTCTGAAGAAGGACTTTGGATCAGCACGCTCCTGGAAAGAGGCTGGAAAATAAGGATTCAGCCCAATGGACATCAGGCACTTCTTTCTCTCTTTAAACAAGCCCTTCCCACTGACAGCGCCATCACCTAGTCCAGCTGCCAACATCTGCCTTTTTGGTCCCTTGCATCGAGCTGCAAGCCTAACCCTACCTTTATACTCATGCTGGAAAAGCGAGGACCCTGCTTGCTGGAAACAGGGTGCAGCAAATCTCCCTGCTAAAGTCTGCGTTGGTCCTGGTCCTCACCCTGGGCTGGAAGCAGCTCCTTGGAAGCTGGAACGTGCTCCAGCAATGCCCTTCCATCCCCTCACCTCGGGAGCTCAGCACTTGTGAAAACAGGGTGTTTTCTCCCAAAACAAAAGCGGCAAATGGAAACCAGACATCCAATTCTCACTAGGTTTCAGCAGGCACCCTAAAAAAAGGTCACTGAATAGCATAAGTGGTTCCCCAGGCCCCACAAATATTGCTGTCAACACTTCCAAGTGTTGTACAAGGTAACATCTGGCTGTCCAGCATCTGCTGTGGCTGAGCTGGGTATAAAGCCTTTTATAGTGGATAAAGCTCCTTGTAAATAGGTTTTCAGAAGCAGGTAACACTAACACCCCAGGGGAAAAGAATTACAAACCCAGGTCGCTTATTTCCACTACTGCTGTAAAGACCTGTATTCAAACTAGCAAAAAGCAAGGTTGCACGTCCAGGGGCAATGGATGTAGATCCACCTTTGCAGACACAAAACTGGAAAGAAAGGAGCCTGGAGAATATGTGGGAGCTGCAGAAGGACAGTGCGAGACTGTCAGTGTCCCGCAGACAGCAGGGCTTGTGGTGTCTGCAGGTGTTTGGTGGGGAAACCAAACTACCTCAAACCACCATCCAAGTAAGAACGCTGCTGAAAGGATATATCCAAAACCCAGCAAGGTCTGGGGAAAGCAGAGAAGGACGTATAGGTGGCCATGACCTACCTGCCAGCCAGGAACAAGTCCATCAGCGAGAGCGACGGGGCAGAATTGTGCCAGCTTCCACACCGTGGCTTTATTGTAAATGATGATGGAGTCTGGTGGGATTAAAAGTGATTGCTGAGCGTTATGCTGGACAGAGAAGCAGCTTGGAGGACCGTATTCAAGCCTGATCTTGGCATATATCACCATTTGCTATATGTAGGTGCTGGGATCATGTTTGCCTTAAGCACCGTTGACCTCAACGTTGAGATGAAACCCAAACATTGTACATACAGAACATTTACTGGCCTGAAAACTCCCATATCAAAAATTGCTCATTTTCCAGGTCTTTTTATAAAACATTCTTTCCTGTCTTCTGACTGTAAGGGGGTTTTGGCAGATGATTTGAAAGAGGATAATAAATCTACTGCTAGGACACAGCGTAAAATTGCACAGTAATTTCCGGCACTGCTCTCACAAGGAATTTTTCACATCACGCTGCATTTTTGCTGCTCTAGTTTGTCCTAAGGACACACCGTTGGCCACAGCTGAGACTCCTGGCAATTTTGCCTCCACCTGGACTGGCAACCCTGTTAAATTATTAAATAGAAAAGCTATTACGGGTTTTCTCAGAGAGAAGGCTGTGTGCTAGCCCTAACATTCCTAACGTCCTGCCTTCACTTTCATGAAGGAAAACACTTTGAAGAAGGACTTTGGATCAGCACGCTCCTGGAAAGAGGCTGGAAAATAAGGATTCAGCCCAATGGACATCAGGCACTTCTCCTTTCTCTCTTTAAACATGTGTTTCCCACTGACTGCCCCATCGCCCAGTTCAGCTGTCAACATCTGCCTTTTTGGTCCCTTGCATCGAGCTGCAAGCCCAACCCTCCCTTTATGCTTGTTCTGGGAAAGTGAGGACCCTGCTTGCTGGAAACAGGGTGCAGCAAATCTCCCTGCTAAGGTGTGTGCGGATTCTTCACCCTGGGCTGGAAGCAGCTCCTTGCAAGCTGGAACGTGCTCCAGCAATGCCCTTCCATGCTCTCACATTGGGAGCTCAGCCGTAGTGAAAACAGGGCATTTTCTCCCAAAGACAACAACCCCAGGACCTCCCCTTCAGCCTCAGCTCTGGGTTTTAAAGGCACTGATAAAACCCTGCTTCAGCTGCCGCACTAGATTTTCATCTAAATATCCTTGGCAACTTTTCCAGCCTCCAAAACCCAACTCGTTTGGAAGTTTATTACATGCAATGTTTTATTTTTGGAGGTGGAGGCTTTTGCAGATATCTACGTGCCACAACTAAATGCTGATTTTCAGTGGTGGATAGCGCGATTCCCAGACACAGCCTAGCACCGAGTAAAATGCAATCCCAGCTCACTCAGTATCAAAGGCGTAATGTGAAGCGAAGACACGGGGCCATTTTTAATTCTATGCTAATTATTGCAACAAAAACCAGATCCCGCAGCGGAAGACTGATTCCAGGAAGCAATAATCATCCATCTTTTGTAGTCGTAGCCGTGCTGCTCAAGAAGCAGCTTGTTTACAAAATGGCAATCTCCAGAAAAAAGCTGTGTTAGCGTTGCCTGAAAAAGCTCTCTGTTGCGGTATGGATTGCTGCTGTTCTGCGGGGACTCTGCTTGGGAAATTTTGCTTTGAAACTAAACACTATCAACTGGGGTGCTGGTGGATGAAAAGCTCAACCTGAGCTGGCAATGTGCGCTTGCAGTGCAGGAAGCCAACCACATCCTGGGCTGCATCCAAAGCAGTGGGACCAGCAGGGTGAGGGAGGGGATTGTGTTCCTCACCCTGCTCTGCTCTGTGAGACCCTACCTGGAGCCCTGCATTCAGTTCTGGAGCCCTCAGCACAGTAAAGACATAGATTTGTTGAAGTAAGTCCAGAGGAGGCCAAGGAGATGATCCAAGAACTGGAGCACCTCCCATACAAGGACAGGCTGAGAGAGCTGGGGTTGTTCAGCCTGGAGAAGAGAAGGCTCTGCTGAGACCTTAGAGCAGCTTCCAGTGCTGAAAGGGGCTCCAGAAAAGCTGGGGAGGGGCTCTGGATCAGGGAGGGCAGGGACAGGATGATGGGGAAGGGTTTTAAGCTGAAAGAGGGGAGACTTAAATTAGATCTTAGGTAGAAATGTTTTCCTGTGAGGCTGGGGCGGCCCTGGCCCAGGTTGCCCAGAGAAGCAGTGGCTGCCCCATCCCTGGAGGTGTTCAAGGTGGATGGGGCTTGGAGCCCCTGATCCAGTGGGAGGTGTCCCTGCCCATGGCAGGGGGTGGGAACTGGAAGGGCTCATGAGGTTCCTTCTAACCCAAATCATTCTGTGATTCTATGAACTTCAAGTACGGGAATTTGCATCCGGTTCAACAAACACCATCTGTAGGGGTAACGCAACCCACCATACCCCAAAAATAAGACTTGGGAGTGTCATTTTAAAACTCATGCTTTTGGTTTGGAGAAGGAAAATCACACGACCTTCAAATTATTTGTATGTGAAAAGACACTTTCAATAAAAGCATCAATGAAATTCCAAATGCAGACTTTCTGCACAAAAAAAAAAAACCAACAAACCTACAAGTAGCAGGCATGCAATCTGTTTCTGTTCCACACACAGCACCGTGGTCCCTGAAGAGGCTCTAAACAAGGTTGCACAGTGAAATTACCTCATGGGGACGTGCACCTTTGGGTCACAGCCAAGTATGAGACCAAGCACCAAGCACCTCGGCAGGTTGCAACAGCTTTTCCTTGACCATCAAGATAGTCCTCATCAAAGAGTAAATACGTCCGAAGGAACAATGTGTGACAAATGTAATCACAGGGACCTCACAACCACAGCTGCTGCTTCTACCTGGGGATGCTGCCACCACCAAATCGCTACCACGGAAAGGGCTTCGCTTGGTGTTTGCCACCTCTCCTCGCCAGGTATCCACATGCTTTACTAGACATTGATGATGCCTGCATCCAGCATTAAGAGACACGTTCCAGGGGGAAGGCAGAATAACTCCAACCCATCTCCCTGCTGTAATGACACTGCCTGAAGATGGGAACATTGGACCGCAGGGACCACGTGTTGAAAGCAAAAGATTTTATTACCATCGGTTAAGCTTCATAATGCACACTTAGGAGTAAGATAGAGGTTATGTGGAGATCACTTTGCTCTCTACCAACTACAGCTTCTGGGATTAAATGCAGCAGCTGTTGAGTGGTGCGTAACAGGGCCAGTGGAAAGAAAAAGAGAATAATGTACAGCTGAGACGGTGGGGAGGTAAGCTTGGCAGGAAGCAGTCCCCTGACTTGAAATTCATCCAGAAATCACTTTTTTTTTTTTTTTTGGTGCTGTACAGAAAACCCACAGCTTCCTAGACAACAGCTGGTGACCAAGTACTGCTCCTGAAATGCAGCCCTTCTGCTCAACACCCACCTCAGCCTCTACCTCCTTGTACGGGTGCCGCAGCACTGACACAACACAGGGAAGACTGGAAGGGGATGACACCTCTACAGTCAATGGATCGAGCCCACATGCAAAGCAGGATGCTGCAAATACCGGAGCTCATAGCTCATGTAATCACAGCCCATTCTTGGGGCACACAGGGCTTTATGGGATATTTTGTGTTGCCATGAAGGCAGACAGGTGGATTATAAACCGTAGATAACATGAATTCAGCGTGGTTGGCTAGCTCAGTGAGAACACTCCGCAAACGCTCTCCTGGTGTTGATTTAGAAGCGTGATTTTTGGTTTGTTTTCATTTCTATGTAATGTTTTTGACAGTAAATGCCATCCTGAGATGGTTTCTAAAGAACATACGTTTCTTCCAGCACAAATTGCACCTACAATCTAAGACCAAAAATACGTTTATCTTCCCTAGAGGTAAGAGGTCACCAAACAAGCTATTTTGGACCATCTACTGAAAAATCACTAACAGTTTAACAGCACGAGCTTTTTTTAGCCCAAATCAGTTTACCTTCCAGCCAATCTTCTACAAGCAGCTTCAAATTGCATCAAGCCCTGTCCAGAGGAATGTTCTGTTCCCCCTCATTTTCTGATATTACAACTCTTATTTCACGTTTGTTTCTGCATTCATGCAAAATTCAATGGAGAGGCAGAAAATTCCCTCACTAGGATCCCAGCTATTGCTAGAACAGAGCTACCAATTTTTCTCCTTCTAGAAAATACACTGCTTGGCTAGAAAGGTGGGAAGCTCTTGGAAGACTGGAAGCCTGGAGGAGGCTGGTGATTAGGCTGAGGTGAGTGAAAAATCCTCATGTATTAGCCTCTTGTTTGTTCTCCTGCACATTATCTTCAGCCTCACCGAGAGGAAGATATCAGCATAGACTCTGAACAACCAGAGAGAGCAGCTCTAGGGCTTATTGTAACACCTCAAGGGCTGCAGTATGGAGGAGGAGGATGAACTTCCCTTTGTGGAGAGCCTGAGGGGAGGAAGTTAAGCGGATCGCTTTCTCATCCTGTGGCAAAGAGGCCTGAGAAGGCTGCATCTTTCTGCAGGAGGTTACTCCAGAGCCTATCTCAGGAGGAGGTCTCGAGACAGACAACATGGGTGGTGGACCAGTCCACCTCAGAGAGATGCTGTTCTCTCCAAAGGCCAAGCCATGGCTCAGGCTTCACTCGTACCTCTTAGCTCATGTCTCAAGAGCTTGTGCCTCTAACGTTCTGTTCCTCTTTTAGGAGCGCTTGCAGTAATACTTTGGGGATGATATCTTCTACTTCATGGGTTAGGTAGCAAAAGCGACTGCATCTTTTGCCAGGCTGCAGTCTCTTCCCATTCTTGGATCATCTCAGAAATGGCTAGAAGCTTTCAGAAACTGTGGGCTGTCTAAAAAGGGGTAAGCACATTAAGGGAGGTTATCTCTACTTTAGAGGGTGTCCCCTAGGAGCAGAAAAGAGGTAAGAAAAGCCACAGGTTACACTGCGGTTTGCTGCTGTGGGGAGGAGTAAGTGGGAACCACCTCTGCTTTACACTCAGGTTTGTGCTTTTCTTGGGGACGCTGACATCCAGCATAAAACTGCACTGCCAAATAAACTAAGATTTTCAAGCTGTATTTAAAGAAAAGCTTCTGTAATGTGCCTTCAACAAGATAAGTCACAGCTAAAAGCTGACAGCATCTATGAGAGCGTTCATTAGGTGACTCCAGCACCTCCCTCCTCTCCTTTTCTTCCTTTCTTTCGTTTTTTAATAAGATAGCTAGCAGGAACTTATCACTTGTAGCTCAAAGAGTCACCCCTGACAGTGCCGAGGCTGGCGTAAGCAAAAAATTCTGTTATTAAGCGCAGGGGCTGGGCTGCAGGAAGCTTATGCACAGACTGCACGCTGGCACATGGCAATTCCAGGACAGAAATGTCCATACGCTCCCCAGAGCAGCTGCCTTGAGCATCAGGCAAGGGTTAAAAGAAGGCAGGAGAAGGAAGAGAAGGCAGAAGAAGGAGGCTGAAGTAGTTGGGCTGGAATAAAGCTGTTTACGACTTCCCTTTGTAGTTATACTTGGATAAAAAACACATGTAGGTGGTGGTCCCTTGCCTAGCTCAGGTCTCTGATGCCACTTTGACCCAGGTCCTATGTGCAGGCTGTTATGGTCCTGGTGACTCCCTGCATCGTCACCCACTGCAGCAACCGGAGCCAGCGCAGGTCTTTAAGAGAGTAGATGGGAGACTTGGCAGGGGCACAGCTCTTATCCTAACATCGTCGTGCCTGCTTCGCCGTGGGCATGTTCATCCCACGTACCTGAACTGACTAACCCACATCAAACCCTTGGATCGCTTCCCAAACTGATGTGGAAGTGCTTTGCTGTTACACAAAGAGGAAAGTGACTTTAATTGTTCGGCAACCAATTTAAATGTCCTGAGGAGGATGAAATCCTGGCAACGTTTAGCTCAAGATGCATACTTTCAGACTGCAGCCTGTGTTCTACGAAACACAATTAAGGTTACACAAAACAAAGGATCCAGTCACAGCATCAAATTGTGGCAAGAAGCAGGAGTCTAAGCTCAGAGCAATACTTAAGCAAACGCAGTAAAGCTCGTCCCTGGGGAAGCTGTCGTATGGTGACTACAAGAGAGACGTTGTACACTCACTGTTCAGACAAAGCAGCATGATCAAATCTGCCCCAGGTAACTGGTTTGTGCAGCCCTGCTCAACAAGAGAATGATCACAGAAAGCATGAATGGCTGGATGGTTTAATACCTGCTCCTTTGCTGCAGCATCTCCCCAAGCCCCACAAGAACCTGCTTCAACCTAGAGTTAACATCTCCCAAAGTCCCACTGTCCATGCAATGGCTGCAGAAGCAGATGAGAGTAGGACGCCTTTGGTCCCTAGGATGGTTAAGGCCAAAGCATACCAAAACAGACACAGAGGAAAACGACCACCTGGGAAAAACATAACCAACTATGCATCTTTTTGTCCTACATCAGCTGCAGCAGTTAGCAAACACACGCAGATGGTGGGAACTGAGGCAGGTTTCAGCTTTGCACAACATTCCCAGAGAGGTTCATATGCAAGGGCTTAAAAAAAGGTTATGAACTTCTGAGGAAAAATCTGATTTAGCGCTCTTGAGCCAGGCTGCCCACGAGACATGAACCAGACTGATAAATACTTCTAGTGGTCAAACTGGGAAAAGGAACAGCACAATCAGGACCAGGCCCTGTGAGCAAAGCAAGATGAAAATGTCCCTAAGCGTTGAGCCGTACAAGCATCTGCAGCGGTTGCTACCCATGCTGCTTTAGTGACCTTGATGTTTTGCAGCCAGACGGAGCACGAAATAAAATGCCAGTTTAAAGGATACACTCTGAGATAAGAAGCACGAGGTCTGGTTCACCTCGTGAAACACAATGCCCATTCTCAGCTTTATAAGTAAGTGTCTGAGCCAAAACACTTCTTCCCTAATTTCACCAGAATGGGGGGGGGGGGGGGGGAGAGATTATTAAAAATGCTTAAATTAAAAACAAATCACCACTAAGTACAGAGATGTGCACACAACCTTCAGGAAGGGTCCAACAAACCCTTTTCTATCTTAGAGAGAAAGGGAAGTGATCACATCAACACTACAGCTTTAAAGGATTTTAAACTAAAATGATTTTTCATGACTGGGGTGGAACAGGCGAAGGATGTGTTAAATTAACACCATTTGAGCAAAACCCGTTGCCAGGGATCATTTAGAAGCTAGAAACACATATATAGTTTAGTCAAACAAAGTTTTAGGGCTGGCCCCTGGGTTTAGTTCTTCCCCCTGGTATTTCCTGTTGGGAATTTGCAAAAGCATCGGAGCTTAGAGAAACATAGCAGTCTGCCCCAAAATCCCTCCCAGATTGGAGGACTAACTCCTAGACACAGGCACATGAGTATAATCCCGCATCCATGGCAAAAGGCGAAGGGAGAAGGAAAGCATTCGGCATGCATGAACTGAGTTACAAGGTCTAGGATAAATACTACTGCAAAGAGCTGAATCAAAGCCATGCCTAGCTGGGAAAAACTCTGTTCTCTTGCAAACATCTGTTCTGATCAGTGCTATAAAGACCCTGGGAGTGTTCAAAAAACTGGAAGAAAAGAAAAAGCAGGTATCATGAGTGCCTCCCAAACAGAAACACATCTGTTGACTGCATGCTGAGTTTTGTTTAATCCAAAGGATTTAATTCCCAGAGGAGAGATGCTCTTTTTACATCAGGTAGTTCCCAATCACACAGGAGCAGAGAAGAGTCCTCCACGCTACGCTCAGAGCAAAAACAACACTTTGCAAAGCAGCAATGGTCAAAGCGGAACTTCCAGAGACAAACCAGCTCCTATTCAACACCAGATTTCCAGGGAAGCAGTGAGAGCAACGCAAACACTAGACTTGGATGCCTGTGAGCCCTCAGGTTTGCTCCCATACTGCGAAGCTGTCGGGCTTGGCTACTGCCAGCACACAATGTGCTTCTGCTCAGCCTTTACAGCGTTAACGCAGAGCAGCAGGGATAATTAATTTATGTTGAAAATACCAGGACTGCATTGGCACATTCAGCTTTTTCCCTAGGAAGAGGAGGGAGGAAGGAGCAACTGCTGCTCAACAGATGTTAGTCATACACAGCGATTCTGGAAGGAGCTCGGCTCTACATGTCGAGTGATTAGAGAGCAGTGGGAGAACCTGCATGGAATGGGAGGAACTTCTCTATAGTTATACCTACACAAAACTGTCACATCTCCTCACAATAAAAATGTTACTAAGGAAAATCTAATTAACTTTCAGTGCAGCCGAAGCTTCTGGGAGTTGGAAAAAAACCCAAAAACCCAGGTTCTTCGGGCAGTTATCTGGCACGGCTGGGAGGGTGCTGCTTGCAGCACAGCTGGGAAGGAGATGGCAACACAACCACGTTAAGACAAGGTAGCTGAAAGGCTTTCTGAGTGGCATAATGCGTGGCTACCCACCCAGAAAATCGATAAAGGGGCTTAAAACTTATCTGGAGAAAGGAAAGACATCCCTGGGGAAGACAGAGCCACTAATGCTGCAGGAAATCAGAAAGCCCATCAATGTTAGATGCGAAAGACGAAGCGTAAGCATGAATTATGATGGTAGGAGAGGAAGTGGTAGGAGATGGTAGGATAGGATGAGGAGTAATGGTTTTAAACTGAAAGAGGGGAGATTTAGGTTAGATCTTAGGAAGAAATGTTTTCCTACAAGGCTGGGGAGGTAGTGGCACAGGATGCCCAAAGAAGTCGTGGCTGCCCCATCCCTAGAGGTGTTCCTGATTTTAGACTCTGTAATTCTGGATTCAAGAAAAGGATAGACTCATCAGAAAGCAACAAGAACACAGCAAGCGCTAAAGATTACCCTTGGTGGAGGGATTCATATTTGCTCCATTCAGGGTTGAAAACCCAAGTCTGTTGAACAACCCGCTGTTATTCAACAGTACACCAATAAAGCTTCATGGAAGGGGTTGTCAAGCACTGGAATGGGCTGCTCAGGGAAGCGGTGGAGTCCCCATCCCTGGAAGGATTTAAAAGATGTAGAGATGTGGTGCTGAGAGACACGGTTTAGTGTTGGAGTTGACAGTACTAGGTTTACAGTTAGACTTGATGATCTTAAAAGTCTTTTCTAACCTGAAAGATTCATACAAAACAGAGGAGGGAAAAGAAGTTGGAAAACCGTGCAATCACAGGTCAGGAGGTGCCAGAACTAAGGATCATCTGAGCAATCCTAATTCCAGCTGCTTTGGACACATGCATAGAGAGCTTAATTATGCAATCTCCTACAACTTTCCCTCCTCCTCTAGCCCATTCTTTGTTCTGTAGGCAATCCAAGCCTTACCTACACATACCTTCCAAACACGGCATATCAAACTCAGCACGTTTTACACTGCATTTATTCTTGCTTTGCTTTTGGAGATCATCAGTATCGGATTATCACAAAAACTCTTAACGCCATTAGAATGAACTCGTCTTTATTACAACCCTTTGAGGTAGGGAGGTATCAGTCACCCCATTTTTCAGTGGGGAACATAGGCACAGGTAGAATAAAGCCCAACTGATCCAGTCACCATTATCAGGAGGCCCAGCTTGAGGTGCTGACAGCTTTTCCAGAGTTCTTGCAATTATTACAGCTCTTCACTCGCTCAAAGCACAGCTTTCAACAGCTGTTAACACTGACCGCTTGTGTACACCAGACCCCAGAGCACCAATGTCAGTGCTCAGGAAAACAAAGGCGATACAAGTGGTGTTCATCTGCGAAGCGTCTTGTTAAAAAAATGACCCAAACCCCTTTACAAGGACAGGCACAGAGTTTGTTTCTTGAAAGCTGATTTCTTTCCCTCTGATTCTCTCTAGCCTTCAATGACACTTCTTTTTAACAACAGAAAAGAGCAGTTCCCCATCGATAACAGAACCCTCTGTCACACAGTTATTGGAGCAGGAGGCAGGCTGAGCAGCACGAGAAGTAAGGCTCCAGTGAAAATCACCTGCAAGCATCCATAAATTGGGATGGCATGAGCAAACCCTACAGGCCACCAGCACTTGTATGCTCCCCTAAGCTTCTGCACGTATACCTGGGGAAGCCTCCCAGCACAGTAAGAGCCAAGCCACTTGAGTCTGAAAAAGTAAGCTGCAAAAGCAACAACTCAATCTGTTGGACCTGATGGGTTTGTCGGCAAGACTCGACACTTGCAGAGAATGTTACTGCCAGACAGATGTGCCCTGAAAAGGAAGGAGACCCAGCCAAAGAGACCTACCCTGATCCCCGAGGGAAGTGATAGATCCAGGCTTTTTGCCTCCTTCCCCAGCTCTGCAGGACTCCTGCACTGACCATGCCACCCATTCTTCCTACCACAGATAAAACCATCGTCATGCACTGCGATTCCCTGGAGCACGAATCTTGTCCTCGTTTCCCTCCGCCCCCTCCTGCCTTTTCGTTCCTCCGCCTTGGTGGGAAGCGCTTATCTCTGCTCTTACTCCCCCTCTCCCTCCGCATCGTGCCAACAACATGTGCTCGGAACAACGACCAGATGGGAATACTTGTAAAAGCCTGAGGTTAACCCGTGTCTTTTATCCTACAGACTCTCTGCTGTTTTGAAATGCAGATTCTATTGCACTCAATTTGTAGTGTAAAGATGCAATGTTAATAGTATAGTACATTGATATTGCTTGGGAAATCTATCTCCCTGCTCGTATTGCACATTGAACATCTATGATGTGGAAAACAGGAAAGACGACAGCTAACATTTTAATGTCTCGAAAGGGAAGGACCTATTGGAAATGGGAAAAAAAGACTACTTTTAATATGCATATATATATATATAATATTTCTCTCTCTTCTATGTTAATTTTATATGTTAATTTGTGTGTTACATAAATTCACAGATGTTACATCAACGCTGTGCTTAGTGGGGCTGGGCAGAGACCTTTAGCTGTCTTCCAGCAACCGACACGAAGGGCAATCCTTTCCCCCAAATCAACCTCTGCGTGGCAAATGATCAAGATGAAGAAACAGGCAGATGCAAACTTCTGCCTGTGGGATGTATCTCCCCCATTGCATTTAAGAAATGCCTCTGATCGGCTGCTTTTTCAGCCAACAACTTCAAGACAGGAGCCGTTCTCCTTCCCGTGAACATAGGATGAGCCTGAAACACTTAAAAGACAGAGTATGTCTTTTTATTCTGGGCAGCTACTCTGTACAAAGCTAGCAATTTCCATGTGCCACTCCAAGTGTTTCGAGGTAGCCTGTCAATTAGGAAGATGAATTAACAAATTGTTAATGATGGTTTTATTGGGGTGGCAACCCAGCACCTCGAGGCTAGGCCAGTAGCTCTGGTAACAGCACAAACACAAAACACGTCCGACGAGCATGAGAAGGCCAGAGGGTACGCCCAGCATGCACCTTTCGAGAAGCTGATGAACAAAAGAGAGCCCCGAGGCTGAAGGTTCACGTTTTGGATGACGCCTCAGCATGTGGAAGGAACGATCTAATTACATCCATCACAGAAATGCCAAAACAACGTCTGCCTTCTAAAACTTCGATTTATGCTTTGACATTTCTGGAAAATCAGTTTTTAATCCCTGTCATCTATCAGGCATTTTTCATATTTTATTTCACCTCGATGCTTTAAAATACTGTTGCCTGAGGTACAGGTGGGGAACTGAACATGGGCATGACAAAATATTAGGAAGAAAGATCAGTGTCAGCCCATAAAAATGTAGATTTTGGAGAATCAGGGCAGACAAAGAAACACCCGAATCCAGAAGCACCAAGTCCTGCGCTGGGGCTTTTCTCCTTTGGTCATGACAGAATTTTTAGGCAAGACCAGATCATTCCAAATGTCCACACCTGTGATTTTGCAGCACTGATGGGCTAAGCGATAATGAACCACAGTGTGTAGGATGCAGAGGGCAACCAAGACCTTTCACAAAGCCACAGTCCTGCATGGGTCTCACGTGTACCCAGAAAAAAAAGCGTCATGGGTGAATCCTGTTTCTCCAGATGCTCAAATTTGCTTTTTTCCCCTGCGTCTACGCAATGAGATTTTAATGAGTCCAAATGAATGTCCCATCCCTGGAAGTGGTGAAAGCCAGGTTGGATGGGGCTCTGAGAAGCCGATCCAGTGGGAGGTGTCCCTGCCCACGGCAGGGAGTTGGAACTGGATGGGCTTTGAGGTCCCTTTCAATCCAAACCATTCTGTGATTCTATGAAAGTGAAAGGACAAACGACATCACCGTACTATGTGGTGTCTGTGGGGATGTATCATGCTCTCCCAGGAAACCTCAAGTATGCCAGACAAGCTTTGCTCCCCAGTGCAAATGTTCAGCCTGGCTGGGGTTTATGGAAGTGGCTTATGATACGTTAAGTGTAGCCATTATTTCCATTCTTACTTGGATAAACTCTTTATTTCAAATACAACCTTTACTTGAAAAGAGTGGAGGGGTGGGAGGGGAAAGGTGAGTTTTAGACATCACAACACATTAAGTAATTACAAATAAAGGGCGTTTTAATTTTGGAGGAAGCGGCATAGAAAATTAAAGGAAAGTATAATTTTCTATAAGATTTACTTTATAAAGCGTATATATATACTGTACGTATAGCAAAAGTAGGAATGCCATAGAACTAAAACTGCTTATTAATTAATTTTCGACCTGGTGCAAAATCTGCCTAATAAAAATACATAATAATAAACCTTTTTTCTGCTATAAAAATTACTACGCTTGGAGAAAAGGGCTGCAAGTCAAGCCAGCAGCAGGATTCCTAACCACCACCAACTCCCTTCCCTGTGAGTTCCAGTCTCTTCAATGGGCCACAGGGAAAAATAAATGATGCAATCATTAGACCACGACATCTTTAGTAGAAAATAAGTCTGCTGACATTGATTTTGGTAACTGCTTGCTTTTTTTTTTTCTTTTGTATAAAGGATGGGATTTTAATACTTCTGCTTGGGATTTTATGAGCGTGGTAGTACAGATTTGCAGAGCCAGGGTTTGTAAAATGGCATTGAAACGTGATGTGGCCAGCAGTACCTACAGCTGCCTTTTCCTTACAGCTCTCACCTCACCTCAACAACAACTCCAAGGAGGAGTTTTGCCTTCTTTTGAATACGTTTTCCCTTGCAGCCTTGCTGAAAACCTAAGGGATGAGAGAAGAAACCTTACAAGGGCCACAAAAAACCACACGCCACCAGCTCTCGGTGAAATAACACGTTTATCCAGGCCAGTAGTAGGAGAAAACCATCCCCTCTTAAGACTGTGTACTTCAGATAAATAAGATTATTTCGTTACGAGCTACTACAGGCTACAATATACTCACATAAATATAGTAATGCCTATATGTGGATATGAATTTGTATATATCGGATACAGATAAGAAACACTTAACAACGACAAGATTACCAATAACCACTGCAGCTTCTTGTTGGGTGAAGTCCATCATCCAGACTTGATGCAACAAACCTGCGATGGCAACTTCTGCCAGCCCCTCTGGAGCACCTGGTGGGTCACCCTCAGCACAGCACATGCAAAATGCTTCCTGACCCTTCGTTAGCATGTCTCTGCCTCTGCACTTCACCGAGAAAGCCAACTCCACGGGCTGAACTCAACACAACCCCCACCGGCTCCAAGGTCCCTGTAGCCCCTTCCTCCGGAGATAAGGTTTTTAGGGACTGCCCCCATGGGAACAGTGGGGAAAGCCAAGTAGGAGGGAGCTGCTGGACTCGGCTTTGCTGAGACTATACATGAAAAGCTTGGGCTTAAGCCTCGGCAGCAACATCAGGGGCCTCATTTGCAGAAGGAGCTCGGAGCCGCAGCAACAGCAGAGCTGAGTAGGCCCAGAAACTCTGCAAATCACAACTTAAAAAAAAAAAAAAAAATCATCATCCCACTCTTGGTGGTTGGAGAGAATCCTCAATATAGTGCCTACCCTCCTCTAACATACGAGCGGAGCCAGACCAAGCAAGGATGATAGGTCTCTAACAGACACATGCATGCAGAAGACAGCTTCTTTCAGCATTATCCTTCACTACCGAAGCATCCCCTTGCAAGAGCGGGAGCAGAAATGTGCTCCTAGCATTATTTACACAATATAAAGTGCATTACAATTTAACTATTGAACTCACAGACTTTCTGCCGGGACCATACAATTTTGAAACAGAGGTGAGGGCTTGAATAGGAAATTCTCTCATGAGAAAAAGAGGTTCAGACCGGTGCTCTTCACCCTGTCCTCCTAAGGATTGTTTTTGGCCGTTCTTTCTAGTGCAAATAAGCTTGTGTTTTCTCAAGTTTAAGGGACGTGGCAGTTTCAGGGCATCAGGAACGAACATTTAAAACGCATTAGGGAGTCAGTGTTCCCAAGCATCTTGATGGGCCCTTCTGCACGTGAGCAGCCTGCATTATCGCTGCTCTCAGAAGCTGATGTCACGCTGCCAAAAATAATAAGGAACCCATTTGCCAATCTCACCATTAAAGTCTTGCGTTGCTACGTTTCGCGTGAGTCTGCACTACCCTCCGATGACAAGATTCCAAGCATCGGTGCTTTCCACTGTGGTGGAAACCCCATGGCTGGCGGTCTACCCAGGGGTGATCAGCTATGAACGTGTAGATCCCCATCGAGTTTTGGATACTAAGGTGCATCCCGTGCTGGGGGAGTAAATGCATTCGGGGATCCTATGGGATACCTGTGTGTCAGAACCAAGCCTGACCCAGCAGCCAGCAGATGCTGAATTCCTAGGTGATATTTACAATAAACTAACGTCACTGGAAGGCCAATTCATTAACAAAAGATAAAAGAGGGGTTTAAAAAATTGGGCAGCAATAAAGAAAGCCATTTTGCATCTTTGTTCTTTCAAAATGGTGAAGAAAATATCCCTTTCCAATCACTTTGAAACTATTTTCCTCACCAACTCTACAGGAACACAGGGAAGGGATGATCACTTACAACACACATGGTCACTCAGGATAATTCCAACGTAGGAGCTTTTACAATCCCTTGAGGCAAAGGAAGGCTGGGACGGGGAGATGTCAGGCTCGTGGGGGAGGAATGCCACATAGAAACGCGAAGGGGAAAGGGAGCGTAAAAAGTTTCTACATTCATAGCTCCAGTTTGTTGGAACAGAAGTTAATTTTTGACTCCAGGCACTGTGACGAGCAGCAGCAGTCAGCGATACGCTAACATATGCATCAAGGACTCATTCACTAAATTCTGGTTTCACACCAATAATAGGATGTAGCGTCATTTTAATGTTGGTTTGGGTTTGGTTGGTTTTTTTTAATTGACTTGTTAAAACCATTGGGACCGAAGCCCTAAGAGCAACGATGAACCAGTACCTCGTCTAACCTCCAGCTGATTCATCACAGTCCGCGAGCAGTTGGAGTGGTGGAGTGAAAACATCTCTGCGAGAGTTGAAAAAGTACCTGAAAGAGCGCTCTAAGCAGAAACAGATAGGAGTGTTTGACACTAAGCCGAAGGCTTGGTTGCTGTAACTTCTATGTGTGTGGTTTTACTTAAAGGGGGAAATCACCTAAAACAGTGAAATTAACTTTTTTTACTTCTTGTCACAACTGTGACATTTTCCTAAAGGTTCTTTGGTGACTTTGGTGCAAGCTTTTTTTTTTTTTTCTTTTTTTCTTTTTTGTTTTTTTTCTTAAAGTTAAAACAGATCGAGCACTTTTAGAACCCAAACTCAAGTCCAGATTATCCTCTTGGTTCCCACCCTTGCCTCCTCAACTTTCATCCTCCTGGTTAATGACAGCATTCAGCTTGAGTGTGACCGTGCAGGTGGGTCCAGACAAAGAACGATGAATGGTCTGGTTGGAGATAGATACGTTTCTCAGAAGATTAAATAAAGAAACATGTAGTGGTAAAACAGCAGGACCACGTGCACACTAGGCCACTCCGCAAAAAAAACGATTCAACTGATTATAAATACCTGATTAGACACAGTAATGCCTACTTAAAAATAATTGCAAAGGTGGGCAATGCATTATTGGAAGTCCCTGGAGTTCAATCAAACTCCTGCTGGTTTCAGAGGGGAAAGAGATGGTTGCCCAAGGGCTGGCAAACCCCCTTATGGTCTAAGTATTCACGTTCTTAGGAACGACAAAGACTTTTCAAAGCCTTTCACCAACTTCCTAACCAGGCAATTGCACACATTTTCTCTCCAGGCAGAGAGTTTCTATTGCAAGATGTAAAATTTAGGTTACAGAGACTTCAGCAGGACGACACTGAAGCCAGTGGTGGGAGATCAGGACTCGAACGGCTTGAGCAGGTGGGAAGGGGGTGATGGCAGAGCACAGATATCTCCTACACCACCACCTGGAAAATCATATGACAGAGAACCCGACGCAGCGTTAACCACAGCTTCCGAAACACGCTATGGGCAAGTACGAGACAGATGCTTTTTTAGACAAACCTAATGGTGCACCAAACCCTGCAAAGGTCTTCCTTGCAGTGGGAGGAGAAAAACACCTGTGTGTTTTCCTCACATGGTTAATATCACAACTGCATTAATCTCACAACTGGGAGAGAAACCAGGAGCCTTGGTCACTCCCAATACCTGCTCCACAGCTGCCTGCTGGAACCCATAACACCCCTAATACAAAAATATCTTTCGAAATTTTGGATAAATGCATTAAAAATGAAAAACAATCACCAGCCTCGCATGGGCGGAACATGTAGATGAGGAGTGGGTTATTACTCATTGCCATTCATTCAGAAGGCTTAGCGCCTGAGTAGAGCTACGCTATCCTGGGACACTCGGGTTATTCGGTCAGCACAAAAATATAAAGTGAATAACAAATTTTCCACTCTTCACCAGCACGATATAAAGGTCTGACCAGTTGTCGATCTTTTACACACGCATAATATCGTTTCAAACTCAATAACCAGCCGATGCCAATGTTAAAACCTCTACCTCTCCTCATACACATACCAGCAATTCACATGAAGGCAATTTTTGTTGGAAATGCCCTACGGCTGTGCTGCTCAGCCTTTTGACCGAGCGCAGGCAGAATTCAGTCCTGGAAAACCCATCATAAGCAGAAACCGATACATTTTGGCATGAGGTTTAGGTTGGTTTTCTTGTTGTATCACACTGAAGTGCAATACAAGCCTTACCTAGACTATTTAAAGGTCAGAGTGCTGGATTTTTTTTGTGCTGATACGTGTACTTCCATAGTCTTCAACACTCGAAGCAGCTGACTCATATGGACTTGGGAGGTCGGTACTTTCGTAAGACATATGGAGACATTTGGGGCTGTTGTGATAATTTAAGATGATAACCAGACTCTGTAACATTACGGACTGGAGTTAGCGAGAAATACCGGGAACAGGACTTTACGAAAAAATGGGGTGTTTTGAAATTACTATAGGTCAGTCCCTCTCACCAATTTCTGCTTGTTTTGTTTATTTTGCCACACGGCCAGTCCAATGCACTCTATTCAAGACCCTCTTGCTCTTCACCACTGTCCCCTCTGGCATCCATTCTTTTTTCTTTATGGCTGTTGTAAATTCTCCTCATCTCTTCTTCGTACTTGATAAAATTTTCCCCAAACCGTGTCCACGCTTTGTAGGGAACTGTGATGGTGTTACGGTAGGGCGGCCTCACCTCACTTACCTTCAGGAAAATGCCATACCTGTTGGATCCCACGTCGAAATAGAAGCGCTTGTTGTCCACTCGGAAGGAGGTGCCCTCAGGGAGCTCTGGGGGCTCGTCGCCTGCCCCCCGGCGATCCTCTATGTCCCCCTCGCCATATTCTTCGATAAGCTGGACCAAAGCATCCCTGAACTCAATCATCCCTTGCGCTGGAAGGACGATCGTCTGCTCCTGTCCCAAGCTGTGGCCAAAATAACCCATCATGCCAGGTCCTCTACTCATGGTTTGTCTAATCCGCAAGAAGCGCCCTCGCTGATTCTCCTTCAGGTCCAGGTAATACTTCCTGTTGTCCCTCTCAATGTACTCCGTTTTGAGGACGCTGTGAGGGTGCTCTTCGGAGCCGACAGACACCGGAGGCGAGGGTGGCGGGTGCTGCTGTCGCCTCCGGGGATGATGCTCTTTGTCATTGCTGTGCTCGTGCCGGTGACCGTGGCCGCCTTTCAGGCCCAGGTGGGCGTAGTGCTCGATGAAGTCCCCCAAACAGTCCTTCAGCTCAGCGGCCACCGACAAGGAGAGGGTCAGCTTGCTCTTCCTGATATTGTCCTGCCTGCCTCTTCCTATCCAGACCTCGGCGATCTTCAGGAAGCGGCCTCGGGAGCTCTGTTTCACATCCAGATAAAACCGCTTTTTCTGGATGTCCACCCTCTTGGAGGCCAGCTCCTGGATCTCCATGCAGCCCTCCTGGGAGGAGGCTGGGTAATGGTACGGCTGCTGGGACTGGGAATAAATGCTCCTGTGCAGGCCAGAGCCTCCCAGGTTCCTTCCTCCTCCTCCTCTCCCTCTTTCCATCTTTACCAATCAGCTGGAAATAACACATAACAGAGACACAGATGACAACATCAGCATCGGGGCCCCGCTCAGCTTCTCGGCAGCGTCTCTGTTCGGCGCTGCTCTCCCTACAAAGACGCCTGCATCCCTCTCCGCTGCCACGGCACGCAGCATCGCAGCGAAAGGATCCCGGGTGCTCTTCCCCTCCCCTGCTCTGCCTCCCGCCAGCCAGCTGATCTTCTCCCAGACAAGGGAGCCCTCCTTCCAGTGGCCCCAGTGCCCTCACGGTCTGTGTCATCTCCTATCCCGGCAGCCTCCCTGCCCTTGCAGACCTCCCCGTGTCCCCCATCCCCATCCCTTGGCATTACTGACCCTTCCAGCTGACCCACTGCTTGCCACCCTGCAGCAGGAGCCCCCAGCCCACCCTCCCCAGAGCTCCCACTCCCTGCTGTAGGGTCCTCATCCACCTCTGCCCTTCCACCCTACAGCACTAGGGGGGCACTACGGTTCTCCCAAGCTTTGCCCCTCCTTCCTTCACTGCCTCCCAGAGCTACAATCTCTGTCCCCAGTGCCCCCTAGCACCGTATCTCCTGACCCAGTGACCTCAGAGCTTCACCTCCTGCCCACCAGTGCCCTCTGTACCGCCCCTCCACCCCCCTGTAGTATTCACCTGCCCCCAGCCGCCCCAGTACTGCCCTTCCAGTGCCCCCAGCACACTCCCCAGCACCCCAGCATTGTTCCTCCAGTGCCACCGTCATGGTATCCCCTACCCCAGTGCCCCCCGCACTCTATCTCCTGCCCCCGCAGTGCTCCCAGTACTGCCCCTCAGTGCTTCCAATGCCTGGTATTGCCCACCAGTGTCCCCATTAGTGGTCCCCTAGAGGCCCCAGTGTTGCTTCGAGTGGCCCCAGCGCCTCAGTATTGCCCCCCCAGAACCCCTAGTGCCTCAGCATTGTACCCCCAATGCCCAACTGCCCCCCCCTCCATGCCAGTATTATCCCCTGCCCTCCCAGTGCCCCAGTATTGCAGCCCTGCCTTGGTAATACCCCTCCAGTACCTCCCCTGCCCCAGTATTCCCCCTGGTACTGCCACCCTTGCCCAGTATTGTGTCCCACCCCGTGCACCCCCAGTACTGCCCCCCCCCAACCCAGTACTGCCCCCTCTGACCCAGTACTGTCTCCCCAGTAGCCTGCTACCCCGATACTGCTCCCCCTGCTCCCTCAGTACTGCCCCCTCTGACCCAGTATTGCCCCCCAGTACCCTCAGTACTGCCCCCTCAGCCCTGGTACTGCCCCCCTGCCCCTTTATAGCCCCCTCCCCATATCCCCTTACCCTAGTACTGCCCCCCTGCCCCAGTACTGCCCCATCAGTACCTCAAGCACTACCCTCCCCAACCCAGTACTGCTTCCTCTGACCCAGTACTGCTCCCCTGGTACTGCCCCCTAGTACCCTCAGTACTGCCCCCCTTTCCTCAGTATTGCCCCCTAGTACCCTCAGTACTGCCCCCCCTTCCTCAGTATTGCCCCCTCTGTCCCAGTACTGCCCCCCCTGCCCTGGTACTGCCCCCCCTTCCTCAGTATTGCCCCCTCTGTCCCAGTACTGCCCCCCTTACCCTGGTACTGCCCCCTAGTACCCTCAGTACTGCCCCCCCCTTCCTCAGTATTGCCCTCTCTGTCCCAGTACTGCCCCCCTTACCCCAGTACTGCCCCCTAGTACCCTCAGTATTGCCCCCCCTTCCTCAGTATTGCCCCCTCTGTCCCTGTACTGCCCCTGGTACCTTCAGTACTGCCCCCCAACTCAATATTGCCTCAGCACTGCCCCCCAGTACCTTCAGTACCATCCCCCTGTGCCCCGGTACTGCCCCCCGGTACCCTCAGCACTGCCCCCTCGCCTCAGCACTGCCCCCCGGTACCTTCAGCACTGTCCCCCCACCCCAGTACTGCGCCCCGTACCCTTAGTACTGCCCCCTCACCTCAGTGCTGCCCCCCCTGCCTCAGCACGGCCCCCCGGTACCCTCAGCGCTGCCCCCCCCACCCCCCCCCTCGCCGGGCCACTCACCCCTCAGCGCCCATCGCCGCCGCTGCCCTTCAGCCGCCGCCGCCCGCAGCCGGCGGCCCCGCCGCGCAGCAGCCACGGGCAGCCTCGCCCCCGCCCCGCCCCGCCCCGCCCCGCCGGCCCGGCCCCGCCCGGCGGAGGGCGGCGAGGACGGCGGCGGCGGCGGCGGCTCCACCGAGGTTGCTCGCTCCCCCCGCCCCCCAAACCCTCGACCACCACAACCCCCGTCTCTCCGCCTCGGGACTACAACTCCCACAGTGCCCCGCGCGCCGCCGCGCCGCCGCGCACGCGCGTCACCTCGGGTAACCCCCCTCGCCCCGCGGGGAAAGGGAGGGGGAGGAGCTGTCTGCCGGCGTGACGTCACAGCCGCGCGACGCGCCGTGACGCCAAAACGCGTGCGCCGCCGCCGCCGGGCGGTTCCCTGCGCCGTGCGGGAATAAAGCGTTTGGGTTCCAGTCCGACTGCTGCCGGTCCCCCCCACCCCGCCCCGAGGGCCTCGTGCTGCCCCAAGCAGGGAGCGAAGGTGCCTCCCCCTGTGCTGGGTTTGGGGTATGGGACGGGGTGCGTGTTGGGAGCGCGAGGTGGGGGCTGCGGGGAGGTGCTGGGAGATGCAGAGAAGGTGCTGGGAGATGCAGAGAAGGTGCTGGGGGTGTGGGGTGGGTGCAAGGAAACGCAGAGAAGGTGCTGGGGGTGTGGGGAAGGTGCTGGGAGATGCAGAGAAGGTGCTGGGGGCGTGGGGTGGGTGCAGGGAGGTGTAGAGAAGGTGCTGGGGGCGTGGGGTGGGTGCAGGGAGGTGTAGAGAAGGTGCTGGGGGCGTGGGGTGGGTGCAGGGAGGTGTAGAGAAGGTGCTGGGGACGTGGGGAGGGTGCTGGGAGAGGCAGAGAAGGTGCTGGGGACGTGGGGAGGGTGCTGGGAGAGGCAGAGAAGGTGCTGGGGACGTGGGGAGGGTGCTGGGAGAGGCAGAGAAGGTGCTGGGGACGTGGGGAGGGTGCTGGGAGAGGCAGAGAAGGTGCTGGGGACGTGGGGAGGGTGCTGGGAGAGGCAGAGAAGGTGCTGGGGACGTGGGGAGGGTGCTGGGAGAGGCAGAGAAGGTGCTGGGGACGTGGGGAGGGTGCTGGGAGACACAGAGAAGGTGCTGAGGGGGTGGGGAGGGTGCTGGGGGATGCAGAGAAGGTGCTGGGGGTGTGGGGAGGGTGCAGGGAGGTGCAGAGAAGGTGCTTGGACCTTGGAGTGGGTGCAAGGAAACACAAAGAAGGTGCTGGGGGCACGGGAAGGGTGCTGGGAGATGCAGAGAAGGTGCTTGGACCTTGGGGTGGGTGCAGAGAGGATGCTGGGGATGTGAGGAGGGTGCTAGGAGTGTGGGGTGTGTGCTGGGGGTTTGAGGTGGAGGCATGGAGTGGGTGCCAGGGACTGTGGGGTGGAGACGAGGAGGGCACTGTAGGTGTGGGGTGGCTGCTGAGGAACCCTGGAGGGAGCATGGGCTGGTTGTGAGTGTGGGGTAGGTGCTGGAGGCATGAGGAGGACGCTGGGGTGAGTGCTGGGTATCACACAGTGGGCACTGGGAACACGGGGTGAGTCCTGGAGATGTGGGTGCTGCAAGGTGTCCATCCTTTGCTTGTTTCCTGTCTCTCTGCTGCTTCCTCTCCTTTCCAGCAGCTGCAGCTCACAGGTAAAGAGTGGCTCTGATTAAGGCATCTTGCTAGTGGCTCTTTTCTGGCAGTTTTAGTATTAAAATATTTTCTGATGTTGTCTTGGAGGTGGTGGTTGATTCTGTTACTGCAGAAGTGGATAGGCAACCATGGGGAAAGTTTTGCCAAGCCTAGATAATCCCTTACAAAATTAACAGGAATTTTTGACTACTGGAGAGCTGGAACAGCATAATTTACCTCGGATTTGTGCTTTCTTGTTGGTGAGGAAGCATGGCTGGAAAGTACTGGTCCAGTTTTGTTGGTAACTTGTATTGAGCACCTGGGGACTGGTGGGAAGAAGCAGGTTGAGAAATGTCTTCTTTGTGACCCGTTTTGCTCCACTTCCAGGAGGATTCCTAAACCACACTACAAAGCAGTCTGGGGAGAAGCTGGAACAGCTCTGATCCAGTCGTAATTTGCTCACAACTAGGAAGAAAACACTAGTCCTCAGGGCTAAAGATCTCCTGCTGTTTCAGACAGTGTGTCGTCTTCAATTAAATCTCTTCTGACACCTCTGTGGAGTGCCTTCCCCTCCCAGGGGATGAGCCCAGCTTCCTGATGCCTGGCTGCCTCTGCTTGGTGAGCTCATTTGGTTTGAATCCAGGGCTGTGAAATTCCTAAGTGACCTCAGCTATTGTCCAGGCTGCACCTGCCTTATTTGACCATCATTTGCCACAGGCATTCTGCACAGTTTTCCTTATCCTGGTAGTGAGATCCTGTGCAGGAAACGCAGCCCTTGGGGCGATGTTTGTGATAGTTCTTGGTTTGAAGTTGGCTTTTTTTGGACTGTTTTTAAGGCAGGTGGTGGTTCCTATGCTGTTATCTAAAACACCAACTCAATTTGTCTAATTAATGAGGGCTGTGTTTACCAGAGTGGCTGTAGATATACTCTTCTATCCTGAGTCACTCCTCTCCATACAACCAGTCTGAACTTTCCTTCCCAGAAGGATTTTAAGCAGTTTTCCTGTTTTTTTTTTCTTGTTTCCCTTACTGACTATAATGCCTAAAGGTCTTCTGCCTGTTAATGTAGACATCTGTGTAAATGCCCATTCTTGTGCACAAAACATTTTAAGTTCAAGGTAGTGATGTTCCCTAACATTGTTCTGCCTGATGACGGTAACAGCTCATTTCTTTACAAGTTATTGACTGTCCGTTTTTTTTTGTTCTTTTTTTCTGTAAAAGTAACAGAAATGAGGAAAAAATGAATAAAATGGATTTGCCACCTACTAGTGTGCTGAATAAATATCCACAGTGGATGCTTACGCAGAACCAAGAGGGAGTTTTGGGTGATAAAAAGGTATGTCATCGTGGGGTGAAAGTGTAATCGGTTACTGGCTGCATAATAAAACAACGTTGGACCATGTGCTTTTAGTTAGACCTGTGGCGCTGCGATCTGGGAATGTTTACAGCTGGTTTGTCCTGTGAATTGTGATTAAATTTAGGTGCTCTTGGGTTATTATGGACTGAATTAGCTTGTTAAAATCTCCATTTTTAAAAAAATTAAAATATTCTGTATCCAACAAATATTCTGCATCCACTGTGCTATTATCTCTCTAGAAATTTCCTTCTAGCACTTTTGAATTTTACCTGGTCTAACAGCTTTTGGTGCATTGCTCAACCCAGTATTGTGGTCTGTGCAGCAGCAAGGAGTGGGGATTTTTCATCTGTCTAATTTGAGAGCTCAAAGCACAATTGCCTCAAGCTGGAGCCTGTTGGGGGGGTTTATAGGGCTGGTAGGGCTCTCCAGCTTTCTGTGTTTGCATACGTTTGGTATTTCAGAAGGTTTTGCAGCTCAGAGGTATCTGACATCTTGATGATCAGTTAATTATGCTATTTCTGGTGTTCCAAGAATGTTCATGTGTCCTTGGATGTTCTTTTTTTTCTGTCTTCAGTATAACATTTCCCACTAGAAAGGACCCCTCCATAACATCTGAAACCACTTTAAAAATTAGACAATTCTTTAATGAAACAAAAGCAGCAGGCTCAGTTCATCAGTTTCCCTTCTATAATGCAGGAGTAAAAAATCAGTAGCCTGGATATTAAGGTGTTGGTCAAAGCCTATGTGGCTTCTGTTTGCTGTGGTGCAGGCTGTGTGCTGTGGCAAGCTCTTTGATGAAGGGTTTTGATTAAACTTTCACCCTTCATTAACTGGAGGAAGGGTTTTGTTATGCAAGCAGAGAGTCAGCAGCTTCTTTACTTGTTTCAGAATCTCCAGGCAACTTAGTGTTTCTGAAAATGCATTAAAAGCTGGTTTGTGTCTTGTGGCCTCTTTCGGCTGACAGGATTTCTTCTTCAAGTGTTGTTCTGTGATGCTTAACCATATTTGCTGTTACTGGCATGATAGTTTGCCTGCATGTTTTAACCAACCTGAAGGCTTTTCAGGCAGGTCAATGTTATCACAAGTTTTGCAGTTTAAATAAGTTTATTAATCAGTAACTTCTAGTAAATACGCTGCTGAAAGAGGGGGGAAAAAAAAAAAGCCAGCTGGGATGTTCTTTTTCACCTCACCTAGTGTGTTTAAAGCTTCGGTTTGTAAACCAGTGTTCATTAGTTGATGGGGACATCAGTCCTTTTAAATATTGCACGTAGTTTTAAGTCCATGGAGTGTATTTATATCTTCGTGAAGTTCCTCACACGTATCTGGCAGGGTTGAGTGAAGAGGGCTGGCTGAAATATGGGAGCGAGGAAGTGGGGAAACTGAGCTGGTGCACACAGCTTTACTGAAATAGAGGTGCAGTAAAGGATCTCGGCCTGACTGAATTTGAGTGACTTGAAAATTACTTAAATTATTATTCTTTTCTAGTATCTGTTTCCTCAAGTTTGAGTTGTGCATGTGAAGTAGTGTTGAGGGGTTCCAAATCGATATTTTCCCTAATCTTGTTCTTGGAAAGCTACAGAATCTCTTTGATGGGAAAAATCCAACCTCAGCCTGCACGTTTCCAGTCAGGGTGCTCAGAGTTAAGGACAGAAATCGGGGCATGAACCCAAATCTTTCCATAAGAGGAGGTGTCACCCTGTTGTTAGTTGACAGCAATAGTTCTGCTGCATGGTCTCCATAGCTGTGGGTGACAACCTTGCTGGGATGCAGCATTAAAGCCACGTGTGGCACTGGCAGTGTTGATACATCCTTGGCGCGGTTTGGTGTGGTCAGTAACCCAGCCTCTTCCAAATGTTGTCTGACAGAAGCCTGTTGTTCAGAGGAGCGTTTTGGAAGATGGGCTGCCATTCCTGGAGTTCTGTGGCTCCATCATTTACAGCTATGAGGCCAGTGACTGCTCCCTTCTCTCAGAAGATATCAGGTAATAGCTCTTACATTTGTTTGTTTTCTTTAAGTTCTTTTTATCTTCCTGAAAAGGACTCGACTCTTCTCTTGATCTCCGTCTCCTGGCTGATTGTGTGTTTGGTGTGACCAGAGCTCAACAGTTTGGCCAGAGAAAATATCCAGTCCTGTCGACTGTCTTGTTACACATAGCAAACTTGTCTTACTGCTTGCAAGTGCAAACCAAACGTGTTTCTCATGATGGTGAATTATCTCTGCGAGAGAGATCCCTGGTTTGTGTACAGCATGTGGTGATTTATAAATACCTCTCCGTTATGCTATGCAGTCATGGTTTCCCATTTGGTCTTTTTATGGGAGGTGCCATTGCTGAACCCTGCAGGCCCTTTAGGCAGAAGCAGTAAAGGCTATAATGCAGGTTCTTTGCCTTTTGCAGTGTGGATAATTCCATGAACTTCAGAGACTTCACAGGGAAGTATGAGCTACAAGAAATGGAGCCTATGTGTTAATTCATAACTGGGGCTGTATGTTTGAAGAAAAGGTAGTAAATTCATGGTGCAAGTAGATCATAATTAATTCCTCCCCTTTTTGCATAGCACAACTCGTATTACAGAGGAAAAAAGGTACTATACAAAACTTTGAGTGCAGTGGGATAGATAAAGAACAAACTGTCAAGGGAATATAAACTATTCCATCTGCTTTTGTGTCTGGCTATTTCCTGAAGCTTGCTATACTGATGTTTGCATGCACTAGGGTCTGCTAAAGTTTGAAGGGTTTCTTGTAGCTCGTGGGGACAGCAGGAATTTCACCTCCTTATGGTTTTGATTTTAAAATGGTTTCTGGGCCTTCTCTGTGTGAAAGGAAAGATGTACTGGCTGTGATTTCTCATAATCATCTTGATGTAAGATGGCTTAAGCCTGGTCTTTTCAATATTGGTAGGAGAACAGCTAAATGTGAAGAAAATCCATTTCTTTTCAGGCAGAGTTTGTCAGATGGGGCTGCTGTTGGATTTGATATTGAATGGCCACCATCCTATACTAAAGGAAAAATGGCAAAAGTAGCTGTAATCCAGATATGTGTAACGGAGGCGAAGTGTTATTTGTTTCATGTGTCTTCAATGTCAGGTACTGTACTTCCTTTCTTCTTTTTAGTGTGGGCATGCGTTGTCCTATGTTTCTTGTGATTAAGTTTGAACGTAAGCCTTGAGCAACAGCTGATTCTTCACACATCCTTCTACCCTTTCCTGCCTACAGTAAAAGGATTCATACTTTCAAGTTTTGCCTCGAGGGGATCATAGCCCAAGTCTTGGCCTGTGTGCTCGCACACAGACTTTTAGGTTCTGAACAGGGCAAGAGAATCAAGCTTATGGATTATTTTTCTCTCTGGGAAAGAATATTCTAATTCGGTTCTAAAAATTTAATTCCCTGCTCACATAATGAGCTTTCTGTTTAGTGCCAAAATAAACAGCGAACCTAAATTTAGTAGGCTGTGTTTCTTTTTTAGTTGGCTTCAATAACAAAGCCCCTCAAAAATGGTGGCCGTCACGCTGTTTGTTCCCAATACCTGCGTTTTGTAACACTGGTTTTCAGGAAAAAAATGCTGGGTACCTGGCGTGATGCAGCTGTGGGGAGAGAAGGGCATGCGCGCAGTAGTCTGAATTCATTACAGATGTGAAAAAAGCTTCCAAATAGGGAAAATGGGAATGAGGGAAGGAGGCTGCAATTTCATAACCTTTGGTTGGAGTGTTAGATTGAAACTGTGCCTGTGAGATGTCTCTGATTTCCCTGGGGTGTGCATGCTGAGGTATAATAGCGATAATTTTAATGTCAGTGTTCAAGCCTTTGTCATTTATAGCAAATGGGGTGGAAAATTTAATTGCCGGAGGCTATTCAATCTGGGAGGCAGAAAGGTACAAATGCACAAAAGAAAAAGATTTGAGGAAAGGAAGTGAAGGGAAGAAGCTAAGCATAAAAGAGCTGAAATGCTTTCAATTCTACAAGTGAAGATGTTTGTGTGTTGGCGCTGAGCACGATTCCATGTCGCTGCTGTGTGTCACAACAGAAGATGGGGTTTCCTCCTCAGTCATTTTCTGTTTGTACCAACAGGAGCTGCACTTTGAACAGAGTGAGATGTCAACCTTTTTGCAGGAACCACAGCCAATTTCTGATTATTATGCAGAAGACATTTGATCTACAGAACTGTAGATGTTGGCAGAATTACCCGGATGGATAAGACTTTTTTTTTTTTTGTTGCAATAAAAATACTGCTTCCTTCTGCATGAGGGACAGAACGGAGAGTTCTTGCACTGTGTGTAAAGGATGAAAGTGACATTTATTTATTAGGAAGATTCTTAATAATTTTCAATTTCTTAATCTTTTTTCTCTCCCTGCATATGTCTAAGAACATGGCCCTTCTCTCAGATTTTAGCCTCTCTATAGTCTTGAACTTAGACCTCTTTAGCTCATAGCTAGTTTTCTAGAAATAAGGCAGTGGAAAATGGAGCATGAGTCCTCTACTGGGAAGCTCCCATCCTTGAAGGTTTTAGTGATGATGTTCATAGGTGAAAATCCCTTGTTCAGTAAGTCATCTGCGTATGTTGTAGGTTTTTATTAAGCTCAGCTGTGTTTATCTCCTCTACAGAGAATTTCCTGTATTGCATTATGGCTGAGGTGCCTTGGCAATGTTGTACTTTGTCTGCATCTTATTGTACCACAATACTACAGTTTTGTGGGATTTAAGGTGAATTTTCTAATGCTCTGAATTGGACCTGCAACTTCACAGTCCACCACACAGCTGACTGGCTACAGCTGCAAGTGTGTCTGTACTCTGTGTCAGCGGTAGCTGTAAATGTGTTGAGTTTGGTGTGTAAAATAACACTCTACATCACTGCTTTTGAAGTATTTAAATACGTATTACAGTAGTGAAAAGGTGAAATTTGAGCTCATAACCAAGTCAGAAACAAAGTCCTATGTGTTTATGCAATACTGCATGTTTGTAGGTACTAGAGTTACACCTGAGACTAATTCAGGATATCTTGCTGTGGGTTGCTGAAGGCATTTATTTAAAAAAGCTGCTCTGAATTTTAAATGGAAGCAAGCATAGAGGGAAGAAAGGCTGTGTTCGTTCAAGTATTATCTGTCTGTGGCTGTTCCCTCACGTAGAAAACCAGATAGGAAAGCTGCACACTTTCATTCAGTGCTGTAAACTTGAAAGTACCGTTTGATCCAGGATTGCTGTGCCATCAGTTTGGGATAAATCAAAATATAATACTTGGCATTTCTGTGCATCCTTGAATATTTTTTTCTTACAAGTCTGACTTTTCGGGGCTTGATGGAAGATCTGGTTGGTGAATTCTGTTTCCCAAATGCTATCATTGAACCAGCCCAGCGTTAGCACTGAGTGTGCCTCCACAGAATCTATTTTCCTAGTGATTCTCTATGCTTATGGTTTAAACTGTTTCCCAGGAATGTGAAATAGTAAAATCAGGGAAGGAATGATGTGGAAAATAGTAATATAATATTGCCTATAATAATAATAATAATCATGAGCCTCCAGTCCTGAGAATTAAAGTATCTTTTCCAGTTAGTGGTTGCCTTTTTATGTGATTTAATGTTCAGTAAGAATAAATAAGCTTTTTTAATTTTACTTGATTCATTTCTCAGGTGCAGAAAAAAAATTGCGTATTTTGGGTATTTCACTCCTGCTTATCTGCAGATGCTATTTTACAATAAATTGATGTTTCCAGTCATTCCAGAGAGCAGCCAGTCACATAAACAGAGCAGTTCTGGGGCTTTTCTCTTAAAGCACAGGGTTTTGTGATAGCCTTTGTACTAGGATTTTGTCATTTCCATTAGACTTTCTGGCATCTTCCAGTATTTAGTTTCTCATGTTTGGGCTTAATCTATTTTAGGTTTTCCCAAGGGACTCAAAAGGCTGCTCGAAGATGAAACAATTAAAAAGGTTGGCGTAGGAATTGTGGGAGATCAATGGAAGCTGATGAGTGACTTTGAAATCAGACTGAAGAGCTTTGTGGAGCTGGCTGACGTGGCTAATGAGAAAGTAAAACTTAAAACCTTTTTGTTCTGGGAGGGAATCTTGTTCTTTGTGCTATGCAAAATGAGGCTTCCATATCTCCATGGGAGTTCAGTTCTGATAGCAATTGTATTCTGTAGCGTAAAGCAGAGATGTGTTGTAATTTATTTTAAAAAATAAGTTTAAAAACAACTCTAGAAATAGGTAAGTCTGTCTCAGTGAGCAAGTTAATAATGAACATTTGCCCCTTTCAGTCTGTGCACCTTTTGCAGTCACAAGCTATGGCTTTTTAATTCAGCTGCAGATGCGTTTTCTGTCCTCCTGAGTGATAGAAATTGCCAGATTGTGTCAAACCAGGGTTCTGCTGGCGATGGTGTATTCATACCAACAACAGCTGGACCTCTAAAACAAGATACAAGAAATGCTGTGGGAGGCAGTGAAGGACTGGTGCCTGTTTGAAGGGAGGCAGCCCTCCTGCCATGACTTGCTTGGTGCTGGAAGGAAGCGTCAAGATCTTCCTTCAAATCCTCCCTACAGAGGTGTTTGCCACACAGTCTGAAGCCATAGAAATAGCGTTTCCATCCCTCTGAAGCTGGTGTGGCCTCTGCTCCCGTGTGATGCAGTTTCCAGCACCGGGTGACCCATTGTTCAGCAGCAGCGTTGCATCTGGCGCACCCTGAATTTCAGTTCAGTTGGATTTTGGTTAGATACCAATTAATGTCAGGAGATCCGCGCTGTCTTATTAGGGAAGAGAGCAAAAGGTTTAATACCTTGCAAATCACCCTGCAATTCTTATTTCTAGCGTGTCCCTTAAAGCTTTTCTATCTTTTTGTATATTCAGGGCTTCTCCTTACCTGCACTTCTCTTTCCTTCTGTGCTCCTGTTTTTTGGTTTAGTGGAATAATAGCAGCAATTCTAGCTTCCTGGTGGAGAACAGAGATTTATGCCCAAAAATAACACTACTGATGCTTTTCTCTGTTCTGTGCCTTATGTACCCTGTGTAATTAGCTCACAGCTGGGGAGAGGGGAGCACAATGCATCATCAGCAGTTGGGGCAGTGCTTTCCTTATGAGCCATCTTGAAGTTTTGTTTCCTAATGTGTCGGAAGTTGTACAAATTAAACAGTTTTGCTCAAACAATAGAAGGGGCTGTTTCTTTTCAGACTTGGATTTTCCTCAGTTCACATCCCCTGCTTTTTTTTTTTAATGCCAGCATCCAACTCCAGAATGATTTGTAATGAAGATGAGTGATGTGATCTCCAATAGCAACTTTAAGGTCTTCTGCTAAAGAGAAAACTAACCAAAAATAAACTTGAAAGCGAAGACTGTGAGAAAAAAGAATAGGATTAGGTATAAGGGCACAATGCCAAGGGGAGGGCTAGGGGAGCCTAAAATGAACCGTTGGCGGCTTTTTTTTTACAATGGGGATGCGCTGATAATGCTGCAGTGCTGCTAAATTCAATGTGTCTGCATGTTTTGCAAGCTGGAATAGCCAAAGGCTGTGCCTGTGAGCCCTGGATCCTTGAGGTCTGAAGGGAAGTTCCCCAATTGGCTGTTGAGACAATAGCATGTAGCAAATTTGACAAGTAGGATTTCAAAAGCAATTGAAAACAGCAGCCTGGTGGGATGACTTCTAGAAAATTCTGATGAAATAACTGCTTCCCAGCACACTGAATAGTGGTTAGTGTGGTCTGTAACTGCACTCTTTAGCTCGCTCTTGGGTTTGGACTTGAAAAAGAACAAAACTGGCAGATTTTAATATTCCTGTGCTTATATTAAATAAGTCCCTGGTGTTTGGTGCTGAGTTTCTCTAATTAGAAAGGCAAATAGTAGAAACATCCTAGAGGAGAGAGGGTTGCTCTTTAAGTCTGTGGCTTTTATTTTATTGATCTGAAGCCTACATTGTACAGGTATTTCCTATTTTTGGTAGTGTGACAATAGCACCTGGCACTGCATGGACTCATCTGGCCCCAATGCCAGTTTCCAGCATTCCAGTGTAGGTATGACCTCTGACAATATGGTTTCAGGACAGGGAAGCAAAGCTTTCAAATGGCCAAACTGCCTTCTTATAAGGGCAGAATAAGGCTTGGAGAAGGCTCACTGCTTTGAGAAATTATTCCCTTCTGACTAACCCAGAGCTCTTTGCATCTAATGGGGCTTAAGTATACTTTGCTGCTTCTAGGAATGTATTCTACCAGGTCCAATAGCTTTCCCCTTTAAAAAAGTTCTGTGTTCTTTTTTCTTTCCCCAGCTGAAATGTAAGGAGATATGGAGTCTAAATGGTCTGGTAAAGCACCTTTTTGGCAAGCAGCTTTTGAAGGATAAATCTGTCCGCTGTAGTAACTGGGAAGAGTTTCCACTCAACAAGGAGCAGAAATTGTATGCAGCCACAGATGCCTATGTATGTACAAGAGGAGATCACAGTTCCATTCAAATCAATAAATTCTCTCTAATGTGCTGTTAGCTGCTGGTTTTAATGCCTTTCTGCTACAGAATGTAATGAACGTAGGAAGACTGAGGTCCACTGTGGATGTGGGATGCTTAGAGGTGGAAATGCCACCAAGTAGGTTGCCATCTAATTCTTTGTCTGTCTTAAGTGTTTAAACTTCGGTGTTCACCCGGAGCTTCCGAAGTTCTTCTCTGTGAAGATTATACTGCTTGTCCTGGCTCGGTAACCTGTCTTGTTGCTGAGACACTTGAAGATGATGTTGTGGTGAACACTTCATGGAGAAAATTGAATGTAGATAGAAGAAAAAAACCCCATTCCACAACAGCCTTGAACCTCCCGTGAGGTCCCTGCCTTTTTAATGTTTCTTTATGTTGCAAGTTTGTCATTTTAGTGAGGTCTATTCATGAAGCGGAGCTCCTGGAAGTTCTGCTGCGCTCTAGGGTGTGCCAAGTAACATGGGCACCAAAAAGTATCCCTGAGGAGTGTCTTTTCCCCTCTCCAAGATGTCTCCTCAGGGAAGTGAGTTTTGATGGAGCAATCAGGTGAACTTTATATCTGTCTGTATGGAGTAAACCTGAATTCGTGCAGTGTGATTATCCCACCTAGGTGTAACATGGCTGATGTGTATTGAAATACAATAATTGCTTACAGAAGTGTAGAGTGCTTAATTATTTTTGGTTCCCTTGTCTGCAGATATTCACTATAGCTTGCTTGCACTTTTGGATATATTTTCTGTTGGGGATTTTGCTTATGATTCTTGAGCTGTTTACAAACCAAAATCCTGCTAAATATAATACATGCGATAAAATTAATAAGCAACTTTGAAGAGCTACAGCCTTCTCCAGTGGCTGATAGAGCAGAACCACAGCATGGAGCACCAGGAAGAGTAGTTAAGTTGGATGTGAATTTTAGTCACTCTGTAAACTCTCTGCTTTTCACCACTTTGAAAAGAGTGTAGTTTTCCTGCTGCTCTATGAAGGGATTTACCAATATGCTGCTGGGTGCTGCACGCTTCCTGGGAGTAAATTGTCCTTTATGGCACCAAATAAAATCCTCCCAGGCTTTTATTTTTGTGATTAGGTTCAGTGGAGGATGGGAAGTGGGGCAGCGGTTTGTTTTCCTTTGCTGGCTCAGGAAACTTTATGTATTTTCTAGTTTTTTGTTAAATGTTGAGCTGTGGAGGGTTTAGCACCTGTTAAGACGCAAACCAGTAAGGAAAGGAGCTCTGGTTTTGCTGCCTGGCGTGGCTGCTGTAGCCAGCTTTTTCCAGGCAATGCATCTTTCTCTGTGTGCTCTATTCTGCCTTTTTGAGCCTCACAGGACCATGAGGGAGTGACTTGTTTCTTTCTCTTTCCTTTTTAAGGTGCTTTGGTTAACATGTGTAGCCTAATTAGCACATTCCTGGCTTTAGGCTACGTTTTCCTATTAGAACTTATTATTCATATCAAGGGAAATACTAAGCACACAGCGCCTATCTTGGTAGGTTCACAGCTATTCTCTTGGAGCGCTACATAAAATCTGAATGAAGTGGAGCAGATGGTGAGGCTGGGAGCAGAGTGCTTGTAGCTCCCCATTTGCAGATGGCTTTATAAGATAACCATGATGGGATCTAGATAAGAATATCCACTATAATGTGAACCCCAAGTCAAGAGTCTACCTTTTGCAAAGCATCCTGTAAAATGTAACCTGGTTGTGATGAGCAATGCAGACCATTGACTAGGTCACTTGTGGGCGTGGGCCAGAGACTTGTTTTGATGTTCACAATGTATTCGTGCCATGGTTTGCTGAATTAATCCTTGGGGTTTTTTATTTAGTCTCCAAGATGTTGCTTTTCTGCAGAGCGCCGAGTACTGATTTTGTTTCCTTTCTTTTGCAGGCTGGCTTCATCATTTATCAAAAACTGAAAAATATGAATAACAGTGACCGAAGATTATTTTTTGTAAGAAGAGGTAAATTATACATTCAAGCATAAGGAATTTATTCAATATATAATTGAATATTCTATTTCCCAACAGTTTTTTTCCATAGGATCTTTGTGTCAGGATTGTCTGGCTTCTGGGTGATTAGAGGTCACCTCCAGAGAGCGCATACTAAAGGTTCTTAGATGACCTAGGTTACCACAGTGTGTAGCTGTTTTCCACAGTGATGTAAGAGTGCAGTCTTGGTATGTTGTTTGTTTCTGCTGTGTACAGAGATGGTAAGAATTCCTGCTGTCATTCCATTTTGTTATGGCAACATTTCAGTGAGTTAATTTCAACTCTGCTGATGCATGGACAAAAATCTAGTTGAGGAAGAAATAAGATCACAAAAAATACACATTATGAAGTAATGCTTTACCTGAGGCATATAAATAGGACCCAACATTTTTAGTACAGGTTAGCAATATTTACTTGGTTAGAAAAGTGATTCTAAAATCTTAGTTTTTGTTCAGTTTGATGCTTCATAAGGAAAATCAAGTATTCTTTGTACCTTATGATTGAAAAAGAGGTGGGGGGATGTTCTCTTCCTGTTTACACTGGCTGAATTTTACTTTTCTATCAAAGACAGAAATGGCAATGCTATCCTCTTAATATGAGCTGCAACTTTTGGCTTTGATTTGGTCAGCATATCCGTGTTAGCAGCTGTTTCCTGAGAGCTAGAGGGTATATTGGAGAAGGATCACTTTGTGATGGTCCAGGTCTGTATCCTTTTTCCCTGAGCGCACGTAACAGACCACTGTAAGAGGTGCAATGCTGAAGCAGATGGAAGCTTGGCCTTATTTGATGTACTTAAGTTTTAAGCACTGGAGAAGTCTGTCTGAGCAGCTGTAGATCTTGTAGAAATGCAGTTACTTGAATGGGATTTATTTGCATCTAGATGGTAGGTCTTAATTCTTGTGAAATAACTCTCGCTTTTTACAGATGATGTGTTGTCAGAGGGTGTGAAAGAGCGCTTGACTTCACTAGCTGAAGAGATAACAGACCTGGCATCTCGCATCCCTGACTCTTCTGGACAACTTGAAAATATTGAGAGGTTAGATTTTTGTCAGCCTGTCTCTGCTTTGCCTGTAAGATCAGCATGTTATAATTGATCTCTGAAGCAACAAAATACATTTGTGTTGATAGCACCTCTGTTATCTGTGCATCCTTTTCCAGGAAAAGAAATCACAGTACACTCAGTGGGAAAATATTGTCTTTATATGTAGCAAAATAGGTTTTCACTGGTCTAAGTGCAATGGGTTTGGCACTGAGCTTTGCTGAATCTATTTCTTCTGAAATGCACAGCAAGACCCTCTCTCATAAATACTCAGGACCCTTGCATGAGTAACTACTAGAAGTCTGGAGACTTGATATTAATACAAGTGTGGGGACAACACCACAAACAGTGTTTTTGGAGTCTTGATAGGTTTTCTTCAGTGTAAAGTAGTTTAATTTTCTTCTCACAGAAGTGAAATGCCAGTTGCATAGGACTGATGAGTCTTTATATGTGAAGTTTTGGACAAACTCTGTCTGGAGAAAGACTGCTTTAGAATCTTGCGATCTGCTTGTGGCTAGGATATATGTAGTAACTTTATCTTTTTGGTGTAACTTTCTTGTTTTACCTTCTAGAGCTGCAGAAATACTGGCTGATATATCAGAGAATGTAAATGCCTTAAGAAATGTGCTCTTTGGTTCAGGTTCCCCTCCTGTACTGGAGAGGAGCCGTGGTGCAACTCCAACAAATCTTGAAGCAGAGTCAGCAAATGTGGGAGCAGAAGTTGTTGAAATGTCTGAATTTGCTAAACAACTTCAAGGTGACTTCAACATCTGCTCTGATGCTACGCTAGCTGGCCTCTGGGAGGGAGACGGAAATGAAGAGGAGGCAAAGAGAGGTGACGATGTTGTAGAAGATGGGACTGCAGCAGCCAGCTCTAAAGACAAAGCAGATGACTTCATGTCACTAGACATCACTGAGCAAGAACTTCAGGTCTTGGAACATCAGGCTGCAATGGAATTGCTTGATGAAGCTGCACCTGAGGTAATGAGAAAAGCCCTTGTTAATCATGGACACTCCACAGAGGAAGCGGTCTCACCGTTAATTTTCCCCATGATTTTAAAATGTTCTGTTCCTGAGAGAACATTAAGGCAGTCTGGAAAAAGGGCTCAGAGTCTGGAAAATATTTGTAGAGGTAGTCATGCCGCTCTTTGGTCATGTGGTTGGAAGGATTAGTGGTGAATACAGAAGCTGTAGGTAGTCTGATTGTTTTCTTCTTTCAGTTGCTAATATGTTACCAAAATTTCTTGCAGTACGGAGACAAATTTTGCAGCCAAGCATCTCCAACTTAGTCATGAATTAAAACCAGATCTTTTTCTAAGGGATCTGTAAATAACAGTCTTTCTAGTGACTGCTGAATGTGGATTGATGCCTCTTAAATCAGATTATAATTTCCTTATGCCCCAAGTGCTTCACGCATCTGGTGGTCTCTTACTACAGGGCCTTCTTATGTTCTTGTATTTCTTTCTGATATTTTTTATAATGAGCAGGCACCAAAGCTGCATGTTGAGCTTAGTTATTTTTGGTAAAAAATAAAAGTATAGAGTTTATAATATGTACTGAAAATGAAAAGATTGTGAATAAAATAGAAATAACTGCTGATAAGAAGAAAATATATTCTTTCTTAGGAGGTGTGCTCCACAGACAATGAACAAAATATTTCCAGTGTCATTGAAAGTGATGAAGAACTGGAAATGGAGATGCTTAAAGTGAGTACCTCAGGGGTTTTATTCTTAGGTTTTTTTTGGTAATAGTGCTCTTGGGTCACAGTGGAGCATAGCGTAGCTGAAGGGAGGGAAGATGAAGCAAAACGCTGTTGCTTATGGAAGGTGGGTAGAAGACAGATGAATGTGTGTATACCTAAAGAATTCAGTTTACTGCTGTTAGGCTTCAATATCACTTGCATCCTACTGCATCGTTACCCTACCAGCTCAGACTTGATCCCTCTGCTTGCTGCAGTTGTGTAGATACTTGCTGGTTAACCAATCTGCTCCAAGTATCTGGCATTCAACTCTTTGTCCAAGGTGATTTGTGCACTGCAGGTGCTGTTAACCTGGACTGTAGGTCAAATTGCTTGGCAGCTGTGATTTCCAGGCCTCTTGTGAAGTGTTCCTACTGGTACAAATTTTCTTTCCTGAAAAGAAGATTCAGATGTTGAGTCTATTTTTCTTTACCCTTTTTTCCTGATTCCCCAGCGTGCCCTATATATTTTCAGTCAAGCAACTGAATGTTTCTACCAGAGCAGTTACAAGGGTTTGTGTTCTTGTACATGTGAGAAGGTTAAATGTGTTGCTTGCAGCTAAGTAGGTAGCAGCACTTAAAAGTCTGGTTAAAAAAAGTTGAGTTTTCTTCTAGGGAAGGACCAGGTCTCTTCTGAGTTGTTCTCAGTGCTGCACGTCCATCCTCTATAAATGCAATTTTGGTTAAAAAAGCTAACTTGAGTGGAAGGGGTTTAGTTTAGTGTTCCTCAGACTACTGTGTTTTGGAAACAAGTGTAACATGATCCGTCCTTTCCTTTTCTGTTTTCTGGGACCAACTTCCTAAGTCACTTCTCTGTGAAACCTGTGCCTTTGTCTAGTTGAAATTCAGAAAAAAACCCTGCAATCCAACCTTTGGTTTTATAAGGTAACAGATTTTAATATCTGCAAAATTTCAAAGACCTTTTTGCAAAGAAGAAACAAAAGCCATTGTAATGGTACCCAGGAAGTGGCTCTTGGAATTTGAATGCTACTAACAAAGTAGTTCGAGTACTGAGCTTTTCTTTGTGCTGTGTGCCAATAGATCTAAGTTATGCAACAGGTAGATTAAAACCCGTGTGTCCCCATGGCACATTGCCACAGACGTGCATTGCATCTATCCTTTCCTTCTCCAAAATAATTTTTCCTCCTGATTTCCAGTCTTTAGAAAACGTAGATGCTTCCAAAGGAATTTTAACAGAAAGAGAGTCCAATAAAGCCAGGAAGACTCCTGACGCAGAATTGAATGTTGCACCAGATGGTGATGAAGATGAAGGCATTGAGGAAGAAGAGGAAGAATGTTTTGGTATGTTTGAAATCGTAGTGTATGATTAAATAAAAATATCCACTGTCTACCAAGCAGATGTGGAAGCACAGTGACATTTTGTGCTTGGTTTCTTAGAGCAGAAAGTTAAAGCTCCTCTGGATTTCAAAAGGAGTACCTGTCTGTGTGTCGAGGTGAAAATTTAAAGTGTCCTTGGCAAAACGTAGTTGACTTCCATCATGATGGGTAGAGTTTATGCTTGATGGGAGTAAAACTGACCTGGGGATGTGAAGGTGAAGCAGAATTGAGGGAACTTACTCAGAACACAGCAGAGGGGAAGGTTCTGCAGCAATTCTACCACTGCCGCTTTGTGGTAGAATTCTTGGGAAGTTCTGGTTTGGGGGTGATTTTGGCTTAATGCTTTGGAGCTGGCCCTATGCAGACAAATCAAGTGGGGAAAAGAGGCTGAAGTGTGAGGTGCAACGTCCCTTGGCTTTTTTGGATGGTCACTGCATGAAAGCTTCCTTCCCTGGCTGTGTAAGCAAGGCTGTGGGCCTTGTCACTGAAGAGTAATAGCATTGGCCAGGAGAAAAGCTCCTTGCTGCTTCCAAGCTAAATGGGGACAGATTCAGTTCTTCTCTTTAAACAACAGCCAGACAGGCTGTTACAGGGAGTATGTGCTTGCCCAGCATACAAAAACTAGGTGTAAATGTCATGCTTTCTGCTGCTGAATGTTAATTATAAACCAATGTCTTGAAATTGTTTCTTCAGTGTTCATAGCAAGCTCAGGATCCCCTTGCATGTCACTTCTGGACCAAGACTTTGTTAGGAGCTAGCAGTGTCTGGTATTGATTGGTGTAACTTCAGCAGGGTCTTTAGTGTCATGCCTGGTGAAATATCTCTAGTACCTCATCTGAACAGAGCCCATATAATGCAACTATGCATTACAATGCCTATTGCTTTATTATCTCATTAATCAATCCATATGTTCTCCTCCTCATGCGAGGTCTCTGAGGATCCTGTTTCCTTTTTTTAATCCTTTATTCTAGCCTGCAAATATCTTTAGAGTTTGTCTGGTTTTGGTGGAGTTGCTCAAATCCTAGGCTCTGGGCATCACTAAGAGTGAGCAGACTGCTGTTCACCAACAGTGCTGACTTTTAAAAACTGAATGACAGGTGAGGTTTTTTCTCCTCTCTCCCATGAAAGATCCATCGCTGCCAGTACCTAGTGAAAGCCACATCATGTGTCTGAAGACTTATTTTGGGCATTCTTCGTTTAAACCGTAAGTGCATTTTCTGTTAAAATGAACTCGCAAGGTTCATTTCCTTTCCATTCTTTCAACTTGGATGATTTTTTTTTACTTTAAAAACCACTAACAAGCTAGGACACATGCACAATCCCTAGGAAAAGAAAAGTAGCCTTTGCCACAACAAGGTGTCAAAATAGATCTTGAGGAGTGTTAATTATAATACTCTGCTCTTACAGTAGCAGGTGAGTTTCTTCACTCCTCTGATGGAATACCTCCTCTGATTGAAGCTTTATTGTAGCAGGTCTAGTTCAGGTGTTTTATTAGGCAGCAAGCAACAAACTGCACGGTTGTTATTCTCTGTATGAGAAACTTCCTTAGTGTGGTTATTCTTTATGTGCCTCTAAGCAGGGAGAATTTTCTGTACTGTAGTGTAATCATAATGCAGTCGGTGCTTATGTACTTGAACTTAAGAACTGTAATAGCTCAATGGGAACAGGATGAAATCTACTTGGATGAGCAGTAGTGGAATTTTTTTTGTGCAAGACGCAGCCCAAGAGGGACACTGGGGGAGAAGCTGTTTTGCTAATACTTAGTAAACTTTTGGAAACAGGGGTTGGGGGATTTTTTTAATTGACCACAGTTATGTACACTTGTGAGACCACAAAAGGATGAAAGTTCTTTGGCAAAATCAAGGTGCTATTTAGAATCTCTTGCACTGAAGATAACTGTTGTTTTCACAGTGTTTGTGGATCAGTTATTAATGTGCTGGAGACACGGTTTGTTTTGTGGTCCGTGAATGACTGCATCAAATGTTGCTTGCCTTAATTCTGATAGAAATCCCCACTGTAATACTGGTGGGACTGCCTGAATTAGCTGGAGTGTTTTCAGTGGTTGCAGCATGTAAAGACAACTCTTTTTAAGGCAGCCAGCAGTGTTTCTTTAACCTGAAATTCAACTGAATACGCAGCTTCACAAAATTTGTGTTGTGTGTGGTAGCAGAAATAAAATATTCCCCTTTGTTTAATTTAAAGGGTCCAGTGGAAAGTGATCAATTCTGTTTTAGAAGACAGAAGAGATAATCTTGTTGTCATGGCAACTGGTAAGTTACCTTTACATCCAAAGAAGCAGCAAAAAATCATTCCCTATTTGGGGAGAGTAGGACTCAAACTTGGAGACTGTCCATGTGGCTCAAATGTGCAGGGTGCTCTGATTGAGTCTGTGCAAGTCTAAGCCAGCTATGCTGGCCTCTTTTTTCTCTGTCCTAGTCTTTGTAACTGACCTTGGTGTAGAAAGGGGTATCACATGGATGTTGACCGTATTTATCACACATCTTTGTTCCGCTTAGGAGAACAAACATCATCCTTTTTTTAGGACTCAAAAGGTGTTAGGATTGTCTTATGTAGCCATATGTTATAGCTATATAGAAAGCATGATGTTTCATTTATGCCCGTTTTCTTTAAGGCTATGGGAAAAGCTTGTGCTACCAGTTTCCTCCTGTTTACACTGGATATACCGGAATTGTCATCTGTCCTCTTATCTCCTTGATGGAGGACCAGGTGCTGCAGCTGACGTAAGTAACACGGTAGTAGCAAGCTGCTGCCGTATTTATTGCCTGTTGGAAACCCACGGATTCTGCTTGTGTCATTCCTTGGTGTTTAAGGTTGCAGCTTTGTAGAGCAAGCTGTTTGTGTGTCGGCTGTAAAGCGTATGTTTCTCAAGAAACACATGCAAACTGTGTCAATAGTCGAAGATCACTGGGTTTGCCAATGACGTGAACTGTAGGCTGACTTTGCAAAGGATCTGTGCTGGTGGGTGGCTCCTGAAGGTGGATCATTCTCAAGTATTTCAGGATTCACAGACCAAACTGATGGAGGAGCTTCAGCCTGTGAGAGTTATGTCAAAATTTGGTAGGGCTTCCTTTGCTTCTGAGAAGTAACTTCTGAACTGCGTACAGCTGGAAGCTGTAGGCCATTCAGGTCAAAGTTACAGCACAGGCTTTGAAGGCGGACAGTGTAGTTGGTCGCCTAACATGTAGCCCCTTCACTTCTTAAAAGGTCTGATGGGGATAGACTACTGGGTGACACTGAATCACTCTTATGTGAGCAGTTACAGGTGTCCTCAAGATAAACCTTTTTGATTTTAATACCCAATAATGCTTTTCTCAACGTGAGCTTGCTTTCTATAAGAAAAGCTATTCACTTCTGACATTTTCTCATTCAGGCTGTGGGAATCATGCTGAGTTATCTAGTTCATTCCTGCCTTGTCCAACTTGGAAAGAACAGGACTTTTGTGAGAGAGGGGATGTGAAAGTTTTTTGAAGTAAGGAACTTCAATTGTGTGTAGTATTTTGTGCTGGATATCACGACTGTGTGCAGGTGAATGGCTGGACAGCCTAAGCTGGATCTATAGCCAGCTTCTAGACTGCGTATTTATCAGCAGGGTGTCTATATATATTCAGCTTCTTTTTTGGCTTTTATACAGTTTTCCTCAGTGGAAAGGGTTTATTCACTGCCTTCGCAGTAGGTCATTCATTGTGAAGGCTGAGGAGACTGAATTTCTGTAACCTAATGCAGTTCAGTAATTTGTCTGTCAGTCTGGGTGCAGCTCTGCCAAGGACTGAAACACAGAAGAATTGGGGGGAGAAGCTCGCAAAACAAAGCTGCGTGTAATCACGTGCAGTAAATCACTAAACTAAGAGGACAAGTATTGTGGGGTCCTGAAAGAGGTCAGATATGAGGTGGCTGAGCTGGTCAGCATAATTTTTTAATCTGTTATTAAAACGTAGCCACTTGATTGGAAATTAGCAGTGGCAGCACCAGTAGGTCACAGAAGATTGAAAGCAGAGGCAAAAAGTTGCAAGCTAATAAGGCTTACATCTGAATATGATGAACCTCATAAGATAATAGCTAAAGAAAATATACTTACCTTATTTTCTTCTTTTGGATGTTTTATTAGTAAACTTGGCTCTTGCATGAGGAATATGGTCTTTATTTCTCCAAGTCCTTATTGCACTCATCAGGGTGTGTGGTTTGGGGGAAGTGGAAGAGCATTTGGGTGGCAGGAATAGCACCTGACTACTCTTTCTTTTTCAAAAGATTTTCTCACAAAGATCCTTGGAAGAAAGTAGTCTCTGACCTCACAGCTTGAACTTCCTTTACAGAATGCTGGCATAGGCTGAAAGCTAAGGCAGCAAGCACTGTGAGTAAATCTGTTCGTGACTGTGCTTTTTATTTCTGCAGAATGTCAGAGATACCAGCTTGCTTTCTTGGTTCAGCTCAGTCGAAAAATATCAAAGACGACATCAAAGCGTAAGTCTTGAATAAGCTTTCTGGGACTGCAGGTTCTGACGTAGGTGTATTTGAGAGGTAGGGTGTCTCCCTGATCTACCACTGCTGACACTCTTGATTCTGGCTCAGACCTGGAACCTGGCAGTTGGTGATACTGCTCGCGTTTATCCAGGCTAAGCACGTGGGATGCGATAGCTGCCCGCTTGTGCCTGCTGGCTGAGGAGACTCAATTGTTGACTCAATTGTATCTTGTGGCTTATACATGATTTTGCAGAGATCTTAGACCTGTATTTGTCACCGTCACAACAATGCCTTCCTGTCCTAAAGGCTAGTGAGTCTCTCTGCTCTTCTTTCTTTTCCTGTGATGCTGTGTACTGCCTTGCTTTCCTGCTGTTCTGGAACGCTTTCTGTGGTCTTCATTTCCTTCCTCTTGCTCCCTATCCATAAGTCTGTACTTGTTCTCATTTATCTTCAACATAGTCATGGTTTTCTTTAATTTGATTGAGTTGTGTTGGGTTTTTCAGTCTGTAACAGTGTATTCTCTTGATGTTTCAGGGGTCAATACAGAGTCATATATATGACTCCAGAGTTTTGTTCGGGGAACTTGGAGTTACTTCAGGATCTTAACCAAACCATTGGTAAGTTCTGGTTAAGGTTGTGGATGAGTTGGCAAGCAGCTTAAATTCATAATTATGTTTAATTTTTTTTAACGCTTGAACATTTTTTTCCCCAGTTTCATGCTGATTGTGAGCTCAGAGGGTAGTGTAGCGACTGCCAGTAAATGGTGTCAGAAAATTCCACCATTAATGATGGTCTTGGGATGGGAATGTCAGACAAGTTACTAGGAACAGAGGTGCTGAAACACTGATCTTTAAATCACCAGAAGTAAAGTGCATATCACTGAATATTTTAAGCTGTTAAGCATTCTCATCTTTCCCACTACGTAACAATGAAATTGTGTTTTTAAACATTATAGTGCATCTTAAAAAATTCTCTTTTAATCCAAGAGGATGCAGCTAATGGATATGTTATAGTAGGGTAAGCTCAAGCCACATAAACTCCCAAGATTTTACTTTTTTTATTAAGGAACTGAGTTTCTAGTGCTGTAGGCAGTGAGGACTACCTAGGGAGAAGATGAGACATCTGAATTTCTGGAGTCCTGAGAAGCTTTATGCTTGGTTTCTCTGACACCAGCATGCTTTGAACATGTTGATTGAAATGGGATATATGAACTCAAGCTGAGAGAATTTTCCAATTCAGAAAATGTAAGGTTATTTTCCAGGGACATCTTTAACCCCTGCCCCCTTGTATTTTTCTGGACTCTCACTTACCCCTTTAGTGCAGACCTGAAACACTCAGGTTTTGTTCTGCAATCCAGATAATAAAACAAATTATATCTGTAATCAGCATTTGGGTCTGTTATTAAGAAAGTATAGGAAGCTGAGGGTGGGAAAAGTCCTGTCAGAGATAGCTCAAGATTTTGATCCATTGTGAGAGATGTTGGAGATGTGGAGCAGCATGGAGAGGGAAGCAGGCATGGTGGTAGGGGACTCTGTAAAAACTCTTAGCAGAATGGGGTGTTAGTGTTTTGTAACTTCCCGTGTTGGTTGGTTTGTCTTGTTAATGTCTCCGTGCTGTGGTTCTGTGCCCACCAGGTATCACCCTCATAGCTGTCGATGAAGCTCATTGCATTTCTGAGTGGGGCCATGACTTCAGAAATGCCTTTAGAAGTTTAGGTTCAATAAAGAAGGCTCTGCCATCGGTGAGGTTTTGATATCTTTGATTTCTATCATAAGAGAGGGATACCATCTCTTTTTATATGAGAGTTTGAAATATCAGGCTTCTGCTGTTACTCCATGGGTGTACTTACAGTGCTATTCCAAACGCTTAAACGAAGGATATTCTGAACCAGGACTACCAGAAGCTTCTGAAAATTACATTACTGTTGTGGATCCCTGTGCTGTGGTAGATCACGTTCCTGAGCTTCTGGTTTAATATCGAGGGACTTATTTTTTTAAACTGGCTGAGTGGCTTGTAAGAGCATACAGCTGTGATTATTCTAGACACTTCTCAAGCTCAAAAATGTAGACCTGAACTTTACATGCTCTTCTTGGAAGTTTTGTCCTACGTTCCCTGAATTTAGCTGATCACATCAGAAAATTACTGTAGGCTACTTGAAGATGTAACTAAAGACAACACGCATTCAGAATAAAACCCTGTGTTTCAATGGTGTTTTGTCCCTCTTTTCTTTCCTAAACAGTGTAGACCAAAGCTCTGGGATGCTGAATATTAACTAGATTTTTTAAATAGCTGAGTTGATCCAGTGATCATCAACAGATTAAAGTGCCTGTTTGCATACTGTTTCAGTTTTATTTGTGATTTTTTTTGCTTAAGGAAAATCAATGAGAGGTCTTGGACTTTTTCTTCTCTTTGCAGGTTCCCATTGTTGCTTTAACTGCAACTGCAAGTCCATCAATTAGAGATGACATAGTGAGATGTCTGAACCTGAAGAATCCCCAGGTCACATGTACCAGTTTTGACAGGCCTAACCTGTACTTAGAAGTTGGAAAACGAAGTGGAGATATCCTTAGGGATTTGAAGCAGTTCCTTTCTAGGAAAGGAAGGTAAGGATTTAATCCTGTTTTCATTGATCCCTCAGATATAATTTAGTGTCTTGGAGTTTTAGTAATGCATATGAAGACCTGGTAGCAGTCTTAAACTGATTTGGTGAGGAAGAGCCTGGCCTTTTCCATAGCTTGCCTTGGATATCATGCTAGTCACTTGTGTCGTATCCCTTGCTTCTGTGCCCACCTCCAGTCCCAATTTAAAAACAGGCTCACTGTTTGTGTGTTGCTAACTTTAAGGATCTTCAGGATTATTTGATCCTCAGAGGGCCTGCTGACACTGTAGCAATTGGAGTGATTATGATGGACTGGCTGGTGGGTAGCGCTCTGAACAGTTTTGTAGAATGTGTGAGTCTTTTTATAAGTCTGTGGCAAGATCTGCTGATCTGAGTGTAAACAGTGCAGTCCCTTTCTGTTAGCAGGCTCGGTGATGTACCCATTCTGGCCCTGTTCCTCTCCTCTTGTTGCAAGCCTTTAAATTAATTTCTCATTGCTCATTTGTACCTTGTTATGGAAGTATAGAACTTTCAAAACTGACAGCTGTAAAAGCATCTTTCTTGATGAGCGTTGGTCTCTTCTCCCAAGAAATAAGCGATAGGATGAGAGGAAATGGCCTCAAGTTGTGCCAGGGAGGTTCAGATTAGGTATCAGGAAAGATTTCTTAACCAAAAGGGTTGTCAGGCACTGGAAGAGGCTGCCCAGGGCATTGATGGAGTCACCATGCTTGGAGATCTTTAAAAGATGTGTAGATGAGGTGCTCAGGGATTTGGTTTAGTAGTGAACAGGTGTGGTTGGACTTGATGATCTGAAAGATCTTTTACAACCAAATGATTCTGTGGTTCTATGACTTTAAGAAAGTTGAGAGGCCTTGTCCTGCTGCTTCTACAGTGACCAAAACCTTGTGTTTTGCAAAATAAACTTAAGGGCACAAAATAACCTCCAAGTCCATTTTTCCAAAGGACAGACAATTTCTTTTTGAGGGGACTAGTTAAAATGTGTTTCATTTTCTACATCCCTGGGAAGGTGAACTGCTGGAAAAAACATGTTGCCTTTCAACTAGGTCCAGTCAGACTTGTTGCAGAAGGGTGATTTCTTCTGTTCTGTGTCTTTACATGTTGCTATTATTTATAGCAGTTCTGCGTATGAGTTTGAAGGCCCCACTATCATCTACTGCCCTTCAAAAAAGGCCACTGAACAGGTTGTGTCCCAGCTGCATAAACTCAACGTGGCCTGTCGTGCATACCATGCTGGTATGGGAATAAAACAAAGGAGGGAGACCCATCACCAGTTCTTGCGGGATGAAATTCAGGTATGTAGGAAACTTAACTCCACTTTGGCCTGTTTATAATTGCAGAGGAAAGAATTTGGGAATATCATGTGATCCCCATCTTACTTGCTTTTCAAATTCTGGGCAAAGAAGTTGCTAGTCTGCGCTGACACTAACATGATGCCTGGTTTATGTTTCAAATTCATTTAGTAAGTCTCTTAAACACATAGCATCTGAAGAAAATAGCAGTAGCTGGAACAATATTATCACAAGTTCTGTGAGCTGCTTTCTTCCTGGGTAGCAAAGCCTGCAAAGAGTTATCCAAGGACTTCCTGTGTTCCCCTTCACCAGAGATTTTCTGCCTTTTGTCTGAGAATAACTGCTTGAAAACAGTCTAGCATTTGCCACAACACATCACCACTCATGTTTATAATTCTTTGCTCATGCTCTGACCAAAACCAGGCTTAGCAAAAGCACTGTGGAAGCTGAGTGCAAGTTTGAAGCCATTGTAATTTGGGCTGAATTCTCAGTCTGAGGCAAAAAGTTGTCACCAATGTGCGAGCATTAATCCAGGGATACTCTTGATCTTAGTTTTGAAACATTCAGCATATGGCCTCTGTTTTGTAGTGTGTTGTGGCTACGGTGGCATTTGGAATGGGCATCAATAAAGCAGATATCCGGATGGTTATTCATTACGGCGCCCCCAAGGAAATGGAATCCTATTATCAAGAAATCGGGAGGGCTGGTCGTGATGGGCTTCCTGCTTCTTGTCACGTCCTGTGGACTGCGACAGACTTGACTTTTAACAGGTAAATGAAGACAACTGCTTTGGCATGGATATCCTGAACATTCCAAGAGAAAGAGGATCAGGATGGGTTTGATTGGAAATGTGATTTATTTTTCAGAATGCTTCCAAGTCCTTTCCTGCATACACACAGTATGCTATACATTTTCTAGAAGGTAATCCTGACTACACTATTTTTAGGAGTTTGTGCTTGTTCCAGTTCTGCTTTCTGAAGAGGCTTTGCAAGGCAGGCAGTGATAAAACCTGATTGCTTGTCCTGTAAATCACCTGACTTGTTTTTAGACCTGTCTGACCTGGGTTTAGAACTCTTAAAAGTGCTGATGTTATAGAGCTGCTTTTTTGTCTCTGCTCTCTAGGTGTCTAAATGGAGAAATACAGATTTCTTCTGAGTCCTGGTTGTAGAGATCTCTTGTTAGCTTTGTCCATAGCTAGTATTGGACTACAGAAATGTCTGAACTCAGTCGCTTGAGACTGCCAGAGTCTGTGAAACCATGTACTTCCCTGCTTTTGTTTTCCAGGCAGGTGGAAACTTGCTTTGTTCAGCTTTAGGCTGGAATCATGCAGCTGTGTTAAGGTTGTGCCTAGCACCTGCAGTATTGGCTTGTTTTCCGTGCCATGTGGTGCAGATGGTAGCTCAGGTTTGACTCATGCAAGAGCCCAGAGCATGGGCAGAATGAGTGTTCTGTACTCCTGTGTTAGTATCTCAGCTGGATGCTTCCAGTGAGTACTGTAGAGGATATTAAGTAAGGCAAAAGGTAGATGTGTCCTCACATGCCACCTCTGAGTGTCTCGAAAGAAGAGTGATTATATCCCGGTGTATTTTGTAACCTGGCAGTGGCATTGATGAGAACTTGCCAGCATGTAGAAAAGCAGTGAGAAAAATAACCCTTTTTCAATGCCCTCTGCCCTTTCCTCCATTGTCTGTGCTGTTTTGCATGGATTTCTGAAGCCTCATAGTCTGTGGAGTTGGACGAAGCTCACTCTCTCCTTCTGATCTGTTTAGAATAATCATCATATTTAGCAGAATCTGAATAAGGGCCTCTTCTGAGTACGCACTGTCCTATGAGGATCGAGATTGTGGAGAAATAGGCAAGCAATGTGGAGAAAAAGGCAGGATTTGGGTCTGGTTTTAATGGGATACATTTTCTAGCTGTTTCTGGTGAATTTGACTGAGGCAGTAGTCTGGTATATTTCATTTTTGATGTGGGACGGGGAGTAGTGGTCAGTATTCAAGGCTTCTCATTTTTCCTTTCAACTGGCAGACATCTTCTAAGTGAGATATGCAATGAAAAGTTTCGGCTCTACAAACTGAAGATGTTGGCAAAAATAGAGAAGTACCTTGTGTCCAACAGCTGCAGGAGAAAGTGAGTACTGGCATCTGTTTAATGCTTCATTATTTTATCCAGCTTTGGTAAGAGCTGTAGCAACTCGATCACAACTGCAGGTATCTTATACTCAGTGTTCTGCAGATGTTTTATATATTAAAAAGCAGTATCAAAAGATGCAGCCTTCAGCATATTTGTACACATACATCAAGTGTTTCCCTATTTACTTTTCAGAAAAAATAAACTTTTCTTTAGAGGAATCGAGGCCAAATAATTGGCTCCCCAGTGAATTAATTAATGATGCTGATTTCAACTTTGTTTTCTGCAATAAATTTAACGTGTAAATTCTTGATCTTTTATTTGATTCCCTTCATTCCCTTGGGTAGAATCATCCTGTCTCATTTTGAAGACAAACAACTCCGAAAGGTTTCCTCTGGCATCATGGGCACAGACGAATGCTGTGATAATTGCAGGTCCAGGTAAGCTTTCTCCCCTGAAGACTGATACAAGAGGTTGTGTTCTCTTGGGCTGACTTACAAGGCAAATTATCTAGAAGAATTTACTTTTTATGCGTCTGCTTTTGCAGATGTTCAGCCTGAGGTTTATTTTGGAACAACTGTCTTTAACCTTCTCCTAAATAGCTGAGCAAACTGTGAGGCAGTTTAGGCTGCGGGAAAGCCTGTAAACAAAGTAAAGTTGCAGTTCCTCAAAGGCTTTAGAGCAACACTATAAGGCTGTGAAATACACTTCTAAGTCCTGTTAGGTAATTAATCCCAAAAGAAAATACTTGCAAGTGAGCATGATATCATGTCTAAGGTTAAATTGCCTGAGCGTTTAGGGAGCTGATCTCCTATTACAGCATGTGCTGACATATGTTCTTTCTAGCATTGCTAATAATCTCACAGATGCACTGAAGGGAAGCCAGGAGGTCAGTAGTCACACAGGTATGAGCAGAGACTCCTTCCTTGGTCTCTCCTGTGTGCATATGCATGCTTTTTCCGAAGTTATAATAAAGGATTCCAGGATTCCTTGTTCTTGCTGGTAGCATGATGCTTCCTGATCAGAGATAAGGTGTTTTGCTGTGTTGCTTTCTGGAAAAAATGTTATCAATTTGGCTACATTTCTTGTATGCTCAAGGATTAAGTAAACCTTGTCTGGCCTCTGCTAAAATTAACCAAGAGGAGAATGTGAAAGATGATGATTTCGATTTTTGAAGTCATGTTGCTGTGCCACCAAAGAGCTGCATGGTGAATTTGTGTTGCAGAACTGAAATCACTTGAAATAGATCATTGTCCTTTTTTTCCTTAAAGGTGATTTGTCCCAATAACTTTTTGATCAGTTCTTCCAGTCAGTCATAAATACATTAATAAACAATAGAAAACCTTAAATGGTGTTGCTCTTTCCTTCTGGTTTTTAGCCCTTTGTATTATTAAAAAAAAAAATTAAAAATGGATAAAACCATCTTTGCTACTGGGTGCAGTTACAGAAATATCTTGTATGCCTAAAACAGTCTAAATAGCCAAATACTAAATGCTGAAGATTGCTGAGACGATGTTGTTCTGTCACAGCAAGTATCATGAAAAACTGTTGTTGGGTTGGGCAGCTGTCGTAATCACAAGTGATTTGATGTTTTGCTTGTTCTCACATTTTCAGTCCTAGTTCTTTATGCTTAAACATGTTTGATTGCTTATGTCAAAGTAACTGGAAGTTTGAACTTTATTTACTTATCACTCGATAGACAAAATCAAGTCCCTTCTTCTTTCAAATATTGCCTGTGTGCTGAACGTGGTTTTCTTTGTGCATTTCAGAGCCTCTTGTTTTGCAGTCTCCAGTGACTCTGAAGGTGGCTTACAGGACTTTGGGAAGCAAGCATATCAGATGCTGGCTGCAGTGACCGCCCTGGAAGAGAAGTTTGGAACTAGAATTCCCATTCTGTTTCTCCGAGGGTCTGTAAGTGATGCTAAAAATCCTTGTGTATGTTCTGAGAGTGGATGGACTGTTACAGTGTCCTTCTTTATTGATATACCAAATAATACATTGATATAAATTGATATACGGAGGGAGACGTTGTAACAGATCTAAGCATAGGTTTTTCTGGGGTCATCCTACAGAAGAAAACCATGATCTCGTAACAGCTTTGGCAGAAAGTGCAGGAATGGATTAGGTCAGTGGAAGTGAAACTGCTCATGAATGAGGCAGTAGGTGTGGTTTATGCTCTCATCATTAAGTTGCTGTAGGTGTGGTTGTTGTAACGGATGTTATGTAAACTTAAATAAAAGTTTTCTCCACAGAAGAACTTACACGGAGTTGTTCTTGATGACACACTCCTCGTAACTTGGGGTTTTGGTTTACAGGTTATATTGAAACTTTTCTTCGCAAGGACTGGAGAAATCTGACCAATTCTTCCAATCATTTCAGAGTTCTCAACGCTTGCCGGAGAGATACCGAGGACACCATCTCTTTGGCAGTGGAAAAGACTGGCCAGAGAACTGGTGGAAATCACTCTGCCAACAGTTGATAATGGAAGGATTCCTCAAAGAAGCCACTGGACATAACAAGTTTGCAACCACATGCATGCTTACCCAGAAGGTAATGCTTGGTGTGAAACTACCCACCAAAGGCTTCTCCAAGTACTCTGTAGCTAAGCCATATGGTTTATTTCTTACAGGGTAGAAATTGGCTTTTAAAAGCTGGGTCCACCCCGAATCCAAGTCTTCTGTTACAGTCTAGCGAAGACCTTAATCTGCAGAAACCTCCTAAAAGGTAATTATACTACGTGAGCTTCTTGAGGCATTTTATAATTTTCTTATCAGGTAGGAGACATCTGCACTTTTCTAGCCAAAGCTTTCCCTTAGGCAGTATTGTAATAAAAAAAAGGCTGTGGGAGTGTCTGGATAGACGCCTCTTGACTGCTGGCACGAAAGGTCATGTGTGGTCTGGTCCTTCTGGGAGCATGTGGCCCTCGGCTTCAATCTGACAGTGCCTCATCACTGAGGTCTTCAGTTGAGCTAACCAAATAGTTGTGTAACTGGGATTATTAGTGGGGAAACATGGTCCAGAGAAGCTACCAAAACTAGTCAGTAAGTATGTGTCCTCATCAGTGATTATGGGCAGCCTGGAAGCATGTTGTGGGAACTCATCCTCACAAAGAAAAGTAATCAGCTAAAGACAGGAAGCGGTAGAGGAAAATCTATCAAGATTTACGTTCTTTCTAATGATTAGTTAAGATGAGATTTTAAATAGAGCAGCTCACAACTTGTTTTCCCAATTATGCACTTGACCTACTTTTTCATAACATGTAAGCCAAGAATGAAACACAAAAGCCTTTATTCTAAAAGGAATTGATTCAACACCAGTGTCACCAATGTGTAATTGCTTGTTGTTGTGTATTACTTTTTGTGAGATTTTAAGTATTTAATGTCTTGTTGAGTATGTCTGCGAATGTGGGCTGTTTTTTCAGTGAGTGGTCAACTATTTGCCATCAGATTGTATAGCTCCAATAGGATGTGAAGCTTTGCTTGTAATCTTTTGCTTCTGGTTATAGTTAATAAATAGTGTTGATAGTTAATAAATATTAATATAGACCAGCCCTCTTAAGAGTGAAACACAATGAATTAGAGGTTGCAGGGGCTTTGCTGTGACAAGAAAGAATATTAGAAAAAAGCTCTTCAGTGCCAGCCTTAGGAGCCTGTTCTGGTATCTGGTTTGTTTTAGTGTTGCTGAAAAATAAATTGGGTAATGATAAAGCATCAATTTTCTTTTGCCTTCTAATGCTTTACTGCTGTGGCTCTTTCAGCTGCTGTCTGCAGGTCTTAGAAGAAAAATAATTGCTTATTATTGAACAGTAGCAACAGCAAAAGCTGTATCCTTAGTGCAAACCAAGAAGTTGGTACTTGTTTTTTCCACTAAAGGGATCTTCAATATTTTAAAATATTGTCACACATTCCATTTTTGTAACCAAAATCTTTTTCATCCACACGAAAAGATTCTCATTCCTTGTTAGTTTTAGTGTTAGCAGGCTTTGAGGTCCTTGGTTTTTTTCAAAGAATGGTGATTAAATTTTGACTTCCCAAAGGTATCCCTGTATCAAGTTCAAATCAATTTGCTCAGCAAAATATTCATTTTTTTTTAAGTGGCAGTGTCACTATACAAACTAGTTGGTCTGTTTTGGTTAAGATGTAATGCATTTTATTACAGCAGTAGACCTTTACCGGTGCTCTCGGCACAGCGCTCCCCAGACACAAAAGGAACAACGCGGTCACCAGTCAAGCAGGTCTGTATCAGTGCAAACCCTCTTCCACTCTGTGGTCTGTCCTTGCTCGTATTAAAAAAAATCTTGAGATCATATGATGGTGTCACAAATAAGTATTTTGCTGCTAATAGCAACTTCAGTGGGAAGACGGGTAAATAAGCATTTATTTGTTCTTTTTTATAGATGTCTCTGTATGAAATGTTTTCACATGAGAGAAAAACTAAAACTCCTCCAAGAAGCAATAACATACTTAACAGGTACAATGTTCTAAATTAAAACAGACTTAACAAACTTTGATGTGTTAACAGGGATACTATTTGTAGGATGATCCTTAAAACCAGCATTCTGCTTTGTGAGGTGACCATACAAATGTTTGATTGGTGCATTTAAGGAAGAAAAAGACAAGCACTTTGAAGTTGCTGTATGCTGCATTATGTCTCAAAACATTGCATTATTGCAACATTTAACAGAATTTTTGGAATTTGGGAAGCTGTGTTGAATTTCAATATATTTGTAGAGTGTTGCAGGCAAAGCAAGTTTTATTAATTGCTGAAGTGCAAACTTTCTCATTGGTATTGCTGCACATTCAATAGCAAGAAAAATAGCAAACAGTGACAAAGTGAAGCAACAGCAGATTTCTATCAGAAACTTTTACCAGGCCCATGTTTTTCACTGTCTTCTGTGTGAAGGTCGAAACTGTAATGGATTTTAACTTGTGATGATTTAGAAGAAGAAATGGAGAATAGCTGGTTTTGAACAGTTTGCAATTATGAGGCAGGCAAATAAGTGACAAAGCTCTTAAAGCTGGCAGAATTGAACATATGCCTTGGGCAAGGACTGTAAGTAAGCCTCTAGGTTTCTGCCACTCTGCACTAGTCTAGAGAAGACAGAGATGAAGTTGAGGCTCCCTGAGGTCAAAAGTAATGAAAGAAGCGCTTGCAAAAAGCTGACAAAGTAATTTGTTTACCTGGCTTATATGGTGCTTCAGATTAAACCTGCCTTACATTTCTGAGTGGTTTGATTTCTCCTTCAGGCAAGCAGCCTGATGCTGGCAGACAGCAGGAAAATGGGATATGTCCCTTAAGTTGAATAATTACCACTATAGCCATGTGAAGAAAAATAATTTCAGGGACAGCTACAATCAGAAACAAGCATTATTTCACACTTTGCTTGGGAAAAAACGCTCTTACTCCAGCTGGCCTCCTAACAGATACTGCAGTGTAATCATAGCAGCCTAATTAGGGGTTCATGTCCCTAATTACGTGAGCCCTTGGACGGGTAGCTGTACTGCTGCTCTCCAGGCGGGCATGCCTGGTGGTGACATCAGCCAATTCTGCTTACAGCACAGCAGCTGTGTCCTTGTCACTGATGCTGTTGAACTTATTAGCTTTTTTTGGCCAGGATTAATGTTACCAGCTGGGATGAGGAAATATAAGATGCTTCTTGTGGGATGGTGTCAGAATAACATAACATCATGGGTGGACAAGTGCTTCTAAGAACATGGTTTTGATAACAAAATGGGAATCCAGCTGTTAACAAGGATATTGGGGTGTTTGGGTTTTTCACAAACCTGCAATTTCATCTGCTTGAGCTTTGTACATTAAGAGGCTATTCTTAAGTTACAAGAGCAGATAGATCTACCCCAGGGCTTGTTTCACACTTTTTTTTTATTATTTATTTTGTTAGTGTTGCAGAGCACTCCCTGCTGAAATCTCCTCTGAAGCCCTCAGAACCTGTTGTTTCTTCACAAGAAAAAGAACTAGAGGTAAGTTTGTGGAAGAGGGGGAGGATACCTGTGGACTGCAGTCAACCTGCTGCTGGCTTGGGCAGCTCTTAGTATTACAAATGTGTTTTGAATAGAAGTCCTAGAAGGGGATTTAAGTATCTTAAGATGTATTAATGGATTGCAGGTTTTGTATGTGAGTGGAAAGATGAGGAAAGTTATTTTATTTTACCTACGTGAGTGATCTAGAGCTGCTTCATGAGAATTTGGCTCTCTCCTTCACAGACTACTCTATATGGCAAGTTGCTGATGGCTAGACAGAAGGTGGCTAATGAGAAGGTAATTCCTCCAGCTGTCCTGGCAACCAACAAGATCCTGGTGGAGATGGCCCGAATCAGGTAAAGCCAGCATGTACACTTTGTACAAACTGCTGTGTTTGCAAGCCAAGTCACAAATCCCCATTCTGCTTTTGTTGGGAGAGTATGGTAGAGCATCCTGGTTTGCTCTAATGCTGTTGTAAATTACTTATTGACATCAGACTTGCTTCTTCATTTTAGTTACTATTAAAACTCCCCCAGTTTTGACTGTCTTTGTATCTAAAGCTCCTGTCAGGTTGACCAGCCAGAAGGGGAAGGTGTGTGTTTTCTAAAATCCTTACCTTTCTAACTGCTTCTCTCCAATGTGCTTTCATCATTTCAGTATGTCCTTATCCTGGTAAGGGTCAGTATGGGTCAGGAGCTGTGCTTTACTTTGCAGTAGGTGTCTCTGTAATCTAAAAGAACAAGCACAATTTAGTGTTGCTCTCAACTACTGAAAAGAGGGGAGAAAATTCTTCCTTTCTTTTTCTTGTTGTGTGAGGGAGTATTGTGGGGCAGCTCAGTTTGTAATGCACCTGAAGTGCCTTCCCCAGCTACTACAAGGCATTAGCTATTACGACTGTTGAAATGTGTATGTTGTTATTCCATAGAATATGTCTTAGGAGGTAGAAGCAAATAAAGATGGATGTGTTTAAGTGATCCTCCACAGTATTAAGAAGCAAAGTCAAAGTTTTTGCTGTGGCTAAGCTTCATCATAGAGAAGTGCAAATGGTGAATGTAATTAGTTATTGTACCTTCATCACCTCTGCAGTAACACTTCCAAGTAACAACTGATAGATCTGTAGTCTAAGTGCCTGTCACTCACAGGCTCTGTGCTTCAAAGCATTGGCTTATGACATTTCCATGGCTTTTATTCTTCATTGTGAACCAGACCTACGACTGTTGAGAATGTGAAGAGAATTGATGGTGTATCTGAAGCAAAATCTACCCTGTTGTTCCCTCTCCTGGGTGAAATTAAGGACTTCTGTGAAGCAAATGGTTTGCAGGTATGACTTCCTCAAGTGTCTGTTACTTAGAAAAGCCTTAAAGACAATTTGGTCTGCAGCTCTCGGATTTCTCCTTCAGAGTCTCTCCTCATCACAGCTCTTCCATCTGAGCATGCTAGTGAAACTTTTTGTCTTGTGTTCAAATAGGTCTCTTTTCACAGCTCATTTTCTTCTGTTCCAGATCTCCTGTAGAATGGTTCCTCATCAGTCACTATGGCAAGAGACACTACTAGGAAGGGGCCATGGAGCAGAGGATTAGAGAGACTATGAAGCAGTTTTGCTTTGGGGATTTTTAACTGTAGAATTACATAGAAATTAAGGGGTTTATCTAGTCTAGAAAGCAGGTAGAGCAGCAATACTACTGCTCTGTAATACTTGAGAAATCTCTGTGGAGTCTTGTTTCTGCTTCCCAGAAAGCTGTTACAGTCTGGGAACGGAAACCAAAAGTATTCCTATTCTTTTCTCAAGAAGTCAGTGTTACGCAAAATTGAGGGGTTTCCAGTACTAAGCAGCACACTGAATACCACAGTTTGTTTGGATGGAATAGTTGTATGTGTAATGAGTAATGACTAATAAGTTGCGCTGATCTGGACTCTACTTTTCTGGTTTGTTGTTTTGTGGTTTGTTTGGTTGTTTTTTTCGCAAGTCTCTTGGACAATCCCATGCTTTTTTTATTAAGATGGGTGTATGTGGGTGTCCATCTGGATCCCTTCTTTGCTTTGTGAGTTTTTTTATGGAATGTGGACTTGGGGTCAAAGCCAATCTCCATAGAGATGAACAACTCCATTTCTGTTAGTCTTTCAGATAACTTCAGAGAATGGGAGGGTGATCCACTGATTGTCATGGGGATATAACGCTTCTAAATCCTCTTTATCTCACTTAGACAGACACATTCCCCACATCTGAATCTAAAGATCAGAAAGAAGCATCTCCCCGGAAGACTGCTAGAGCCCTCTCTCCCTCAGAGCATGTCACATATGTCCTGTTCCAAGAGAAAAATCTCTCTGTGGTAAGCTGTTCCCTATGGAAGTCCCTTCCTTTTTGAAAACTAACGGCATGGGTACTTTGTCTAGAGGAGGGGGATGTGCAAGGTCTCTTAAATCCTCTGCCTGGTTAGAGTTGACTTAAAACACTGAGGCAGCTTCTTTCCTGGCAAATAGTAGCTCATCTAAGTTATCTCACTGTATCCTACCTCACACTGAGCCCAGTTTTTCATACTTTTACTAGTCTATAGAGAATAGATACAACTCCCTGCTCGTTACAGCATGCACATAGGCTGGCAGGGCATTGGGCAGAACTGTTGCTCTACTTCACTGGCATATTGCAGGTGTTAGTTCTGCCTGTCCCTGTATTTTTCTCTTCTCACAGCAGTAAGGACATATAGGAAAAACTTAGCCTGCTGGAAAGGACACGGAGCATGGGGATGTATATAGGCATATCCTTAAGGTTTATAACCACTGGGATAAATATCACTAAGTCTGTCCTTGGTTTGGTTTGCAAATCCCTATTCCTTTGCCTATGCCATGTCCGTGTGTAGGGCTTGAATGTCAAGAAACGAAGCTCATGAGGATTCAACGCAAAACTAAAATCAAGGTGCCATGTATTATCGTGGCTTTATAGTTCAAATTTTGGAAAGCTGTGTTTCCTGTTACAAACAGAAACTGAAAACATGTTACCTTTCACATCCAAATTGTTGAAGTGCTACAGAGCATATGGATAAACTGGCATTATGCCGAGTGCTCTCTGAAGATGAGCCCAATGAGCCGCGTTGGTATAGTTTAATTATTGCTTTTTAATTCTGCAGTAGGAAACTGAAGTTGCTTCGAGTTTTGCATTGTCCTCCCAAGAGTACTGGTAAACTTTGTCAGATAGTCCCTGACTTAGAAGTGTACCTAAGGACTAATTAATGAGAAACAGTGTGCAGTTATGAATGGGTAACAATGCACAGTGTGTGTATTGTCTGGAGGAAGACAAGTAACTGGTTTTAAGTCTCTCCTTGAAACTTACAAGTTTAGGTAGATAAAGTTTGAGATGCTGTTCTTCAAGGCAAATTTCTTAGAAGAATTAATCTAACAGATGTGAAAATGAGGGGGAATTTGTTTTGGTGCTGTTATCCATATTCTGCATAGATGTTACAAATCAAATGGGCCACTGGAAGGTCAGGTGCATTACAGCTACCTAGCAGGAGACTGAAGCCTTGACACAGAAATCTCATGAAGTAGGAGCTGGGCGGATACTCTGATGTGACCGTGAGATGAGAATGTCCCTTTCCTTTGTGGCAGAAATTGCTGGGATTCAGCTGCCATATGGTGGAAAGGGGATGGCAGTAAGTGTTGCAACACAAGGGTGTGAGTTATAAGCAGGCTGCGGTGAGCCTTTGAGGTGGCCACACAGCACCCTTCCTGCGAAGAACCTCTCTTCATCTGAGCTAAGTTCAAGCTAAGATGTTGCTCTCCAGCTGCGAAGTAGTAACCTCAAGAAAAAGAAGTTCTTTACAAGCAGAAAAATAAATGAGACAAGTAGCAGAAGTAATTTGTGTTTTGGGGAGCCTTGTTGCACTGCTAGGCGCTGGTATCCCCGAGTTGCTTTTTGGGAATGGGAGACTGCCAGCTTTTGAGCTTTCAGTTGTATTTTAGACACTCCGCCATCTCAATTCCTTCTGCCTTTGTTTCCCTAGAGGACTATAAGTGAGAGTAGATCGCTCCCTCTTCCTGAAGTTGGTGCTCACCTGATCCAGGCGATCAAAGCTGGTTACCCTGTCAACCTGGAGCGAGCAGGTTTGACTCCTGAAGTTCGGCAGATCATTTCTGATGTTATCCGTAATCCTCCTGTTGACTCGGGTGAGCATCACAGCCTTTATCTGAAGCTTCTTGGGACAGTGGGTGGCATACCTAGGAAGGGTGTGAAGAACTGACAGCTCTACTAATGCTTTGGGTAGAACCCATCACTTCTGGAAGGGCTGTGGCAAGGCACAGCATGGCAATGCCAGCATCACTGCTCTCCTTTCAAGGTTAACTTGTAAAATAAGGCAATTGTGGCTCATTAGAGAGCAGCAGAGGGCAGCCCTTTACAAATCCCTTCACCTGATTATATGGCTGTTGAGAATATTCAGGCATCATTCTCAAACCTCTGTTTGCTCCAGCATGTTTGGAAAAAACGTCAGCCTCACAAAGTCTGTAGATGCCAGTACTTACACGAAGAAAATACACTGATTAGTAGCTGTAGAACTACAGTGTGACTTCTCTGCAAGATATTTGTTTTATAGTGAGGAGGATGAGAAGTGTAGGAGAAGTGGTTCTTTCTCTTAACTCTTTCGTCTGGTGCCGTGGGCTAGTTCAGAGGCTAAAGACAACTTGTGGTTCTGAGACAGAGTGACTTGAAGTCCAGCCCTGCCCTAGTAGTTTAATTTCTTAGGCTTGTGGAGTTTGCCTTGCTGGCTTCATTGTCCTTGTCTTGTTGCTGATTAACACATCTCTCCAGCAGCAGTTACAGGCTCAACCAGACTCTTGATCCCTCTCAAGAGAAAATGGTTGGTAGGACACGCAAGTTAAAGGGAGGAGATTCTGACTTTTTGGATTAAATTTGAGGACAATAAGTTTGTATGAGCACAAATGAGATGGGGATTTACCCCATGAGCTCATTATTTGTTTTCTCACGAAATTTATCCTATGCTCTAATGAGGGACAACTGATGTGTTTTAACATGGAACAAAACTGAAAGAGGGGCAAGAGCATTGAAAAAACAATTAATATTGTATTTATATTTTTTTCAAGACACCACCAAAATTCAAGTAATTAGAAAACTTGTTCCTGCGAATATTGAACTGTATCTCATCAGGATGACTATTGCACTATTGGAGAAAGAGGATAGAAATAAGGCTCAGGATGGCTCAGGTGTCAAAAGGATGTTGGTGTGGTCAGATGGGCAGCAGGAAAGAACAAGAACAGATCAAGCAAGCAGGGAAAATGCCTTGTGGAGTAGACCAAAGGTTAGTAAAAGGACATACAACTGGTTTTGTGAAAAGAATGTTTCCTCTTTGTATGAGCAGACTAAAAGCCCTTTTATGCTGTTGCTGTTTACAGTAGTGCTTAGTGTCTCATCTTCCCAATCCCCCCACATTTGAGTAGGACTGCCTCCCTCTCCAAAGACGATGCTCTGAGCAGAACCAGTGGGTTCCCCTTGGAAAATATTGACCTAGGAAAAGGGCTGCCCCTCTGCAGCCCAGCTGGCAAATATCCCACGTGAGTTGATCTCTTCCCATGTGGGACTGTCAGCCCACCTCTGTCATTCTGGGCGCACAGAACTGAAATTCAGACTTTTTCAGTATGAAAACCCCTGTTCAGGTGGATCATTCACAGCCACAAAGTCCATATTCTGTCCTTGCCTTGCTACTGTGCATTGGTACCTGATCACCAACCTGATGTGGGAAAAACGATTCTCATACTGAGCAGAAAGCTCTAAGACAGCAGAAAAGCTGAGAGCCTGAAAAAGCCGGAGGCAATGCCTGCCAGAAATGTCTCAGTCTTTCATGGATTCCTCTATTGCTTGAAACTTCTGGGTGTAGCTGTGATAAGAGAAGTGTCATGCTGTAAGTCTGACTCACTGGGGAGAAATTTCGGAAATAAGGAGCTCTTTGTTGCTATTTGAGAAAGGTCAGTCTGAGCTCTCGGCTGGCCTCTCAATGTCTCCCAAGTCCCAGTTCAGTTCCTTGTACAAAAGGAACTGCACTGAGTGGCTTCTGGTGGGAATAGTAAAAAGAAACTCCGAACTCTACATCCCTCTGCTGCCCGCACTAGGCTTTTGTCTGTTCCTTACAAGGTTTGGTGTTGGTTTCTAGAACTCTAGCTCAAGCAATGTTTCAAGCCTTGCTGTTTTGCCAAATTGCTGCTTGCATCCCTGAGTGCTGTTTTGTTTCTACAGTATGTGTCTGAGCTTTTTTTCCTGAACCTGATCTGGCTGTCTGATTGTGTGAGCTCTAATTACACTTTTTTTCTGCTACTGCTAGCTGCTGGAGCTAACAACAGGAATGATACGCTACTAGGAATCAAATTAATATTATACAAGTGAGTAGGCTGCAAATCCAAAAGCTAATCCAAATGGTCTTCACTTACTTCTCCTTCAGAAGATATCCTGGTTCCAATAATCCCTGTAGCAAACAGCTTTTAAATCTGCTAATGAATCTTCTTGCATTGTAACAACCTTGTATTACTGCTGCTTTTACAGGGTAATTTGATCAATCCGACACTGAAGGAAGGAGCAGAGAAAAGCCATCTGCAAGTGGTGCCTTCGGCTTCGGTAAACAGGTGTTCTTACTGTAATAAGTCACACAGTAGACCTGCCATTAGCAATGCTCTCAGTAACACCAAGTTGTGTAGTTGATCCAAAAATCTCAGCTCTGCTGTTTCAACCTGTGACCAACGGGCATTTTATAGAAATTAGGAATTAGTACCCCAGTGCCTACTGTGCCGTTTTAACTGACGCCTCTGCTGTAAAAACACATTTGAAAACACAGCACATGTGAGTCAGAAGCAAGGATTTCAAGGACTCGGAGCCACTAGGATGGAGGAAGTATTCTTCTCCACTACAAAACCAAAACACCCTAGTACAAGTTCCAGTTTCCTTGTGTTTGAAATGGATGCGCTTCACTTGCTCAGATTTTAATGTGGTGAAGTGGGTAAGAAATGGCTAGTGATCCTGTTAAGCAGAGGTGTTGGAACTCTGCTTATAATTTAAGTCTGGTTTTATTTAAAAAAAAAAAACAAACAACAAAAACAAAACAACCTCCAATACACAGCCTTTGCATTGAGTTTGGTTTGTGCAGAGTTAAGCTTTAATGCTGTGATGTATCTAACTGTCTGCTTCCTTACTGTCACATGGGACTGCCGTACAGAACGTGGGAGACAAACAGACAGGTAGCAGAGGAGCAGCAGACCGCCTGAAGCCCAGTGCGCTGGCCTCCTGGAATCAGCCTGCCCTCAATCGCGATGAGGAGGAACTGTTTGCTGACTCTCAACCGAAGGTGAGACTGTCTATAGCTCTGTGCTGGAAACAGAGCCCAGAGCTGAAGATTTGGGTGTTGATCTTTAACAAACCAAAATCCCAGCTTCTATCTGTGTTTTTTATTATGCCTCAAACCTTGACCTGTATTGCTGGCCAGCTTCTCTTGTTAATATCCTCGATGCAGTGACAGCGTGTTGCTTTTATTGTTCATGCTATGCTCAAATATATCACTAGTATACTACTTTGACAACATTGACCTGCTACGAATATTTTTCCCCCGTAAACTTGTAAGCCATCTAGTGGCAAATAGCTTTCAGTGCCTTAAGAGAGGATGTTTGGCTCCCTTTCTTCTTTCATGTACAGGGTTGTGTGAGACTGTTTTTGTTTATATAAGCACAAGTTGTTTGAGCATACAAACTGTGTTTTTTCTAAAGAGAACTCACGTGACTCTGACCAGCACTACTTGCAGTACAGCCTGCTTCAGGTTGAAGCTGGATATTGATGCAAGTACAAAAAATGGTGCAGACAAATAATGATTCCTGGTCTGGTCAGCGTTAGGTAGGTATAGCTTGATTGTTTTATCCCTCAATTACTTGAACAAGGTCTTCATTTAGGGCAGACACAAACCTTCCACTACAACTGTAGACAGTTTAGAGCATGACTTTTGAGGATAGAACTATATAGTTTAGTCACACTGCACATACTTGCCTTTCTCCAGATGTTTGTTTTCTTCTTCCAGAGCTTGCATCCACCATGTAAGAGGAAGGTGCCGGCATGGTTTGGAACCTCAGCAGTGCCAGTTCTGCCTGCAGCCCAGACCAAGAAACCTAAACCAGAGACCAGAAAAGGCATTTTTAATTGAATATAGATATGAACATTTATTTTTTTACCTTCCCTCCCCCTACCAGGAGCACTTCTTTGCAGGGCACTACTCTGTGCCTGCAGGTGAGGCAAGAGGGATGCTGCTTATACTTTTCACTGTGTGAAATGTTATTACTAAATAATAAAGACATTGTGGCAGCTCTGTGGTGCGTACAGGTTGGAGAAACACCTGCCTTTTTCCTTTCACAGGACCCGCCTTTCCCTTGCAGTGATACAAGGAGTAGTTACTATTATAAAAAGTGGAATAATTTTGATTTGAGCTAAAGTTGAGATAAGTTTCATCTTAGTAACTGTATTGTTTTGAAAGTTAGACAAAACGTCCCTCTGATAGCATGTTGTCTTTCAAGCAGCGTTTTTCCAGACACTTATATTCTTTGGAGATGATAACATCTCATGTTCAGTATGGTCTGTGCTGAACAAATGTCATCTTCTGTAATCGCCTCTGCTTGGAGTCTTTCCCCCTCTCAAATGCAAGGTAAGACAGAGCTGGCTTCAAATTAGCAAGAGATTTGACTGTTGTTCATAATAACATTAAAATGTTCAGAGTCAGTTTTGCCTGCCTTTTCCCTTGCAGCACCAGATAGCAAAAATGCTGGCAAATAAACTCCCTAAGACTCATTTTGGAGATTTAGAAAGCCAGCACGCTTTACCAGGGCTGAGCAACACAAGGAGTGAGGTCTATTGATTGTGTGCAGTGAGGCAAGAGCTGGGGCAGGACAGATTTCCCACTTATGTGCATGTGTATAAACTTTCCCAGAAATCTTATATATATGCTATTACTTTCCAATTTTTAAATGTTATTAGGAACAGAGGTAATTACAGAAGAGACACTGAACACCAAGCGTTATCATCTCCAAAGAATGAGCAGTGTCTGGAAAAACATGGCTTGGAAGAAACTGTGCTGTCAGAGGGACATTCTGTCACTTTCAAAAATACAGTTGCTTAGATGAAACGTAGTTCTACTTCAGCTTAATTCACAGTATTCCAGTTTTTGCAGTAGTAGCTACTTCTTGTATCACACCTGCCTTCCCCTCACAGCACCTGCCTTTTCCCCCTCACAGCAATAGCAGAAGTAGGTACTGTTACAAAAAGTGGAATGTTTATTTAAGCTAGAGTTCTCACCCAAAGAATGAAGTGTCTGGAAAAACTGCCTGAAAGACAACATGCTGTCAGAGGGACATTCTGCCTAACTTTCAAAAATACGGTTCCTTGGATGAGAACTCTACTTTAGTTCACATCAAAAATATTCTACTTCGTGTAACAGTAACTACTCCTTGTACCACAGAAAAGTGGAGAAGCAGGAGGTTACTAACGCTGTCAGAGGGATGTTCTAACCTTCAAACAATACCTTTCCTTAGGTGAGAACTCTACTTCAGCTTAAAGATATTCCAATTTGGGTGCTGGCCTCTTCTCCCAAGTGACAGGGGACAGGATGAGAGGGAATGGCCTCAAGCTCCGCCAGGGGAGGTTTAGGCTGAACAGTAGGAAAAAATTTTTCATGGAAAGGGTCATTGGTCACTGGCAGAGGCTGCCCAGGGAGGGGGTTGAGTCCCCTTCCCTGGAGGGGTTTAAGGCACGGGTGGATGAGGTGCTAAGGGGCATGGGTTAGTGTTTGATAGGAATGGTTGGACTCGATGATCCGGTGGGTCTCTTCCAATCTGCTGATTCTATGATTCTATGAAAGGAGTAGAGAAGCAGAAACGTGTCATCCATGCTGTCAGAGGGACATTCTAACTTTAAAAAAATCACACACAGAAATTACCAGGTTGGAAAAGACCCATCATGGAGTCCAACCATTCCTATCAAACACTAAACCACGCAAATACAGTTCCTTAGATGAGAACTCGAGCTTAAATCAAAACTATTCCACTCTAACAGTTAGTACTTGGGTCATGAAAAAGCGGAGAAACAGAAGAGTGTTATCCGTGCTTTCATAGAATAAGCAGGTTGGAAGAGACCCACCGGATCATCGAGTCCAAGAGGGATGTCCCGTCTAACTTTAAAAAAAAACGCCGTTCCTTAGAGAACTCTGCTCTACTTCAGCTTAAGTCAAGAATATTCCCCTCTAAGTCAAGAATATTCCCCTCTCTGTGATAGAAGCCGCTTCACCCCTCCCTCTCGCCCGCCCTCCCCTCACGCCTCCCCTCAAAGCCCGCCCTTTCCCCCCCACCTTCTCGGAGCGCGCGCGCGGCGCCGCGGGGGCTGCCGGGAAGGCGGCGGGGCCCGAGCGGCGGCGGGGCCTGCGGTGAGCGCGGAGGCACCGGGAGCTTCTCTCGGGTCGTGGGGGCGATCGCGCCGGGATACGGAGCCTTGCGGGGCTTCCCCCCACTCCTCCAGCCCTGGGGAGGCTCCTCTGGGAGCAGCAGCCCGGGCGGCGGCGTCGCTTGGGTGATAAAGTTCCCCATCCCCGAGTTCCCGGTTAACGGGGTTCTGAGGGGCTTCCCGGCGCTTGCCCCGTTTTCCCTCCCTGCTGGCCCTTCCTTGGTGGCGTTCGGACCCCCTGGTGGTGCCGGTTGGTAGTTTAAAGCGCGAGTCGTGGAATGGTTTGGGTTGGAAGGGACCTCGGAGATCGCCAGCTCCAACCCCCGTGCCGCGGGGACATCTCTGCACTTGAAAATCTTAACTGATTCTAACCTCTAAGGCTCTGGAGCGAGTCCAGAGAAGAGCAACAAAGCTGGTGAGGGGGCTGGAGAACAGGCCTTATGAGGAGCGGCTGAGAGAGCTGGGGGTGTTTAGCCTGGAGAAGAGGAGGCTGAGGGGAGACCTCATTGCTCTCTACAACTACCTGAAAGGACGTTGTGGAGAGGAGGGTGCTGGCCTCTTCTCCCAAGTGACAGGGGACAGGACGAGAGGGAATGGCCTCAAGCTCCGCCAGGGGAGATTCAGGCTGGACGTTAGGAAAAAATTCTTCACAGAAAGGGTTATTGGGCACTGGCAGAGGCTGCCCAGGGAGGGGGTTGAGTCACCTTCCCTGGAGGTGTTTAAGGCACGGGTGGACGAGGTGCTAAGGGACATGGTTTAGTGTTTGACAGGAATGGTTGGACTCGATGATCCGGTGGGTCTCTTCCAACCTGGTGATTCTATGATTCTAACCTCGGCCTTCTTCTCCTGCTCCTCGGAACAGAATCATGGATCCAAGCTTATTGAGGGAGCGCGAGTTGTTCAAAAAGCGTGCCCTCTCCACACCGGCCGTCGAAAAGCGCCCAGCGCCGTCTTCTGACTCTTCCGCTTCGAAAAAGAAGAAAGTGAAGGTAGAGCAAAGCGGCTCCTCAAGCTCAAAACAGAGTACAGGTTGGTAAAAGTCTCCTGCTCGAAAGCTGCTCGGTATTGTCCACTCTGAGCTGTTGTTTGTTGGCGTGAATCGGTCTTTCTGTGAGTGTTACTGGTGGCTGTTGTCATTCTTGTAAATTATCGTGGCTTTTTGTTCAGAAGTTCACTTGTATAATGGGAACAACGCTTTTGGTACCATGTATGTGTGTCAGGAATCATCCTGTGAGTTGTTTGCTGTTGCTCAGAGGAACTGCCACTGCCAAAACATTATTTCATATGAAGCTGCGCTTTGATTTGTGGGTTTCGGTGCTTGCTGGACCCACAGTACAATCAGCAGTAGCGGTGTTATTCTTATTTTCTCTGGTTTTCTGTCAAGAAAGTGCCTGAAATTGAATTTTATTAACTGTAAGTCATCAGCTATCCATCTGTGAGATGTATTTTGTAACTTTCACCTTGTCTGGCTAATGTGATGTGATTGGCTGTCACTCTTGTTTTACCTGTGAGCTAACCCTTGTTCAGCAACACCTGGGCTTCTGTAGGTTTCTGTCTGCCTTACTCAGGATTTTGTCATTTCCCTGGGTTGTTGGCACTGATAACGCATCTCTTGGTATCAAATAAGCAGTTGATAAAGCTGCGCCGTGTGAGCAAATGAAGAGCGCAATACCTGGAACAGTAGAGAGAGGATGTGTGTTCACGCAGCAACATGCTCTGTGTTCACTTTCACTGTACTAGGCTCATAACTTTGGGGCCTTTTCATTTCTCTGAAAGCAACCATTCTCTGATGGGATACCAGGTTTCCATCAATCTCTTTGCTGCACTCTCTTCTCCAAATAAAATAAAATTACACGTGTAATATCCTGAACCGCGTATCCTGAGTGAGAGCATTTTGCTGGGAAAGAGGGATGGGGAGGCAGCAACAGGGTGGAGAGTTCAAATGGGTGTCTGATCTGGAGGATTTGAGGGGCAGAGCAGATAAAGTAATTTCTTACCTCTGATTTTTTTGGTCTGGGTATTTCTTTAAGTGCTTTTGCAGCTGTGAAATGATTAGCTTACACAAATCGGAACGTGTGGCTGCCAGGAAATACACTTTATCTTTTATGCTGCTGGCTTCATTCCAGATGATATCAGAAAGGTTTCAGGGTTTCTGTAACTTTTTTTTAATGCACAAGTTCAGCCTCCTTTAGTTTTCCTTTGGAGAGTGTTTACTCACTACTGCAAAAGCAGTAAAGGTGGAAGGAAATGAATGGAGAGTGAACAGACCACCTTTCTCCCTCTTGCTCTTAGGAACTGGTTTATATCAAGTGTTCAGGCTGGCTAGCAACTGAACAGGTTAAGCAGCTGCAAGCAGCACACGCTGCAGAGTCAAAGCCCTTTGCCTTAAAACCCACTTTTTGGGTTTGAATTACCCGGTTGTTAAGTGCAAGTCAGAATGTGTCTGTGTCAGAAGTGGGTCTAGGGAGGGTGGCATAAAAAAATGACATTCAAGAATCACTGTCTCATCTCCCTGCAGAAATTAAAATTAAGGTGAAATTAAAATTAAGAAATTAAAATTAAGTCCAAGTTTTGTTGTGTATTGACCACAAAGATGATGGATAATGTCACTGTGATTACGTGTTTGCATTGATAGTCCCTGGGTGTATGTGGTGCCTGCAAGTTCTCTGTCAATCTGTCTATGACTTGGAGAACCTGCCCTGGTCGGTTTTCTGGGAAGAAGAGGCATTGAGATTATGCTCATCTTTAAATGAACATGCAGCTAAGTATCACCTGTATGGGAAGATTCATTGTCAGCTTTCCAGCGCAGCAAACATGGTTATTTGAAATCATTGATCAAGCAAGCTATTTGAAAGAAATCAAAACTGCCTTGTGTACTCAGTTCAGAATAATAACTGGAAAGTAAAGGAAATGGATTATATTGGTTTATTTCTTTTTATTGATCAGTAGTAACCTGTGGCTAAGATCTCAACCTTAAGACTTTTAGTGATCTTGGCCAACAGTAACTGAGAGCTGAAGTCTCCAGGAGCTGATTCATGACGTAGTCTCTGTGTGGGAAAGAATCGTCCTGAGGTTCTAGGGCTGTGCAAGGGGAGATCTTTGTCTTTTGTTCCTTGGGCAGACACCCAGCCCCCTTTGTACTTCTGTGAATAAGTATCTGGAAGGAGTCCCAAGGTTTTCCCTTGTGTGTGCTTCTCAGGAAGGCATAAGAACATGAACCCAGTGTAGGAAGGGCTCGCTTTGTTACCTCTTGCACACTGCCTTCTTGTGTGCAGCCATGATGAGCATTTTGTAGGAATTGCAAGTGGAATCAGTCCATTTGGAGCGTTTGCTTTCAGGAAAGAGGCATATTCATTATTTTGGCACATCCCAATGACTACTCTTGTCTCTCTTGAGCAGGACACGGGTCTTTTGGGGTTGATGCTGTCAAACGCAGCTGAAGGTAATGAGGTGTTAATTGTGCTTATGGGTTGATTTTTAGCTACAAGCATTCCCTGCATGTGGGGCTGATACTGGTGAAACTTTACCATAACAAGTCTATCCAAAATGAGTGGTTGTGTCCTTTAATGATTGCTGAACAGAGGGTGCTTCTCCAAGTGGATCACTGGACTGGCTGTGCTGGTTAGTAGTGGCCTTGGGTATCTTGTTACTCTGTCTCACCAACCAGGAAGAGCAGGAGTCAAATTAGGCAGTCTCTCAGTGTGTCCAGGTCTTCTGGAGCTTAGATATGCTGAACTTGATAGAGGGAATTTATATATTAAAAAGAAAGGTATTTATAGGTGCTGGCCATAGCACAAAGGTATTTCTGATGTGGATAGACTGCAAGATCCGTATTGTAGCTTGCTTGTCTATTTGGCCATTAGGTGGACTTTGTTTCCCTGAAGACAGGAACTTATTTGGGTTTCATGTAGCTAAATATTGTGTCCCACATGTAGCTGTGGTCTGGGATGTTTCTTGCTGGCCTGTTTCCCTATGGGTTCAGGAGCGTGAAAGACTGACTGGGCATTACCAATGGGCACGCTGTTGGATGCTGTTGTTAGCTCTAATTTGTATCTACAAGACTTTTATGGTTTTAAAAACTATAGATGCATTGCAACTACAGAAGAAAAATCATCCGGTGAGCTAGAGGTCCAAGCCTTCCACGGTCAATGTGTGAGAAGGGTGCGAGTGTGAACTCTCTGGGAAGTATCGGCAGGCTGATGAAGCAAGTGGAGATTCTCTTGTGCAAAAATGAAGTCACTTCTCATTGTGCATCCATCCTGCCGGCTCTAGTGCAAGGCTTGTCGTGGTATGGCCTCTTTTGTGAAGCACATCAACACCCAAAAGCTGCCTGCAGGCTGGGCTTAATTGCTCTCATTGGTATGGGGGTCTGTGACCCATCTGTGTGTATTTCTCAGTGAGAACTCTGTCAGTCCCAGTTCAGCTTTGAGAAGTTAAGATAGGGGTGATGCATCCAGAATGTCTTGATTCCCTGCAACGTTGTGGTTACCACGGAGGCAACAGCCTTGGGGCAGAAATAGGTTTCTTTTTCTTCTAGACTGAAATACAACAGCAGTACGTGTTTGTGGAAATAGTTGGATGTTCTTAAGGTAGGGCATTAGTCACATCTTGGCACCCAGCAGTTGATAAACAGGTTGAATGTGAAGCACGGGGAGAGTGCTTCTCTGGAACCAGAGAAGAGGAGGGAGCAACAGTCAGATTGTACCACAGGAGGTTGAAAAAGACCATTTTAGGGATACATTTCCTGTTGGCTTACTTTTCCTCTGGCACCCATCCTTCTAAAAGCAAGAAGTCTGTAATCAAAAGAGCTGCCGAAGGCAAGGATTCACACAAGGCTCTCCTGTCTCAGGGGATCTCTCACTGTTCAGCCCTTCTATCTCTTTTTTTTCTCACCCCTTGTATGTCTTTGCTGTCTGTGTGGCTGACCTCAGCAGGAGGACACTGCTGTGACTTTGTGCCATGTAGGATCAGATTGTTCAGCATTTTATAAACATTTTCTCCAGTTAAGCAACATAGTTTTATGTACGTTAGGCAACATTTGTTCTTCTAGGTAGACAAACAACTATGCTATTAACTCAATATAAACAACAAAAGTTTGTTTGAAAACATAAGTCTTCTTTCATAACATTGCAACAGATCATCCTTCTGCTAAGTGTTCAGAAAGCCTTTCCTAATTATTTAAGTTCACATCCAGAAATAGAGATCACTGTTGTTATAATATTATAAGTCCACAAGAAAAAAGCATGTGACGTGCTTGTTGGTAAGGTACAACAGGCTTCGTTCAAGGCGTTAAACATTCTTCAGGTGCTGGTGCTCACTACACCACCTCTGTTTCACGTTTCCTGAAGCTGTTGATCATTGCTCTCACGGGATTGGGTTCATTCTCCAAGTCTTTCACAGTTTTATTTTTCACACAGCAGCAGCAGTCTAGCAGTTCGTAGAGGAAAGCCAACACCACCAGAGAAACTACGGTAAAGATGAATATGATCAGAATAACAAAGCAGGCAGTGTTCCAGTTGTCATGGAAAGGGTAAATTTTTTGCACTTGAAAGCCCAGATACTGGGAAACAGACGTAGTCTCGTTCCAGTGAGTGATGTTGAGGGTTGCCATTCTTGAAGGGTTGAAGAGTGTGCTCACTGTTGGGGATCTGGGGGCTGAAACAGAAAAACAAAGCTGTTAAGAATTCTATTGATCAAGAACATGCTGTGATTTTTATCTCAGGCTGCGGACCAGGTGCTCACACCTCCTACAGAAATGGATTGTTGCACACTTATTTTGGCTCACAAAAGTCTCAAACTCCCAAAGAACAGCTTCATGATACATCTGAAATGTTTATTTCAGTAATGACTGCTCTGTGTGTGCATCATGTAGCGTAAGTTATTATGGAATGAGAGCACTTTGCTTCTTTATTTCAAGTACGTGCAATAACAAGAAGATTACAAAGATAATTTTTGAGAAATGCAGTGGTTTCACCGTTAGTCTTGAGGCTGGTTCTTGCATGGAGTGAAAGTCCTCAGTGTCCTTAGAAAAACAGGAGATCCATGTACCACACGCCTATACCTGAGGGATTAGAACTTTCTGCGTGTTAATGTTGTCAGAGTTTGTTTGGGGATTTTTTTTTTCCCTCCTATTTGTGACAAAGAAAGAAAACACTCTTTAAAAAAATGTATCTAAAAAAACGCTCTAAAAAAACCTGTAACTATGATGGAGGATGTTTCCAAAGAATGGAACTGAACTTTTGGTTGTTCTCCTAGTATGAAACAACAATCCTGGTTCCTTAAAAGTCATTATTTTAGAATCGCCTATTGATGCAGAGTTGTTAACCCTACAAAACTCTTTTGACTTCAGAAGCCCACGTTTCCCCACATGTTCATTCCCTGCTGTTGATTAGAAGTTCGTGCTTGAGAAATCCTTCAGCTGTCCCAATGGCACTAAGCGCATTTGGACATCCCAGCCCGTTTGTGGTGCCATGGTCACTGGGATAGATAACAAGGGAAACCCAACCCTTTCTGAGGAGATCGGGTTTCTTATTTTCAGCTGCATTCTCTGCTTAACTGCTAGGAAAGGAATGTTGCCTGCTGTCTGATTCTGTCTTGTACCCAGCAGAAGAAAAGACTGCTTTGTGGCGTGGGAGAGGGAAAACAAGTTGGCTTTGGCAGATCTGCCCTTGGCATGAGGGGTATTGCTGTCGAGATGTGCTGCTTTGGAAGGGCACTTGCTTGTAAGAGTGAAATTAGGCTGTGCCTCAGGAATTCCTGAGGTGTATCTAGAGCAAAAATGCACGTTTGACTGTCTCAGTTTCTGTGTGAGTTAGAGATAAGTCAGCAGATGAGATATTTGGCAGTAACATCTTAAGTTAAGCATCTCTCTGTCCCTCTCTTTCCTTTTTTTTCCTGTGTTTTGCCTCCCAAGACTGAGGGAACTTACGGTACTTTACGTATCAAGTCTAACATAATAAAAAAAATGTCCAGACAGCTACAGCAACTTTGGTTGCCTGTCATAGTGTATTGTAGGACCACAGAGTCAAATTCCCTTGGAGAAATAGCAAGGAATTCTTTGGATAAACACAGTGACGAGCAGCAGTTGAGGGGCCAGCCTGTGCCCTTTGTGGAAGCCCATCAGTGAGTGTGTGCCAGCTAAAGAACAACTCACAAAACACTCTTTTGTCTGCTAGGGTACTCCAGAAAACGTGGGGTTATAGAAGAGGGTAGGCAGAGACAAGACTTTGTAGAAACCTGGGGTCTTATTTCTCTCAGTGAAAGGTTTTCAGCTATGAACGTAAAGCTAAAAGTGAAAACCTATCTATCCACGTTCATTACAAAATGCTCCTGGCTACCTACCTTTAGTTGAATTTAAGTAATTGAAACTACAGAATGACGGGGTGATGCTGATGTTTTGTTCGTTAAACTGTGCTCACAGGTAATGCTTTAATGAACCTTGCATATCCCAGAAATAATACTGCAATCAACCTGTTTAGGCAGTGAAAAATACAAAATGCCTGATTACATGGGAAGCGATGAAGGCAAAATGCAGTGGTGTTTACTGAAACAGATTACTTAAAGCAGTCTAAGCACCTGTGTCATCATCATTTTTGTATCATTATTAGAAAAAAAGGATATTGTGAACACCAGGATGATGCAGCCAAACCAGCTTGCTATTCATGTCTTATTCTTATTTTCCAAATATTAAACACATTTTTCTTTATTCTCCTGCTTTTAATGGTTTTAAATAGAAATGGAACATCTTTGTTGTTGGGCAGATACCTGGCATTAGTATTTGATACAAGCATTTATTGGAGTGGTTGGAATAATACTGTTTTCCTCTCTTAAATCTATAACTGAATACACGAGGTTGTAATTGAATACACGAAACATGACTGAGATGGATGGGATTAATTAAACTGGTTTGGATTTTTTTACTTCCCTTAAACAAAAATTTACAGAGCAAATCCAAGCTAAAAATACTCCTGGGCTGAGTTAGGAGGCTTGGTTTGGTCACGGTCTAAGGAGGAAACTCATCTGAACAGACAGGAGAGTTTTGAAGGGGTGATCTGAAGACTTATTTGAAAATCGGGGGGGAGGGGGGAAGAGAGCTGGATAAAAGGATTTGAAGTCCCCTTTGAGGGTAATTAAAACAAGGAGGATTTAAACGTGTGTTTTAAATGGTAAGAGAATATCCTTGGGAAAGAAAGGAGAGGAGTTTTGTTTGGAACTCTTTAAACAGATTTCAAAGACTGAGGATTTTGTTGGAATCTGTTATGCATAAGTTTGCTCACTCTGTAAACACCAGGCACAAAAATTATCTCTTTCTGCTGATGTGAAATTTGGTATTTCAGTGATAAATATGATCAAGGTCTAAGGCTGCTGGAGACACTGGGCCTTTTCCCACTGGGTAGCTGGAACTCTTTGCCAGCACAGCTTTTGGCCAAGGTGGTAGCTCTGTTCCCAAGAGGAGGGAAGCATCCTTAGCAAACCATGGCTCCCTGGGCAGACTTCCTTGCTGCTTGGCTCCTGGCCCCTTCAGCCACAGTCACCATTTGGGCAGTGCCTGGCACAGAAAAAAGAAGCTTCTCTTTATGCAAGGAATTGGAATTTCGTGCCCGTGCTAGAGGTGGTTTGTACCCCTCGAGGATGATAATGATCTGCTTAGATTTGAATGAGGCAGGGCAGATAAATATGAGCTACTCATTGCTGTAATTATTAAAATACAAGGCTGAAGTGGCTGTTGCTGAGCCTTCAGAATTAACACAGCATTAATAAGGTTAGCGCCTTGGAAAGCTGTCAAAAATGATCAGATTTCATGCAGTTTTACTTATTTCCTAATGGCACAATTTAAATTCACAGTTTCTTTTGAATACAGTCAGCTATTGTACGTATCCAAAATGCAGTGTGTGAAATATTTAATGAATTGCCTTCTGTAATATCTGTATTAGGTTTCAATTTAAAAATAACATAATCTTTAGATGCTGCAGAGGAGCAGCTTTTTTTGAAATCATATCCATGGAGCAGAGGGAAATGACTGGCAAAAAATCATTTCAATGCAGTACAGAGGAAGTTCTGTTTAAGAAACCACTTAAGAGACATCTTAGTGTAATAGCATTTACAAGTCTCGGATTCTGACCCGTTTGTACTGTACTGATCACTGCTCCAATATTTACAATAATAATAATAATATGGAACAGGATTTTCTTCCTACCCTAACGTACCAGATTTCTAGAGCGGGTTTTTAGCACATCCACAAACATAGATGTCTCTTAGGCATCGTAATTGATACGGTTCATAGAATACCCACTGGGAGGTGCATTTCTTAAATTTCAGGTTTAGCTGTCTTTGTTTTAAGGAAAATCCCTTCACTATCGTTTCTCTAAAAACATACAGAATCAATTAGAATGAACGTGAGGCTGCAGGAAACAAGCTGCCTCCCCTGTAAACATGAAGTCCATTTTGTTTACTGGATCTTGGCTTGCTATATTAGCTTTCCTGTAAGATGGAGTGGTCATCAATTTTCCATTAGCGCGCAGATGGTGAAAGTGCTTGTCTGACAGCGCAAAACAAGCTTCTCTGCGTTCAGCAGAATAAAATCCTACTAAACCTAGAGAAAAATCATTCTGATTCTAAGAAGCTTTTAACAGGATTGTAACTTACAGGCATATTTTCTTTCACTAATCAAGACAAACCTAAGACAATGTTATAAAATGATGCGCACCTACCTCTTTTCTGAAAGGATGCTGAAAGAGCGCTGTTCTGGTCCTTTTTTTTTTTTTTTAATGCAGCCTATGGCAGAGCCAAGATGGAGCTTTTCTACCATTGGCCAGAGTGTGATGCTGCTGACAACTTCCTTTACGCTCATTTGCATCAAGCCCCAAACCTCAGGAGTAAATCATTCATGAATTTGATTTTTACTGTCTTGCGTAAGCAACAAACCCCTTCCGTGCTCATTTTTGGGGATGCTTTTTGTGCGTGATGAGCTTGTGAGGGGAAAATCACCCTGGAAGTGCAGTGGTGGATGTGACCCCGCTTTCCTTTGTGCTGGCTGCAAAGCAGCAGGACAAACCGTGACGTTTGAAGTGTTAATATCTGCAGATTGCCAGCTTCCCAACTGTATGGTTGGATTGACTTGTTGTGAGCAGCAGCAGGCTGTAGCCAGGCAGATTAAACGAGATGATCTCCTTGATTCACTTGACAGAACAAATACACCTTAAGTCATCTTAGCTATTTACTCTACCTCTGAATTTATTTTTGTCACTTCAGACCTCTCGTTTCATGTATGATTTTTTATTTATAAAATGTCCTGCGGGGACATTAATTGTTAATGATAAAAGGGAATGCTGTGGGGTTGTATTTTCAGGGGAAGACTGCTTTTGTTTCTCTCCCTTTTTCCACCTTAATTTAGTTACCAGAGTAAAATGTTCTTCTGTAGCTGGAGTTACACTGATTCTTCTCCGTTAATTTTGGAATTGTGCTACATAAAGCCTCTAATACAAAGTCATTTAATAGCTTCACAGTTACCAGTTGCCGTTTTTGCATTTGTTGCTTAGGCATTCTGTATTTTACTATTTTAGCACCAGTTTCCATGAAGCGTTACCAATGTTTATCAAAAGTGGATCTGTTTGAAATTTGACTACATCCAAAGTTCCCACTTTGTCGTTGCCTTTTATAGTGACTTATAGATCAACTTAGCGGTAGGTTGAGATGCAGCAAGACCTCTCTGCCAGTTAATGCACTAAATTTCATTGTTCTTTTCTTGACTGGTTTTTGTCACAGAAATAATAGGAGCTCAGTATCTCCGAGATACCTACTGTCTTGTCAGTTTTGATTAGAAATCTCCAGTGAATTAAAAAAATTAAAAATGCCTGTGCCAATGGAGAGGGAATTTTCTTTTCCTGGAGTAGCTGAAGTGCTGAAAAACTGTTACCATTAAGTCTGAGTTATGCTGGCAGCACGCCTGTGACTTTTGATAGCGGTTTGTGGGTATTTCTGTTTAATGTGCTGTGCTAATAGCTACAGTTAATAAAATAGTTGTTAACAACCTTGCAAGAAAACAAGCACAGCCTTCTTTGACTCGGTGTACCAATGCTGAATACCTTTTAGGAATAAAGCAAAACTTTCTGCTTCTATCTCAGCAGCACAAAGCTATCTGTAGAGTTAGTCATTGGGTACAAATAGATTACTTCAGCATGAATTAATGTAGCGTAAATCACTGTGATATGTTAAAAATTAAATGTGTGCTCCTACGGTAGTTATGCTGTAGTTGCTCATTGTTTTCCTCGAAGCCAGGTCCAAATAACTTTTATATTTATGGAGCTCTGCTCAGAGGTATTCCAGTGCCGTGCCTGTTGACAGGTAACTGGGCCTGGAATTCTCTGAAGGTGTCCGCTCCTGCAACACACTTTTCTGTTTATAGTTGTGATTCTGAAAGCTTCTGGAAGTAGAGTGAGATAGAGATGGAGTGCAGAGCCAACAGAGTGGTGTTGAAAGCATCAATTAATTGTTTTCTCCTTTTGTAGATCACAGCAATGGATCATTTAACTTGAAAGCCCTTTCAGGAGGCTCTGGCTACAAGTTTGGAGTCCTTGCTAAAATAGTGAATTATATGAAGGTACAGTGTTTTGATGTAAAATTATAATGTTTTGAAATACTTTGGTTATTAATTCTCCTCTAGTAGCTGAAAGATGCTGAATATTTCAAACTGTAAACTTCTTTTATTTCAATAGTGAGAGTTTTAACAAACTGCTTGTTAAATTCAAAGTGCTGTCAGCAAACAAAGCGGTCAGCATATCGTTCCATTACTGAAATTGTAATTATTCCAGCTCACTTTAAAACCAGGATAATGGGCTTTATTTGCAGTAGAAATAGGAATTGCAAGATGCTGTCAGCTTTTAGGATTCATGAGCTGTTTATCCAAATAATGTGTAATTTGATGCTTGACAGATGACTTCGTCATCAATCTCAGCTGGTACTAATTTTTTCCCTTATTCTCAAAACCCCTAGATTAAAACTCATGTGCTATGTGTACTGTCTCTCTCCTGGTTTTGCAAAAGTTATTTTGTCATCACCAATTTTAGTTACTTTATCATAACTGAGTCACTGAATAAAATAAGCACAGAAGTCTAATAGATCCTGTTTACTGTTCCAGACTCGACACCAGCGTGGCGACACACATCCGTTGACCTTAGACGAGATTTTGGATGAAACACAACATTTAGATATTGGACTCAAACAGAAACAATGGTTAATGAGTGAGGTAAAGAAAACATTTGTTTAGATTTTAATTAGAGGTAAAGATTTAAGATAAACCTGAATTATGCGTGTTTGTTTAATTACAAGCTCTGTAAATATATAATCCCCCTTTTACGAAAATGCATTGATTCATGTCTCTGCCTGTCTTGTAGCTCCTACTGTTGAGGTAACAGTGAAATGAAAGCTATTCTGACATTTTTAAGGACCTGTTAGAATTGTTACACAAAGTATATTTTATGTCAAGTGAGTTTATTCATTAGTAATTTATATGAACAATTCTTAAAATTTTTTTTTAAAAAAAAATTTCAAGCAGAGAGCTCTTCCAGTATTGAGGATGTTAAATTAACTAAACGAAAGGAGAGTATGGCACAAAAGACATAGGCTTACATTTCTTTGTTACTTAGTGAAATGAAGAATTCTGGTGTGAAATTACGTCTGAAACTGTAGGGTACTAGGTCTGCAAATTCCACTGCTGGAGTTTATTAACCTCACTCTTGATGCTAGGTTTCATTCTTAGAGATTCACTGTAACTTGAGACCATGTTCTTCCTCCTGCTTGATTGATCTGAATGTCTTCATGGAATTTCAAGATTAGTAAGTCAGCAAAATATCGTATTCAGTTTTTCTGCTGGATTGATGTGCCTGGTTTTGTTCAGATTATACTGAAAAATCTTCACAACAGAGTAGTTAGGGCTGCTGAGACATGCGAAGAAGAAAAAACTAGGAGGGTTTTAACTAACATAGCTTGTAGCATTCTTTTGCTACCAGTGCTACTATTCTGGGGTACGAAACCTCCAGTCTGGCAGTGTTGGCTGTGATGGCAGGTTGACTTTGCTGAAGTCTTTCAAAAGGCAGCTCCAGGTTGTTTCCACAATGAACCAGAATATGAAGATGGAATGAAAAACCTCCTCCCAAGAAATGTGTATAAATTTATCACTGGATTGTTACTGGATGAGAAAAGGTGAACAAATACCTTGCATTGCCATAGTTAGTTACCTTCTCTGTTACAGGTGTTTTCTTCCTCCTTTCTTCTTTCTGTGTCTCTTCTCTCCTTTCAGGGTTAGGCTGGCATCTGCAGAAGAAACTAAGCAGAGTTGCCCTCTGTTACAGTTGAACTTCCATCGTGGTACTGGCTACACAACAAAACTGATTTCAAGCATATCCTGAATAATTTAAGTTTTTCTTGAACTTCTGGTCGGCTTAACTCAGAAGCTGGTGTCATAAGTAGAATCCTGCTGTGCAGGAGGGCTCCTCTTCTCAGTTCCTTCTACAGCTGCTGGTGCCAACTGACAGCAGTTGGGAAAGACTGACTTCCATTTTGTTCATCCCTGGTTAATGCCCTTCACCCAAGCTTGATGTATGCGTTGGCGCTTTATATTCAGCCGGAGCACACATTTTTGCATTCCCTTTTCTTTTTATTTTCATTCCCTTCTTAAAAAGGAAAGCGTGGCTTCATGGAACTTTGAGACCAAAGGATTTAAGTGAATGATGTTAAGCCTCCTTTAGTGCTTTGTGCTTTATGTTGTGGCAAATTATGCCTTGGCTGATGGATCTAGGATCCAAAGATTTAAAATCCATTTCAGACTCCGAGCTGGCAGCTGTGGCTGATGCGCTCTAGCTGTTCAAAAGCACACTTGAAAAAAAAGTACTAGGGTGTGCTCTTTTTCAAGGTTTAAATTTATGTCCCTGTTACAGGCTCTAGTCAACAATCCAAAAATAGAGGTTGTAGACGGAAAGTACGCTTTCAAACCCAAGTACAACTTGAAAGACAAAAAGGCTCTGCTCAGGCTCTTGGACAAGCATGACCAGCGAGGACTGGGAGGAATCCTTTTGGAAGATATTGAGGAAGGGCTCCCCAATGCCCAGAAAGCTATAAAGGTGAGTAGCATGTGTCTGCAAATCCATTCCAGTTACCCTCTTAAAAGGGAAGCAGAAGCTAAGAGACAATTTTCTTATGGATTGTGTCTTCTGTTTTGGTAACTCAAATGCTCTTTTAGACCCAATATTTTAGCTTTTTCTGTATTTCATCCTTTATTTTAAGATTTGGCCTGATTTCTCAGCACAGCTGTCAAAGCTCTGTTTCATAAAAGACTTTTGATCTCCCACATTCCAAATGCAGGCATTTAGTTCTGCTTTTTATACCTTTATCCCAGTCCCTTCATATCTCACCTTTGATTTATTAACATACTTACTGTCAGCATCTGCTTTGGATGCTTTTTTTCTTTGCCAGTTTCTTTACTGCCTCTTTGGTTTGTTGGGCTTTTTGTAGCGCAACGTCTCGGTCTGTTGTTCAAATTGGAATCCTTATTCTTGGAAACAAAGTGATTTTGAGTTGTTCTTTTGCATTTGTTTTTGAGGCTTTAGGGGACCAGATCATCTTTGTTAATCGCCCCGATAAGAAGAAAATTCTTTTCTACAATGACAAGAGCTGTCAGTTTACTGTGGATGAAGGTAGGTGATTGTTTACATATGTTTCCATGGTAGTTGGTTTGAGTTCATCTTAAGCACCTAGATGTATAAACAATCTTTTAAGGTGGCAATGACTAGGTAGTGTACTAGGTATATCCAGATGTCAGGAGAATGGCTTATATTAACAAGAGGGTGACAATAGCAAATGAGTTTTGGGGGTATCATCCTCTGCTTTATAATGGATACACTGGAAGGTGGTACCAGGAATCCAACAGTTCTTTTCAAGTGTAGCAGTACAGAAGAGATTAAAAATCACCTGACTGACTAAAATGGCATCTAACATTTTGCTGTGTAAGGGGCAGCCAAAAACCTCAACAAAATGGCTTCTGGTTTCAAGACTGTTGGTTTTTTCCCAGTTTATTAATCCTGTGCCTTTTATTAGTGAACACAGCGAGAAGCCACAAATGAAACAAGAGGAGGAAGCAAACAGGGAGATGTGAGCAAAAGACCTGAGAAGTAGTAGATTACAACTGGGAGGATAGCACAGATGTTGGGATAGTGCTGCTGCCTAGAGCTGGAGTGGATTTGGGGCTTCAGAAGCTCAGCATGTATTTCCTATCTAACAAAATGTGGTAAAATCCTCTGATGCGGTGTGCCTGTTTAAGCAGGGAAATTAATTGCACCAATCAGGGTATGTTCCAATAACGACATTATGCCAGCATCTATTGCCAGCGAGTACAGAAAGCAGAAGGCACTCTGTGTCAAAAGATCTGATTACAAAATGACTCAACAACACTGAATACTTTCTGTTCTTGTAACGTAGCACATAAAGCCATCTTATCTTCTAATGTCACAGTATGGTAAAAAAAAGGAAAGTAGAAACTTGAACTGTGCTACTTACAGGACCGTAGAACAAAGCATAGACCTCTTTTTTTTTTTCTTGAGTAGCTCAGGGAGATTACTATTTTTAATAGAATTAAGCAGCTGGAAACTCATATGATTAACTTATTTGTTATTACTGCACTTGTACTCTTAGTAATAATAGCTTTCTTCCACAAAGATAATTAAGCAGATGTGACACCTACAGCATTTAAAAATATAAAAATTGTTTCAAAATATTGAAGTGAATCTCTTTTTAAACAGTAATTTCTGTCACTTCTTGGTAGTGGTGGTCGGAACTAGATACAGAATTATAAGCTTTTAGCCTGCATTCACTGAGGAATTTGTAACTTCCAACGCCTGTGAGTTTACCATTAACAATGTCATCCTGCTCAGACAGTGCCTCTTCAGTCTGTCGGCCCACAGCTTTTAGGGATCCAAACATGGCCAAAACATTTAGACATCAATGCTATTGCAGTAACTGTTAAGACAAAGCTTTTAAGATTTTAGTAGCAACTGGTTATATCACAGTCACAATTGCTGATAATTCTTTCTTGTGCATTTTTTTCTGGCACCCAACCATACTAAAAGAGTTGGCAGAGGGAGATCGCTACCTTGTTCCTCCTTGTAATAACTCTAGGATAATTTTGAATTTTAATAAAAGAACCCATCTTATTAAGATGCAGCAAGAGACATTTGCAAGCTCTTCATCAGGGAGCCAGTACGAATCCCAGGCTGGGCCTATACAGTACATTATATTTTAGCACACACAGCACTGATCTTTGTTTAGGAACAAGCAATGTTGAAGCTGTTGGGCTCAATCTCCTTATGAAGGCAGGCCTTTAAGAACGCAGAGTCTCTAATGAAGGGATTACTAGTGTGCAGCGTTCGTAGTTCAAGGTGGCTTTGCTTTCTTTCATCCGCAGGTGGCAGCGTGTTCCCATCTGATCAGATCTGTTGTTTTTGTTTTTCTTTTTTTTTTTTTTTTGTGGGTATGCTGATGCTTTGTTCTGAGACAGGACGAGAGTACTTGCTCTTTCGTGAATTTTGTGATCGGCTTGCATGTGCCATAACTCTTAAAACCTCCCTGAGTGGGTTAACTTACTTATGGCAGCTATAACAGGTCCTTTTTCCATCCATGTTATCCTGTGATGAGGAAAATCCATCCTTCCTGAGCAGTTTTGCTTTAAGATACTTTCCAGAGCACCAGAAGCATCTCACAGGGAGTCATAGGCAGGATTGTCTCTGTACAGGATGAGTTATGACACGTTTCTACATTAGCTGTGCTATTTTAACTCATTATCTCTAGCAACACTAAGATGAACTTTTTGGAAGACTGCGAAATAAGCCTTGGAGTGTTGTCAGACTCTTTGATCTAGCAGCTGATGACAGTTCAAAATATGTTTCTAGTTTAATGTTTATCCTTAGCAATAAGGCCCCTGTGCTCTTCAGTGCATGATTCTGCCATATGACAGTCTCTGGTTTCGAACACATGTTGGCTGGGATTAATATCCTCTAAAAGTTAGACGTCTTCTCCCATCACAGTCTGAGCTCCATCACCAGGCAGCAAGAAAGAGGAGCTGCTGGGGCAATGTGGAGATCACTGCCTGAAGTAGGGGAGGAACCGCTTCCCCGCAGTGCCTGCCTCTGCCCTTTCTACAGCTGTTTTGATGGCTGAACAAGCTTTTCTTTCTCACTTTTTGAAAATAAATCCCCATGTACTGCAGCAGTGGTGCGGTACCGATATATCATGATCTCAAGGGTACTGCAGAAGTAAGGAACGGCTTTTGTTCTTCCTTTTATGTGATTAGCCAAGGAAGGTTCAAATTGCATGTGTTCCTTCTTGACTTCCTGACTAATTAATCTTCTGTCAGTAGCGAATAGCTGAAAGCGTTTATAAAAGCTGGGCTAGTTTTCAGGTGCTTCAGCCAAGTAAAGCACTGCCTTTTTCTGCTGGGGCTAAGCACTTTGCATGTGAACCAAGCTTTCACCCCTGTGCAGGCTGAATGCTGATAGTCCAGTCTGACTGCTTAACTGCTACAGATGGTATCTTTCATATCTGAACACAATATAGGAAGTGTTTTAATGCCTAAGAATTTGATATTTAATTATACCTGGTTTTAATACTCTTCCTAAGCACCTTTGAAGAAGTTTAAAGGATGGCCAAAGCCTCTTAAATTTAACAGTATAAAAATTGCTTGTCAGTGAGGACATGCAGGTCTGTCTTTGAATTACAAGATGATCCAGGGGCAGCACAGACTTAATATCAAGGTATAAATCTAGTATTACGCTCTCTGGGACTGTTTAGAAGCAGGACTCCATCTTCTCCACTACTAAATTGTTTCTTCCCTTCTGCCCTGTTATTGTCTGTTCTTGTCCTGCGCTCAGATTTTGGCTCGGCTCAGTGAAGATTTTTAAGCTGTTTTTAATCTCTGGCAGATTTTATTACCAGCGTGATGTAGCATTTTATCTCCAGAAGCCATCTCAACCTTTTTGCAAGAGCAGGTGAGGCAGTGAGAAGTGCAGGATAAGCTGTGCAGAAGTCACCGTGCAGCCATTTACCCATGACTTTGTTCCCTGAATGTAAGCGTTTATACAACAAGAGCATGTTAGAGTATAATCACTCAGGGAATGTTGGTGCAAATTGTATTCGTATATGAGGCACCCTGTGATGCAGTAAAGTTGAGGTTACCCTGTATCCTTGCCCCTTGGGTATTTCAGAGAGAGGTGACATTTGCAAAATCTTTGTTACGCTGTCCTCTGCTTTGCTGTGTATTGGTTACTACTGCTCAAAATTGATTATTTTAAGTCTCTGCATACAGACATGACAATGCTAGAGGTGTTAGCAGACATCTGAACTGGCTTGTGAACTCGTTCCCTCCTCTCATTACTAGAAAGACCAGAAATTGGCTGTCTGGAGGAGTAAAGGAGCAGCCTGTGAGTAGCACTGATTCTGTCAAGCTTCTGAGTTAAGATATTGCATATAGAATTTGTTCATAGTTTATATAAGGCAGACATCTGACTCGGGTACCGGGATCGTAACTTTCTGCCTCTTCTGGGGAAGAGCTGCTTTGGCAGCAGGACTTAAAACCTCTGCTGAAAAAAATGTGTCTCCTGAGGGTTCACAGCACCTGCATTACTTTGGCCAGAAACTCTGGAAACTTCTCCCCAGGGGACTTTTTCTGGGCTCTATCTTGTCATAGCAGCCTAAGCAGTAGGAGAAATTGTCAGCTTGTCTGCATGCAGCCAGGTGAAGCCTTACTGTCTCCATTGCTGGACAGATTTTTTCCTTCTGTAGCTATTATAGGCTTGTTCTGGATGATCTGTCGAATAGTTTAGTTGCTCGGATAGAAGAGCCTCTCACCTTCGCTGTGCTCTGGTGTTGTAAAGATCATCTTGTGGTTGACAAGACATGTGGAAGGAAAATTGAATGTGCTCTGTAATCGTCATGGTTACGTGCGCCACAGGAATGCGTGCATCCGAACCTGTTCTCCATGCCTGGTTGAAGCAGGCCAGCATGTGGTGAGCTTTCTGCTCTGACAATCCCCTTCCGGCTCCTCGCATGAAGACCGAGCTCCCTGTGCCCTGCCCACAGAGAAAAGAAAGGCATTGCAAAAAATAAAGCCAGTATATTGAAACCGTCTTTAGGAGCTGCCTTCTGTCACTGTTGTCTGCTCTTCAGACACATCAGCTCATGACAGCATGTTTCTTTCTGTCTTCTCCCCTCCCCAGAGACGGGCCAGCCTGCTGTGTCCTTCTGCCTGGCCAACCGTAAGCGTGGACACTGCTCCAGAGGTGGCAGGGGACAGTAATCGGGTCACTACATGCCATCTCCTACTCCCCGGCCCCTCTCATGAGCTGCTTTTTACAGGTGGTGACCCCCTTTGTTGCTTGGAGCCACAGCAAAAGCTGGGGTGACAGTATTTCAGATTCTCCTCAAAGAGGTTGGAGAAATCTCTTTCTCGCTTGTGTCAAGGGTGTGAATTTTGAGGTGCAGAAGTACCACCGCTACAAACATGGGGGGTTGTTTGAGAGCTGTAGTTATTGCCAGTTTTTCCCATAGGTTCTCGTATTTCAGAGAGGATGTCACAATAATTTAGATAGCGTTATTCCCAAGGTCTAGACTTTCACTAGCTGATAGGGGCATAGTCCTTGGAGACTTCTGAATAAATCTGACAAGTAATGCAGGCATGGTTCAGTGCCAGCCCACCAGCTGCTCCCTTTCTTCGATTCTTGCATTTAGCTCAGTGTCTGGCATCGCACTGAATTGGTTTTGTGATGAGATGATAGATGTATCTCCTTTTCCCTTTAGATGGCACCCTAAATGCAAACAGCTAGTGTGCACAGCACTCTGGAGAGTGACATCTCTGTATCCTCCTCCACCTTTATCCTGTGCTTTTAGTTCTGAACCAGTCCTTCAACACAGAGTATTGCCATGTTGTTGTGGCTCCCCCCTTTCCTAGGCAATAAGGTATTTTAATGCCCTGCATTCAGCATGAGAAGAAGGTTCTTTTGCAGTTGCTACAATCAAAGCAAGAGCGCTGAAAGCAGCCTGATTTATGAAGGAATTTTTAAATGGAGTTGCAAAATGCTGTATAGTGACTCTGGTGGGGCCAATTAGCGGATTAAATTATCTGTGTGTAAAGTCCATTTTAGCTTTGCGGTTTTGATTCTTGATGACTACTACATTCATATTTCTTGGCCAAGTTTAAAAGGTGAACGTGGAGCTGTAATGACGGTCTAACAGCTGCATTACAAGAAATGCAAAACGCTGTGGTTGGATATTAACCATGATCTGCACTTCTGTGCATGTTGATTGTTGAAGAGCTGACTATTTATTTTCTAGTGTTTAATTTTTCACTTCTGTTCCCTAGAAGAATGTGGACCAGTTTAACCTTGAGCGCCTATCCTCAGCCTTTTTTTCTTTTTTGCACTGGGGCATATTTATTCATATATCATGAACTCTAACAAGGACACGCATCATCTCTTTCTAGCAGAACTTTAAAAGGACACTGTTACATCCACGTTCAGAGTTATGTGCAGCCTTGTCACTTCTGGGGTGAACTGCAAAAACACATGATTTTAAATGCGGTTACTTGCAAAGTGTGATACTGCGTTTGCACACCTATCTTGCGATTCATCCTTCCAAGCATCACTAGGTTGTGGTGTCCAGCTGAGTCCAGCTTGGGTATTCAGAACAGGGAGGGAGCGTGAACAGAAAAAGAATAGCTTGAAAGAGCACGTTCTGCTCAGTCCGAGGACACAATAGAACCCTTGTGTGCAATTCTGCTGTTAAGACTTAATCTGAGTGCTCATCATTGAGGAATCTCTCTGGCACGTTCAGCTTTGATCAGAGCACAACCTTCTCCACCTGCCACAACAGGATTAGGTGAGAGACGATCTGTGATAGCAAGCTCTGCCAAAAACCCAGAATCGTGCTCAAAATGCATGAGCAGATAGAGAATGTCTTGACTATGGTGTCAGTCCTCGCATTAAGTTATCTGAAAGCTGCAGTCTCAGTGATCCCACTGTGCTGTGTAGTCCATATGAGAAACAAGCTGAGCGCTATCTCCATGTAACCAAAAGTGATGTTTTGACAGGATTTCGTTCTCTTCACTGCATTACCAAAAATGAACATTGTTGTTTTTCACTAGCAAAATTCCTTGCTTTTGTTTCCTGGAAAGCTTGAACGGTCTCTTACAGTTGGCAATGGGAAGAGATGAAAGACCTGAGACTTAAAGCATGTACTTTCATAGAAAAACAGGATGCATTAGGAAGGGAACTGGTCCAAGTGCAGGAACCAAGTCTGTGACGTACGCCTTTTGTCCAGTGCTGTTTAGTTGCAGCCTGTCTAGAGCCGGTATATCTGTGGCAGACCGTCACTGGAGCGTTCCCTCGCCTGCTGCGTAGGACAGCTTCTTAAGCATGCAGAAGTTGTGGTTGTTTTGACAACTGTATACTAAATTTATCTGGAAATAAAGGGAAAAATGTAGTCTTGCGTTGCTGTGTGTGCCTCGTGTTTTATTTATAGTTTGTTAGCCAAACCTGCTGACAGGCTATATCTAACTTGCTGCCTGGGGAATGAAGGGAGGTAGGATTGTACCAGCCCCTGCCTGGAGAAGGCATTCCAGAGGCTCTGTGAAACTTTACATGAGGCTGAAAGTGTGCAGGCAGATGGCAGCTGCTCTAATTAAGACTTACAGCCTCTGTCTCTTTTCTTGCTGCTGTGGCTTTTAAGGTATCTCTCTTCTTTTTAACACCAGAGGAATTTTAGTAATTTATTATCTCTAGAGCACGGTATGTATTAGATTACAGTGATAAATGAGCTTCGACCTGCTGAAGTAAATGTCTTGAATCTAAAGTAAATTAGGCTACAAGATGACAAGTTTCCCAAGACAATGGCAGCTGAAGATGTGTAAAGGAAGTTGCCATTTATGGTTAGTTATTACTCTTCACTGAAATCTTTAGAACTGAGGCTTATAAAACACCTCTGTGCAGCTACAGTGATGCTAGGTGAAAAGAGAGATTTCGTAGCAAATTAACATTAAAAGCACGTGTTGCCTGGGGCTGCTCCTGATGCTGGAGTGTGGTTAGCACATATGAGGATCGGCTTATCTTTTTCCATTAAGTGTTGTGGTGGTGTTGTTTTGTTGCTTGGGTTTTGTGGGTTTTTTTGGACTTGTTCAGTTTTTTTGGAAGTGGATCCGGCATTTGGAGTGGGGTAAAGGCTGTGCTAATTGGATGCCTGCTGGCGATCACTGCTGCATCCGTACAGTCACAGACTGACATGCCAAATACTTCAGCGTTTGAAATCAAGTCTATTTCTTTTCCTTCATTTCTTTGCCCGGGGTTTGCTCATTGGGATATAAATCAAGTGTTTGTTCTGTGTTTCAGAATTTCAGAAGCTGTGGAGGAGCATTCCCGTGGATTCCATGGATGAGGAGAAAATTGAAGAGTACCTGAAACGACAGGGTATTTCTTCCATGCAAGAAACTGGACCAAAGAAAATAGTAAGTGATGTAAATTACAGATCTTTCTAGGAGATTCTCCCTTCCTGACCCCGCAGGGTTAATTCCAAAACAAGGTGGTAAGCCTATGCATAGCTGTTTTTCTGTGGCTTGGGGAAGTGTGACCAATGTTAAGAAGCAGCAAAAACCAATGCAATAGCCAGCAGTCAGTATTTTTATCTCTTGCTTGAGCCAAGCAGCGTCAGGAAGAGGGCAAATGCCAGAAATCCCTGGGAGCTCTAATGTGTAAGCTTCTGCTCGAAGCTGTGCATTAGGAGTCAAAGAATAGTTACTTTTTTGGGAGAAAGGTGGAGGCTTTTAAAGCTTTTTATTTCCTGCTAAATAGCTTCCAGTCCTGATGGGAACCATATAACGTGCCTCCGAGCACACACAGTTCTCCAGCCTGGGTGCAATATGCTCCTGTTTTACTGGGAAGCTGGAATGGCTGCAAGCTCTCCAAAGATGCTTTCTTCCTGACTTCAAACAATTGTCTTAACATTTATTTGTATGTGATATAACATGTCTTTACTCTTAGGCATTGGCTTCAGACTATCCTTTCATGAGAGCCCTTCCACTCAGGACTTGTTCCTGGTTTCTGCTCTAGATGCTTTAATGCTTGTCTCCGTGTAGGCACTCCTCATGGATTCCTTGTATGCTAAATGTGTAGAATTATGGGGCATGTACCTGCTTCTCTAGCTACATGGAAGTGTTCAGAAACTTCACTTACAAGCACCAGCTTTACTACTGTGCATGGGATATGGAGACTCTGCTCTGTCCGCAGGGTCCTCTCCCTGCCTGGATTGAAATCGAATGCTGTTGCTGCTTGCAAAAACAAGCAAGCAAGCACCTCCCCTGCCTGCCCACTCCTGGTTCAAGCAGGGCTCTTGTAGAAGTGATGGCAGAAGTGAGAGCAGATCTGTTGACTGCTCTTCATTTCTTCTTGCAGGTTCCTATTCAGAAGAGGAAGAAACCCACTTCTCAGAGGAAACGTCGGTTTAAGACTCACAATGATCACTTGGCTGGAGTGTTAAAAGATTACTCTGATGTCGTTCCTGGCAAACAGTGACTGGTTGAGTTCTGGAGCAAACACACATTTTTATAAAGGCTTTTTGCCACTTGGGTTCAGTGTCTGCTCACAGAAAGACTGATTGTATATAGGAATGTGATGTGTTTCCCCCATCCCAGCAACTGCTGAGATGAAACAGGTTAAGTATGAACTACTATATTTAGAGTTTAATTTAATTAGCTAATGGGAAATGCATCTTTAAGCAAGAAGTTCTCACCAGTTGCCTCTTGGCATAGAGTGATAAATGGTGCTCAGTATGTAATGCAAGAGTTCCCGTTTGGTACATAACTCTGCTTCTACATTGTTTAATGGATATTTACCTGGAATTACTTACAAGGGGCTTTCTGGCAGAAATGAATACAGCATTTGTTTTGCCTGTTTCAGGAAAACCTTTTCCTGAACCCAAAATCACTGCAGGCAAGTTTCTTTCACAGTCAAACACACCCACGGTTTGTATGCTCCTTCCTTGCTGTGGGACTGAGCTTTACCGAATGTTGGTGATATCTGAGGCTCAAACTCAGAAAAGACTTTCTCCCGAACTCCCAGCAGGCTGCAGGATGGCAATGCAGCTGTAGCTTCCTAATGCTCGACAGAAATTGCCCTTGGCGATTTCTCCTCACTGTAGCGGATGCACGTGTGTTGCACAGTTCTACTCTATGGACAGGAGGGAAATGAAATGACAGTGTAATAGTGAAGCAACTTTTTTTAAAAGTAATAAACTTACAATGCTGGTTTCCAGTGTTGCTTCCTTCAAGAACGAGAGAATCGATATCTTTTGTGCTTGTTGCATTTTCCTTTTCAAGGAGGTAAAGGAATCTTCGGTGTATTTTTATCTTCTCAATGACTTATTGTTCTGGGCTAACACTCATTTTCTTTATCACTCGTGGTTGGGGAGAGGGGTAGGAATCACTTTAAGTGAAAGCTCCCTGTAGATGCCTGATGTTCCGTGCAATGCAGACTACTGTGGATTGTTACCAAATTATGTCCTCTTGATAGCTTATTTTTATGTACTGAATCAGAGCAAATCGATGCTGATATTGTTTTCATGGCACTGCGGGAGAGGAGCTGGTTCTCTGCTCTTCTAGGATTAAGATCAAAGATAATATAGGGTGGCTGTGGTATCCCACCCCCAGCAGATTGCTGCTGTGTGCATGTGAGCTGTTGTCTTGCTTTATGTATCCGGGGTTGAAGCAGAGGCTGTTGGATCTGGACACATGAACAAATGAAGAATAAGGCTTTGTTGCTGCCACACTGAACAAGTTAAATCTGCTTGAGGAAGCACAGGAAGAGAAATATCCTTCTGTAAGTGTAGCATTTATCCTCCTGATTTTAGAGGCTGCTCTTTTGAGAAACAGGCAACACTTCGAGCATTGCATGTCAGCCCTTTTTAAAGAGTTGCTAATGCAGGTAGGAGGTTTATTCTATTATTTTATTTTGTTTTTATATATATACACACACATAAAATCATGCTGCTCCAGCTGGTTTTGAAGCTGTTTTTCCTTCCTATATCATCAAGGTCAGCACAAGCAATTCCTCTTGGAGCTTTTTAGTTTTTCATTACAGCTTTACTCTAAAGCACCCGCGGCATGCTTGCAAAACTGTTCACCTCTCTTCTGTCATCTTCACTCAAAAAAAAAGTTTCCTTGCCATCTGCTGTGCTTTTGAGCAGGAATTTTTTTGGTGGTGGTGCTCAGAAAAAAGCAGAACTTTCATACCTTTGGGGGTTTTATGGGGTAACTTGCCAGTCATTTGACATAGCGTTACCCTTGCTCTATGAACCAAAGCTTGCAAAGCAGACTGTAAGGTAGGCTACCTGCTTTGTTTCTCTGCTCAAGTGATTAAGATAATAGGAGAATCTAAAGAAAACGCCTCCAGCTACTTTCAAAGATTAAAAATATGTTAGATGAGAAACAGGAGATCAAGAAAGAAAGATGGAGTGCCAGCTCTGTGTGTTGCGCTGGCATTGTCAGTCTCCAGTATGGAAAGGAACAAACCAGTCTGGCTGATGACCAGTTGGAAAGACTGGATTAGATGCTTTGTCTCACTGGAGGAGAAGTCGTCTCTTCAGGGCTAGCCGAGAGGGCATAATAAGTTTTCCAACTTGTTAGGGTACAGTCTCAAAAAATAGCTGAAGGGAAGCTCATGTTGGCCTGTTAAGAGGTGGCATGGAATATAGACAAGCAGGCGCGAAGAAAACAAGGTCAGAAGACAAGCCTGAGCTCCTCTTTTCTGCCCATGTTTGAGGAGTTGGATTTTGTTTCCCTATCGAAGACACTCCCAGCAGCCCTTATGGGTTTCTTCCATGATCTCTTAAAAATCAAATGGTGCAACTTGAAAACGTCTCTGACTGTATCAACATGAGTGTTTGCTGAAAGCATTTTAGTACCACACCAGTGCCCTTCATCTCTTCGCAGCGTAATGTCCAAATGGGGCTTTTCACTGAAGTTCAGCATAAGAGTTAACAGCTGTTAAAAACTGAAGCCTAATTAATCTTCCTCCGGGATGTTCTCATGTATTCTGTGTCTGGCGAGATGATTCTCCCAGTGGCCAAAACCATCCTGCCCTCAGCTTGCTTTCTTTGGCAGAATCCTTGTTCCCTCAGCCTGGCCATGGGGGACATGGGCATATTGCTCTATTTTTCTCTTCATTCCTTGGAAGCCTCTGCTGTTAACCAGGAAAATAAGGGGACTCAGGCTGCCCTTCACAAAGATAGAACGTACAATAGACTATTTCAGTTGGAAGGGACCTACAGTTCATCTAGTTCATGGCATGCACCTTCTTGTGCATTTCAGAAAGGCTTTTTGCAAACCCATCTCAGTACAGTCTTTACCCTGCCAGGTGAGGACTTGCCTCTTCCACTCTCCTGAGGCTCCTCAGGTGATGCGTGTCCTGTCCAGCGAGGACGTTGTTCCCCCAGCTCTAGGATTCGGCGTGTCAATCCTGGAGGAGCTGCCATTTGAGCCTTTCTAACCTGGGACAATGGAGGAAGGAAGGCTCTGATGAGCCATTCTTCTGATATGGCATCTTTCTCTTCTTTGCCTGATGTATCAGCCAGGAGCAAAGAGGCATTCAGCTCCCACCCCTTGCGATGCTGATGGATGTAAAGGGGAAAAGGAGGACGCTCATTCTCAGTGGTGGGAGCTCTCTGAGATTTGTCTTGGCTGTCTACATCATCCTTTCACTTGTACAATTGGAGCTTGAGCCTGTGTCTGCAGAGGCAGTATCTGCAGCAGCCTCTGGAGCTCTTCCCAAGAGAGCACAGCTCTTTCTAGGTCTGCACCAGCCAGAAACGTGCGCTTGGTCCTCTGTTTCCCCCTCGATATCACACTAGTTGGTCTTGTTGGGAACTAAGTGTGCCGATTCCCCGGGGACAAAGTGGGAGAAGGAGGGAGCCAGTGGGATAAGCCAGGTCACATTGCTGATAGCCTTTCCTCTCTAGGCAGATATTGCTGGGCTAGGATTTGCATCTGAAAAGGTACTCTTGTATGGCATGCCTGACTATGAGCATCGGAGGAAGGCTGCACTGGCCTCTCAGGAGGAACTCGCTAGGACTTCTTTGTGTCTAGAGATGTGACCCAGACCTTTTTCTTTGTCTGCTCCTTCTCACCCCCAAAATAAAAGCACTGTTGTTTCTTTAAGGTATGAGTCGAATAGCCCAGGGTTGTCATGCCTCTAAACGTGGAGCTCTACTGGCTTCAGTCCCTAGAAGTTGCTCTAACTAGGAGTTATTCCATCTCCTCCTCTGTTAACAATGATCATTCTGGAAGAAGATGGAAAGCAGCAGGATTTTGCATGGTTGAATGACAAAACTGATATAAGGTGGTGTGTACCAGAGCTAATCTATAATTCATCATGATCATTCAAGGCTTTTAGAGAGCAGAGAAGAGAGAGGCAAGGGAGCTCTGACAAACGGTATAAAGACCCTGCATGTGTATGTAGGCAGTGAGAGCTGTCACTTCACATGAGCGCGGGCAGGCGGTGCAGGGCCACCGGGGAGAGCTGGGCTCCCACTACCTGCTGATGAGGAGGGGCTGCATTTGCAGATGACTAGAAGCAAGCATGGCACTGACATCTCATTATTTCCAGCTTTGTTGCTTGCTTTCCGGTCGCTGGTAATGTACCAGGCCCAAATTCCTTTGTGTGCTACTGCCTCGGGGGCCGCTGTCGGCTACTGCAACTGGGGGAGGATGTCCAGTAGAGCTGAGTGCTTTCTGTTGACTGGTTAGGACTGGCAAGGCTAACTGCTATCAACCATGAGGGAGAGGAGAGCACAGACCCCAATCTGCTGGTACAAGCTTCCTGCTGCTGGCAAAGCCAGGGATACAGCTGGATCATCGAGGCCCACCACTGAGTTGTCACCAGGAGAGGGATCAGCCTGAAAACAATATTCCAGGCCGCCTCAGAGGGCTGGCATCGCTACAACGCTGTCCAGCCTGGCTCTGGGGGTGCTTGAAGAAGGCAGGACCACACCGGCCGGCAGCCCTGACCTGGCATTTTGTTGTAATGCGGAAGGCGAGGTGGTGTGGGGCTCGGTCTCCTCCCAGGGGAGAGAGGATCTGCTTCTGTGCTGCTTCTCTGGTCTGTTGTTCTGGATCCATAGATGCATTCCTAACTGTGTCTGTCTTGTCAGTCGTGCGCAGGCTCTCTAGACACATCCCTGTAAAGCAGATAAGGAGGAGTGGCAGATCCCAAAATAAGAGGGCTTAGCTGGACGCACAGAAGGGCTCCTGGCAGGAAGGCAGCTTCTCCATCGTGCTATAGTGGGCCTTCCTCCCCGGTTCGAGAGGTGTAGGAATGCTGGGGATGGACTGATTGGGTCTCCAGTGCTGGTCAGGGAAAAGGTTCCAAGGGGATAGTGGGAATCTGGGACAGTTTGGTGTGGAGAAGAGGTGACTGGGGTTGTATCTAGTCATGGATACTGTGACTTGAAGGGCAGTTAGGGAGATGATGTGGTCAAACTGTTTCTGGCAGCTGTGGCAGATGACATAATCGGGGAACGTGGGAAGTTTGGCTTCGATATCAGGAAAAAAAGCTAGTGGGGAGTTTTTGCAGGAGGGAGGTGTATCTCCTTGTTTCCCACCAGCTTGCTTTCTGCTGCTTTGCTTTGTGTGTGCAACAGCCTCTGGGTTACCCAGCAGCCCAGAAGGAAACAGATGTGACTCTGAACACCCGGCAGTGCTGCTGTGGTCAGGACCCGTGTGCTAGAGTTCACCAGCCTCGTGGGTTAGACGTTGTGCAGAGTGCAAGCACAGCAGGGGCAAAAAGATGGTGAAGTCAGGAGGTTGTCCCTCTATTAAGTTAATTTTTTGACTATACCTGCAGTTCTGGGCTTACATCCAAGGCCTGAAGTAATTGTGTGATTTCCTCCTGCCTCTGTCAGCTGTGTTGTATCCTCTATTCCCTTCTGAGCTTGTTATTAATTATGGAGACTGCAGAGATGAAGTCCAGACTCTGCTAATGGTTGACTTGCCCGTGCTGTAGAAGCAGCATTTCAGGGATCTGCTAATGGTGTTTCTTAGCTTTGTTTTTTAAGCTCCCCCACCGTCTCGGTTGTTAGCCCGAGCGTGGCAGCGAGGCGGATAATGGTGTTTAAATGTTGGCTGCAGCCTGGCTCTCTGGGCAGCAGGGCACACGTCCACGGCACCCTGCCCATCCTCCTGGGCTGAAGCGTCTCGCTGGCCTGGGGACGGCTGCCCTGGCTGCGTGCTTTCCCCGGCGCGTGGAGCCTTTCCCTGCTGGCAGGGAGCACAGAGCAGCTTTCCCTGGCAGCATTCGGGCTGTGTGGTATCACCAAGCTTTGAGAATTGGGGACCAAACCTGTGGTGAGCTCTGTGGCCCCAAAGCTGCCGCTTTGCTCTTAGCTACCAACTTCCCTCCCAGCCTCTAAAGCTGCCTGGCCAAACCCCAGTGCTACCTTATCTTTCTCTCCCAACCTTGATATTCCTTCCCCTCTTTTCCTGAGGAGGAGTGGAAGCTGCGCCTGCTTGCTCCAGGCTGCGGGCACTGCTGGCTGGCCTCGGTGCCGGCTCTGTCTGCCCTTTGCTCTCCAAGCCCTGGCTGGCTCATCTCCATTCCCGCGGCACGATCCCCCCGTCCCTGCACAGGCTGCCTGTCCTGCCGTGCAGCCCTCAGGGAGACACAGCTCTCCTCCTCCTGTCTTGTTCCCATTCCTCCCCACCCAGTGTGTCCATGCAACGCGGGGAGTTGGTGCCGTGTTTTATTCCCCGGGCCATGCGAGTCTGTTCCCTGCCTTTGCTGCCGCTTCCAGCCAACAGCTGCATGAGGATGCTTAGGAAGGAGTTTCTCACATCCCCCTCTCCCTGATCTTAGCTGTGGGGTTTGGGGGAATGGGGAAGAGAAAGACTTGGGAAAGTGGTAACAATCAGAGTATGGAATTTTCTCATTTTAGTTTTTTCAGCTCTGCCTGCTCATACCCCCCAGGACTTATCCCTCGTGTCGGATGCCAGCACTGACCCGGGACTCCCTGGCCCTATTTTGCAATCTCCTGGTGTCAGCCAGCAGCTCGGGCCTTCCTGTAAGTGCCTTGAAGCTCATGGGGAGGGAATGTTCCCCGGCTGCGTGGGGAAAGGTCACCACGGGCAAAGGGGACACTGGGGACGGGCAAGCAGCTTGCTGCTCCCGCCCCTCGCCCATGAGCCGATCAGCACGGAGCCGAAAACCTTAAAAAAGTGATTCAAGAGGTTGACTGTTTTCTGCAAGGCCCCGCTTCCCTTCACAGGGCAGATCTTGGAGCAGATGCTGTGCCCAGGCAAAGCCTGGGAGGATGCATCCACGTTTCGCAGCTTTCTTAGCTGGAGGATGTTTGCTGAATCCGCTTCCGAAAGCATCTGTTTGTCTCGCTAAAGCAGTGCCTGGGACAGCGGTGTTGGCCTGAATAGCAGTGGGGCTGAGCAATATGTTCACGTTGCGCTTGCAGCTTGTCGTTCTCTTCCTTCCACAGGCTGCCAACAAACCTCTCCCTTGAACGCAACTCGGAACGAAAGCTGTGACTCGCGGTGGCTGCGGCAGGATTAGCATCCATCCAACATTAAGAGCTTAACTCCTTGGCGCATCCCTGCCAGCCATGGTTTCAAGTAACACCACCCTCCTCTTCCATCCTTTACACCCCATTCTCCGGGCTAAACTGGAGCCTGCTCCCCCTACTTTGGTTTTGGAGTCTGGCCTGGGGATGCTGATCACATTTATTAGCGCGGGGGTGGAGTGGAGGAAGGAGGAGGAATTTCGAGGTTGGGCTTTACAAACCCAGTTTTTCTCAGCGTGTTTAAAAAAAATAATAACTAATCTGGCCCTTTGTCTCTAGGTTACATTTGCCTCTGCTGTGGCTGAGCTCATGGAAAATTGCAGCTTAGCTCCTGTGCTCCGTGCCAAGATTAGTAGGTTTAAAAACTAACCGATAACATCTTTGTAAACTTAGAGTCATTTAAAGCCTGCTGATCCTTCCAGCCTGCATTTTGGAGCTTTCCTAGAGATCCAAGCGGGATGATATCTGCCCTGAAATATTGCTGCGTCCCTCAGGAACACTGCATGAAGGAAGGAGGCTGCTATTGCCCGCGTGGGTGTGTGGTGGGATCCTTCTCCCTGTTGCTAACCAGACACAGCACACGACGATGCTCTGCACGTAACTTATAATAATCACTGGGTTTATTTTTAAAAAATTACCATAGAAAAGTACCTTTAAACATATTCCCAAAAGCGGAGTAGACAACGTGGAAGCTTCTCTCCTCTCCACAAGACAAAGTAATAAGTTGCTAAAAGAGTTAGTCTGCCGTTTGGAAATGCTGGTATCGCTTTTAGAGCCGCTCAGAGGTTTGTCTTGGAATCGATTTCTTCTCCCGGCACCTTTGCCAATCCCACTTTTTACATAAGACCCCAACGGGACAGTTTCCCACCGCGCCATCTCATCCCTTACCCCGGCTCTGGCACCCGAAGCCTCAGCTGTCTCGTTTTGGCCCACCCGTGGAATGAAAAGGAGGAGGATCAGAAAGCTGCTGCTGTTTAACGAGGCCACGGGCACCCTGTGTCTTCAGTGTGGCTGGGAAACCGGCTACGGCGAAGACCAGGCAGTGGCTGAGCTCAGTGTGCCCTGCAGCAGAGATGGGGTGAGGGATGAAGGCAAAAAGAGGAGAACGTTTGCGCCTCCTTTTTCAAGAAACCAAAATGCGTTTGAGGTTTTGCTTTGCTTTGCTTTTTTTTTCCAAATTCATCCTGGAGCAAGGAGGAGGAGACACGAGTATGTCCAGCAGTCTCTCTGCTGGTACGTTACCTCTATAAATGCTACAGGCGCTGCCCCAAGGGCATTGGCAGCCTCTCTTCTTCTCTTTGCACATGGAAACATGGAAGTGGTACCCAGCGAGCCAGCAGACCAGCACAACCTTGACACTGCAACCCCAGTTCAGCCCAGCGCTTTGGCGTGACGGGAGGCATCCCTCAAGTCGCCTGGGACTCGCGCCCGACCTTGAGTAAGCTGGTGAACCAAGAGGGTTTTTTTTCTCATACAGCAGGTTTACATTGCTTGTAACAACTCCAAGCGGTTATGGCAGGAGGAGGAGGCAAGTTGTCACCTTGCTACGTGGTGCGGGCTGCCTCTGCGCATCCCTGATCCGAGCCGTTGTACCATGCCGAAGCTTTGCACAGCAAGCTAGTAACATAGCCCTAAGGTTAAAAAAAAAAAACCAAAAAAACCACAACAAATCACCATAAGAAAGTTTCTGATTGTCGTTTGGTACAACTGGGAAGAAACCGGTAATACTGTAAGTGACCGCAGACGTCTTCGCCGACACAGCCGGAGCACAGTTCCTCCAAACCCAGATCGTTCATCTTGACATCTCCAGGCACGTGGACATCACGCCTTCACCATGCAGCCGGTAGGGGTAGAAACTCTTCGTTACACGCATTTGGAAGTCAAGCACAAATCCTGTGGTCCGACCCAGTGTGAGATTGTCCTATTTAGGAAGTTTGGTATAAAAATACTTGCTCTCATTTGGCTTTTTCTTTTTTTTTTTTTCCTTTTGTAGTCTCCTTTCCTATGGTTCTGTTTGAAAAGCCTTTTCAAACGCTACAGCGACGCCTGTCAAACCATGCTTTCAGAAGTAACACACGCTCTTTCTTACAAATATACAGTGTAAAAGAGGAAAATATTATTACTAGGTATGCTTTTTGTTTTTCTTCTAGGAGAGCAGATGTGTGATAGAGGCTGTGGGAAAGTCTTGGAGGAATCCAAACTTGTGTGAAGGTTTTTTTTTTTTCTTTTCAAGCCTGGAACAACAGAGAAAGGTGTTACAAAAGAAAAAGGAGCCGGGATGCAGAAAAGGGGTTGTGGTTAATCTTTCTGAAGCTACCACGCCTCGTTTGGAAAAGGGGGTGAGGCAGAGCAGATGGGACAGCAAAAAGCAAGGTGGGAAATGCCTGCGGGGAGAGCCGGGGCAGTTTATTCCTCCCCCTGGCTGTAGCCCCTGGGGTTTTAACTGAGGAGGCAGCAGCTGGGAGGCTGAGAGTTAAATCTGAGTTGAATTTTGCACTTAAGAGGAATTCGGTCTCTGTTGATCCAAGGCAGGAAGCAGGACTGCAGGGAGATGAGATGAGATTACTGGGGGGTAATTCAAAGCCGAGAGGCATTCCTCGGCTGTCGAAACTCTCGAACTCTCGCCGCAGATAAGGATAAGCGCGGGAATGGTGGAGCCGTGGTTTGGAAGCGCCGCGCCATAGTCACAGGGATGCTCCTGTCTCCCTGCCCGTTCCCTTGGGAACATCGCCTTGGCTTCCTCACCCCTCTACACCCCCCACAAAGGGGCTGTGTTCCTCTTACCAGCACACTGTGGTTTTGCGGAGAGCACGCCAACCCAGTAGCCGCCTTGGAAGACTCCGTTAATACCCACAAGACTGACTGTAGGCCACCATCACACACCTGAGACCTGTGGGAGGACACAGCGGAGCGTTAGGGACACCGGCAGGGGAGCCCGCAGGCTCGGGGTGCACCGGGGAGAAGTTATTTGTCAGTGACTGGGATCGGTGCTTCCTCAGGGAGCAGTTTAACCCTGCCCTGACGGGCTCCAGGCAGTAAGTACATGGAAGGATGCAAGCAGGAGAGCCAGGACAGCAGCAGAACCCTTTGCTTGGGCTGTGCCATAGCTCTTCCCGGCTGGAGGAGCCTGGCAGGGAGCCCCAAGATCCCAGATCCTTCATCCTCACTGCCTATGGTGGCCACTGGGCTTGCTGTGGGCAGGAGGACCTGTTCCAAGGAATTCACTCATCTCCCCATCCCAAATAAGACTTTGCTTACATTTTAGCTGGAAACATTGGCAAGCCCCGCATTTTGGAAGAACTACTGGTTCCCGAAGCCTTGCTTCTCCCTATTTTTATCTGCTAGGCCTAAAATAGACAGTAAAGGCTTTGCAGATCCAAGTCTTGGGTCAGCTGCAGCCACGGCCGGTCCCCCTGCCCTGCTCGGGTGAGTGAGCCTCGTGGCTACGGTGCCGGGGAACACAAAAGCCGGTGCCAGAGCCTCCCTGCCTCCTTGGATCTGCTGGGGATTCTCTGCTGGTGGGTGCAGACACCGTGCAGGAGGCTTCCTGGCAGCTGGGATGGTCGGGGCAGGCTGTGATCACGGGGCAAGCGATGCTCAGCATCGCCCAAGCCTCTCTCCCCTCTTCCTTTGAATCCCCTTTACTTGTTTATCCACAAAAGGCTGAGTTATTTGCAGAGCTTTTCTTCCCAGCCTCCCTCGCAGGGCTTTTTCTATCCCAAGAGGTCCCAGGTGTAATTGAACCAGCCCCTTTCCTTCCCGCTGGGCAGCTGGGCACTTGGTAATGCTGCACTTCTTCTGGCAGCCCCGCATCCCAGACCGCAGGAGCGTTTTCATTAACGTTTAATGAGATATTTGTGCTGCACTGGTTGCCTTCAGCCACATCATCGCTTCATCCCCTGCGCTCACAACCTCCGCCGCTGCAAGAGTGACCCAGGGACCTGCCTTTCCATCCTGTCCCAGGATATTTGGGAAGGTGTCGGGGTGGATGGTGCCACGAAGGGTGCCCAGAGCTGCGATGCCTGCTGCTAAGTGGCCTCACCACCCTGGTGGTGGTCTGGCTGCCCACCCGGAGCTGCTGGAGACCCCCGGGAGTCGTGTCAGGGGCTCAGACTAACGGTGGAGGCGTCCCCCAGCCGGCCACACCGGAGCAGGAGGATGGGAGCGAGAAGGCGGCACTCACCCGGCATTCAGCAGAACTGACGGGACTTCCAGCCCTGAGAACCAGCCTCGGAGGGAGGGAGCCAGCGCATCTGCAACGACAAGGGGGGCAGGGGGTGAGAGGGGTGGTAGCCACCCACCCTGCCAGGAGCTGGCCAGCCTTGGGCTCCCCTTTCCCAGCCTTTGCCAGGCACAGGGCAGGGAGATGCAAGCAGCGGGGCCATCCCGGCTCCAGTTCGCAGCGACTCTGGCTGGGGCTCAGCTGGCATCGCTGCTTGTGGCAGGACTGAGCTGGGGTGGCAGCAACACGGTCTCACCAAGCTGGAGAGAGGCTCGTCCCCCTCTTAGCCCACACACAATGAGGGGATATGTCAGACGCCAAATGCCACTTCAGCCCCACCATCCCGAGGTTCCTGTCCCGCTGCTCCCTGCAGAACCCAGCCAGGGAGGCCACTCCGCGGGGCGCAGCTCTCGTTTTGGGGTGGCGCCTCTATCACCACGGCCAATAGTATTTCTTCTAACAGCTCCTGACACCAGGTTCCAGCCTGGGTTTTCCCAGAGGGCCCTCAGAGCCTCAATTCCCTTCAGCCGCTTCCCCAGCCTCCCGAGCAGCGCAGGTGCTGCCTGTTAGCTCTTATTTGACAAGGCAAGAACGGAGCTGCCATAATATTTACCACTGCTCTTCCTACAAACAGCAAGGCTCAAAAAGCTGGAGTTTCATCCAAAGACTGCGGCTGGTTTGTACACCGAGCGCTTTTTCCTTTCCCTCCTGTTCAAACCAGCCCGTCTGCCTCCGGCTCCCAGAGACGGTGGCTCTGGATAACCAGCTATCCCAGCTCAATCCTGGCAGGCCAGGCTCAAAAGCCTTTTGGATGCAGCTCATCTGGCAAATCTGCTTCCGTGTGCTCGTTTCCTCCTGCTCACCACCAAGCCGGAGCCAGCGGCGAGGAGTAAAAGCTGGGATGATGTCCGATGTGGCTCCCAGGGGGACAGCTGCCTGTTCCCCACCCTGGAGCAGGGGTCTCTTCCCAGCATTCCCACAACGCCGCTCCAGGAAACATCCAAAGGCTGGCGCTGCAAAGGACTCTTCCACCATCTCCACTTCCACTTTTTCCTCTTCCTTTCCCCGCTCCTCTCCCGAGGCGGGTGGTTAATTTTTAACGGCCGCCTGCTGCCATCGGGGGCCACCGGCGGCGGCAGCCGGCAGAAAAGCGCTTGTGACAAGAGAGCGCCTCGTCAATAAAAGATGGATCCTCCGTTTGTGCTTCGCTTGCCCTCTCCTCCCTGTCAGAATCGCTCTGCTTCACGCCCCGCGTCGGCAAGCTGCATCCCAGCGATGCTTGAGGGGCAGCCCCCGTCCTGTCCCATGATGGGTCCCTCAACTCCAAGAGCGATGGGAACGGTCCGGCCCCGGCGAGCATCCCTCATCCCTCCCTCCCAGCCTGTCCCTGGCACGGGCGAGAGCGAAGGTAGGAAGGCAGAGAGAGGTGTTCGGGGAGAGGTTCGGCTGGGTGTGGGGGCCATCCCCACATCTCCAGGAGGAGAGGAGCGAGGGCCCGCTAGCCGGGCAGAGGTTAGTGGTCCGGCAAGCGCTGGGAGGGGGATCCGGGCCGGGTGGGAGGGTGAGCGCAGTGGTGGCAGATGGGTCCGAATTACCTGGGCGTGCAGCGAAGCGGGATAGGTGAAAGCAGGAGGAGGTAGAGCAGGTGCTAACTCCGCTGGGTACAGAGGGTACGGCCCCCACACTTCAGGGCTACTGGGGTAAAGTGCAGGCACTGTGAGCTCATCTGCAAGAAAAGAAGAAGGAGAGTTAACCGTGACCCATGGGCCGTGGCCCTCGCCACGCCACGTGCCGGTCAGCAGCACCACCAGGCCTCCCAGCACGCAGCCGGTGCTGCTGGCAAGACCTGCCCTACAAAGCCAACGCTGAACTCTGCTCGGTCGGTGGCTGGTGCGTCATCTCCGAGAGGTTTAATCACCCCGGGGATCCAGCGTCAGCAGGCACGAAGGAGAGCGCGTGGCTCGTGTCCGTGTGGCTCGTGTCCGTGTGCAGCAGCGAGGCAAGTGATCGTCGTCCGCGCAAGAAATGCTCCTCCGGGAGCGGAAAGGGGTACGGCACGCTCACAGCAAGACGCTGCCAAGGTCTCCACCAAGACCCAGCTGCAGCACCACAGGCTCCTGAGCTGGCTGGCACCTGCCCCTGGCTCCCCTCTAACGCCTTTGGGGCCACTGGTCACCAGCCTGCGCGTGCCACCACGCTCACAGCAAGCAGGTGCTGCTCCAAATGGAGCTGGACTTGCCTGTCACCCTTTCATAGAATCATAGAATCATACAATAACCAGGTTGGAAGAGACCCACCGGATCATCGAGTCCAACCATTCCTATCAAGCACTAACCCATGCCCCTTCGCACCCATCATCCCCGTCCCCTCCAGCATCACTACATCCACCCACGATCCCCGCACAACGCTGAACTGCCTGAAGAAGGCGTTTTGCTGAGGAAAATGAGGATGGAGGCGAGTCCCTGTGCCTGCCCCCCTGAACCTCTTGGTGCTGCCGCGGCGGCCGGCCAGGGGGACCGCGTGGGGCTCCCTTGGGAGAGGCACGAGCCGTACTTACAGGGCTCCCGGGCGATGAACTGAGGTACGGCGGTGGGGAGGGGCGTGCTGGGGTTGGGGGTGCCCACCAGCTTGCTCTTGGCCATCTTGGTGTTCGCCTTGGCAAACTCCAGCCGCAGCGTCTGGGGGATCTCGGGGTCGAAGCGGATGCCCTGTTGGAGGAAAGGAGGCACGGCGGGTGGGTGAGCCCTGCCGGGTGCCAGCCAGCCCCGCAGCAAAAATAACTCCCAACTATTTATTTTTTTTCCGAACTTCCAGCCTCGAAATGAGCTAATTTGCCGGGCCCCGAGGCAGCTCGCATTCCTCCGGCATCTTTAGCATCGGCACCATATTTGGCAGTCGGCATCCCGCACGCTGAGCTCTTATCCAGAGGGATTAGCAGAGCCAAAAAAAAAAAAAAAAAGTTTTTACATTGAAAATGAAGACGAGGAAAAGAAAAAAAAAACCCTAATTCAAAGCCTGGAAAGGAATTGAAGAACTGGCTCCACGCGGTTCTCCCCGTGACTGTTTTCAGGAGTTAACTCCACAGAGGTAGGAGGGAGCTGCTAAAGGAAAGCAAAATTTGCTTTCTCTTTTGCAGATTTAGGTGGGATTTTTCCCACTGAAGAAGCAGGAGAGGTTGAGAAAGGCGTCTCTTGCTGACCCCTATCTAAGGCTCTAATCCTTAGGGTTCAAGCCCTCCCGGATGGCTCTGGGAAAGGCGAGAGGGATGCAGCCCCCCGGAAAGGATGGGGATCGGCTGGAGGGATGAGGATGCAGTGGGGCCAGCCTGCGTGGGGGATGCACGTCCCTGGGATGGAGGCATTTGGAAGGTATCCCGGGATGAGGAAATGAGGGAGCAAAAAACCCCAAAAACTGGAGCGGCCAGGCACACTCACGTTCAGCGCGTTCTTTGCCACCTCCGCCTCCGAGCGGCTGTCGAAGCTGACGAAGCCCACGGGCTGCGGAGGAAGGAGAGGAGGCAGCATCAGTCAGGCTGGTGGGGTGGGAAGCGGGGGGACCCCACATCCTGGGGTGCCAGAGAGCACAGCACGGGATGCTCGCCCCGTTTGGAGCAGCTCCTACCTGTTTGGAGGTGAGTTTGATGAGAGACCCTTCGTACCCCTGCAAGAAAAGAGTAACAAAAAGGGGGTTTGGTGGAGATTCCCATGATTCAGCTGCCCCTTGGAGATGAAAACCACCCGCATCCACCACCCGGGAGCCCTGCGGTGGGGCAGCATCGGGTGGGCATGAAGCAGAGCTTTGTCGGGGCTCAGCACCGGCACGGGACCCACTGAGCTGAATTTTTGTACCATGCTGGATGCCTGATAATATTATCCCTGGTGTCTGAGCAGCAGGGCTGGCAGGGAGAGACTGGAGAGGTCTGCAGCCAATGCTCTTCTGCTGCTAAATGGGGTGCAAGTCAACGTGCAATTAAAACCCCGAGGCAATCGAAACGCCCAGTGCCGTTTTCCTATGGTTTATTGGGGAAAAGAGGCACAGAAACTTGTTCCTGCGTGTAAAAGATCAAATTAAGACTTTTCTGGGGGAATCCAGCAGGCCTCCAGATCCCACCAAGGTGCTCAGAGGCCCAGCCCTGCGCTTCCAGCCCCCGTCTCCACTCCCTAGGCTGGTACCTTGAAGGGCCTGAAGAGCAGGTAAAGTTCCCGGGGCTTGATGTCCAGAGGCAACCCACTGACGAAGAGTGTCCTCACCTGGAAGAGAAGAAAGGGGGTTGCTGGGGGCGCTGATGTGGGGGTACCCCATGCCTCCCACAGCCCTGGGTGGTGGCACGTGAGAGAGGTGACTCCACGAGCAGCCCAAAGCCTTAAGCCACACTCCGAGGGACGCGGCTCTCTGGGAGGATGACCACAGAGCAAGAGGCTAAGACATCTCCAAAAGGTAACCGAGACCAATAACTCTCATGAATGAAATGGTTGCCAACATCCCAGTGCCTTCTTACCCCAGTTTGGCAAACAGGATCTCTCCCAGCATCCCCAGTAAAGCCCTCACTCTGCAGACAATGCCTATTGTCTCTGCTTAATTGCAGCAGCTCATTAAGGACTGGGAGAAGGGAACCCCAACTCTTCCTCCTGGAGGAACACCTCTATTTTGGGAGGGGCTGGTTTTAAGCAGCTTGTCCCTGGTTTGTAGAAGTCACCTTTTAAGGGGTTTTAACTCTTTTTGAGTGGATCTAATATTTGCCGTGGCGCGGCATCCTCAAAGCCGGGGCGGCTCGCAGAAATCCTGCTTCCACTGACCCCGAGAGGGGATTTGCGGCTCCACGGGGACGGGTAAACCCTGCCTGGGCATGACCTGTGCTGGGGATGGTTTTGCTTTACAACCAGCTTGTAACTGGGGGAGATGGTGACTGATCACCCACAAGCTCTGCTCTCGCTGGGGCACCCAGGGACGGTGCCCACGCTGGTGGGATCCCAGCCTTGCCATTCCCTTCAGCTCTGGGCTTGCTGGTGAGCCAACCCTACCCCTCCTGCTCCCACAGCACCTTACCAGCGGGTAATCTGGAGAATTAATTGGGTAATCTGGAGAATTAATTGGTTGTAGCTTACTTTTTCAGGCACCCAAATGCCTCGTGAGAGCTGGTCCAGAGGGCGTAGCCCCAGGCCATCAACCATTGAGTGCCAAGCTGCCAGCTTTGGGGTGGAGGAGGGGGAAAAGTTGATTATTTTTTTTTTACACTTTAGTTTTTGGCCCATTCCCTGAGACAGAAACATGTGAGAAAGCCAGAAACAGCCCACCCGCCCAGGCCTATTCTTCTGCTGACATTTCTTCTTTCTCTTGCAGATAAGCTATCTACCCCATCTCCCAGCTTGGGAGCAGCAAACATTCCTGCTGGGTGTAACAAAACCTCTGGCTGACCTATATGCATTAAATAACAAAAGGTACTCAGGACCTGTTTGCATATGGCCCTTGTGTCAACACCCCTGGTGATGCTGATACCCATCACTGATGGTACCCAGCTTCTGCTACCCCTTGCAACAAGCCAGCTGTGAACGTACCACCACCCCATGCCAGAATCCTCTTGGAAAGCAAGCCCTGCTCTGGCTGGGAAAGGATGCTCAAGGCCTTGTCCAGAGGGATGCTGAGAGCTTGAGGTGTGTGCTCACCCCTTCCTCAATCAGGGCTCCACAGCCCAGTAGCTCGTCCCCTCTGCTGGGACCATCCCAGATCAGAAGGTGATGGAGCATCCCAAGGTGCTCAGTGACACTGCCCAAATTTCTCTGGGCAGGGAGGAGGGATTCATCCAGAGAAGCTTGCCTCACATCCATGTAATTCCACATAAAGAAGGCAAATTTATCCTTTCCTAGGGAAAAAATATTCCCCGTGAAACAGGTCCAGCTGAGCGCTTCCACTCTCCAGGGGAATCAGCTCATCGGACACATCATAGACTCACCAGGTTGGAAGAGACCCACCGGATCATCGAGTCCAACCATTCCTATCAAACACTAACCCATGTCCCTCAGCACCTCGTCCACCCGTGCCTTAAACCCCTCCAGGGAAGGGGACTCAACCCCCTCCCTGGGCAGCCTCTGCCAGTGCCCAATGACCCTTAGAGAATCATAGAATCACCAGGTTGGAAGACAACCTCCCAAGCTGCCTTTGCCTCCCGCAGAGGCCGAGCATCGCTGCGCGGTCCCCTCTGCCTCCATCATCCCTCGAGCCTCCCGTCCCTGCCCTCCCGCCTCTCCTCCGGCTGGGGAGCAGCGTGAGGCACCAGAGGCGTCGGAGACAGCTCTCGGGGGGTAAACCGCCGCCGCTTTGCCGCGTCCCTGAAACCCAAACCCCTCCGAGCCCGGCTTGCCGGGTCACTTAGCCCCACGGTCATCGGATCATTTCACCCCATAGCTGCGCTGCAGAGAGATGGGAGAGATAAAAGACACTGAAAAAAACCTCAAAAAGCTCTGATATTAAGCCTCGCAAAGGAAGGGCTTTTTCGGTAATGACTTGTTTTCTTTGAAAGTTCAAACGCCGGTCGGCCAAGTTTTAAACCGGAAAATTATCCAGAGGGAGAAGGGCTCCAAAGGCTCCCCTAGAAGGTTAACAGCCCCGAAAGGATGTTTAGGGACCAAAGCGGGAGGGAAGTGCTACGAGGTCATGGGTGCTCCCCATCTGCACCCCACAAAGGGCACCGGGGGGGTCAGCGTGCCCAGCCGAAGGGACGTTTGGGTAGGTAAAACCAGCATCCTTTCGCTGGGCTGGGTAACAAGCAGGTGGGAGGGTTTGGGCTGTGCTAAAATGAGGTGGGACCGGCAAAGGGAGCGTCCTTGGGGATAATTCCCAGCAGGCTGGACGGATATCCTTCTGCCCAGGGAAAGATTTTAGGCGGAAATATTACTCCTGCCCTTAAATGGAAGCAGAGCTCCAGCCTGCGGGGAGCTGCTCTGGGCTTTCCTGTGCTGAGAGGTCCCAGGGGCTCAGCCTCCCTACTCCACCAAACACACTCCCAGGGCAAAACCCTGCCCTTGAGGCAGGAAAAAAAGCCTTATCGGAGAAATTGCTGGCAGGCAGACATGTATACGCTCTTCCACAGGGAAAAATGACCCCGCACATGCTCTTCCACAGGGAAAAATGACCCCTTCTCAGAGGTGGATAGGGCAGAGATGCCTGTTCCCAAGTGTCTTGTGGGACAGAGCCAGACCTACAGCTCCTGAGCAAAGGGCGTTTGAGCACGGTGGTGGGATTCCTGCAGCCCAAACATTCTTGGTTTAGGACAGCCCAAACTGTTTTGTTTCTGCTGCGCAGGCGTTTTTCAGAGTTTCTCCATCTCTCCTCCTTGATACGATCTGGGGTGAAACCAAAGGTGATGAAGTGCAGATATTTGCTCCAGGAAGCCACTGGCCACGGGTGCAGGACGCCACAGGTGACCATCACCTTGATTTCCTGGCCCTGGCACTGCAAGGAGTCCCCTTTCCTCCATCCTCCTCTGTTCCTACAGCTGCACCCCACACCTCACGGATTTGCCATGGCCACTGGATCCCAATTCCACCACCTCACTCCTCGTTTGTCCCCTCCGAGCTTTTATTGTCCCTGCAGAATGCCTTCTCCTAGCCTCCAATACTGTCCTCTCCTTAGGAAGCCGCCTCCATCCCACTCACCTCTGCTCCTCTGTGTCCCACTATCACCTTCTGCTGTCCCCAAAACGCCACATCCCACCGAGACCAGTTTAAGGGATGCTGGAGTGGGGAGAAGCTAGGGTGGCTGTGGCTGAGGACGGACAAGGCAAGGCAGGGACCTGCACTAAGGGGTGTCCGGTGTTCCTAGCCGCCGGCTCAAGGATGACCCCAGCATGGAGCGGTCCACGGCAGAGCACCGGCAGCTCTCCTCTTCCTCACACGAAGCCACAAGCCAGGCAAGCAGGGCACCAGGGTTCCCCAGCCTTGGATCCTCCGTGGACCGTGGCTCCCTGAGGGATGCCGGCTGTCCCGGAGGATGCGAGGTGCCCCCGCGGCGTGGTCACGCTTCCCTTCTCCTACTCCAACTCCCCACCGCCGCCACCAGTAAACGTTAACCGGCCGGTGGGGAGGCGGATGGAGCCCGGGTGATTCATTCACGAGGTATTTAATCGCCTCCTTCGGCCCCAGCTCCCTGTCCAGCGGGGACTCGCTTTAATTCTCCACCACCCGATTAGCCGCTCGACTGCCCGCTGCCAGGCAGGAGGAAGGCGACGGCACGGGGCCGCGATCCAGCCGTAAAATAAGGCGAACGGAGCTTCCCCCTCCGCCCTGGCAAAGCAGGGTGCTGGCTGCCCCGTGGCGGGGTGCGTTCCAGCCCCGTGGGGATTAAGCCCTTGTGTAAATACTGGCTGTGCTGGCACAGCATCCTCCTCGCCGGGGTTTAGATTATGGAGCCGCGTGTCCGCACGCAAAGAACTCCTCGACATAAACAAGGTTGAGGCTGAGGGATGCTGGCTCGGTGACTCCGGGATGCGGGAGGGTTGGGCTCAAGCCTCCGGTTCCGTCGCCGCTTCTCCGGATTGGGAACCAAATGGCCGTCGGAGGAGCGGAGCAGCCCTTGGGGAAGAGCGAGTTCAGAGCTGGAACGAGGAAGCGGTGAAGGAAAAGCCAGCGAGAAGCCAAAGGAGCAGGCTGGGGATTGCAACAGAGCGGAGGAGTGGCGGGCAGGGGTCACGCACGGCTGGCTCCCACACGGGGCTTGCTCCCAAATCCTCCAGAGCCCGCGCTCCAAGGGAGGAAAGGAAGCAGGAGCGCGAGGGGGATGCAACACAGGGGCCAACTTCATCCACTCCCTGGGCACCTTTTGCTGAGAAACCATCCCTGGGGTCCCTTCCCCATGCCCCGGTCCCCCCGGGATGAGGGATCTGGCATGGGATGGGGACGAGGGCCACGAGCAGGGCTCTCCAGAGCTGCTCCGCTACCAAATAAGGCCTCCCTCAAGCCTTTTACATGCCGTTCTCGCCCGGCCAAAGTGACGTGTGACCTCCTTTCGGGATTGTTCTGCCCTCCCCACGCTCCGACACCGGGAACCCCCCGAAAGTCCCCAGCTCCCCTGCCTCGAGGTCCCTCCTGGGAAGGGAAGAGGCTGGAAGGATGGCGAGGCTGCCCCAGGGAGCGGGCAGCGGGGCTCCTGCCAGCCCTGGAAGGCAGTGGGGACAAAGCGGGGACTTGTCCCACTTCGCAGCACCCTGATCGACCCCCCCCTCTTCTCCTTCTGCTCTGGAGGGACACGAGGCTGGAAGAGAAGGCAGGGGAGAGGTTTGCAGTAGTTGGGCAACCTCTTTTTCTCTTCCCTTAAGCAAACACTCGAGAGCACCGGCTCTTCCAGCCAGGGCTGGGAAAAACTCGCACAGGGAACATACCTGCCTGGCACCGGAGGAGCTGGGCGTGCGACGAGGAGCAGCCGTCGCCCTCCTCACGCCCCAGCATGGTGGAAGAGCCTGGCCCTTGTGTCCATCATCCCCCCAGGGACCCCTCGTGTCCATCAGCCCCCCGAGGAGGGCTGGATTGCAAAGTCAGGGGTCAGGGAGGGGGGTGAGTCACCTGGAGGGGTTTAAGGACGGGTGGATGAGGTGCTGAGGGGCATGGGTTAGTGATTGATGGGAATGGTTGGTCTTGATGATCCAGTGGGTCTCTTCCAACCTGGTTATTCTATGATTCTATGATTGTATGAGCAGCCCCTCATCCCTGTGGACGCAGCCAGGAGCAGGGTGGGCAGCGCACACCTGGGAGATGCCTCCCTGGGCATCTCCCACCGCATCTCCCGCAGGGACCCGCCAGCATCCCCCACCCCGCGCCCAGCCGGCTGGAAAATTCCTCATGATTGGAGCTGCTTTGGGGGGAACTTTGAGAAGTTCCAAGCGGGAACCACCCTTGGAACAGAGAAACGAAGGGAGGCGATGCGCAGCGCACCCCGCTGCTCCCTACGGACCCGGAGACCCCGCGGAGAGGCTGGAGGCGCAGAAAAGGCAGCGAGGAGACCCCACCCGCCGGCTCGCACCCTCCCAGAGTCCAAACTCCCGTTTCAAGGTCACGGGCGGCACCAGGAACCCCGCGGCTGTGGCGGAGCAGACCCGCTCCCCCTCCTCGGGGGGACGGGGGGTTTGTCCCCCGCGGGGATGAGGATGCTCCGCGCGTTTTTCGGGGGGCGAGACCCACCGGGAAGCCCCGAGGGTGCGTGGGACCCACCGCCGCCCCCCCAAAACGCCCCACGGGGTAGCCGGGGGCGAGGTTGTTCGCTCCCAACCCCGCGGGGAGACGCGGGGATCCCGAGGGAGCTCCCGGAGCTCTTCCCGGAGGGGGCTCGGGGGGGGGCGGGGGGGATGCGGAGCGCATCCCCCCGCCGGGGGACGGGGATGCCCCGCTGCCAGCCCTCCCCCCCGGCCCCCCCGGGGCCCCCCCGGGCCCCCCGTACCTCCTCCTCCTCGGGCAGGGCGGGGTCGGCGGCGCCGCCGTCCCGGTCGGCGGGGAGGCTGCTCATGGTGCGAGCGGGCGGCTGCTCCAGCGCCGGCGGCTCCCGCGGCACCGGGGGCGGGGCGGGGCGGGGCCGGGGGCGGGGACACGGGACACGGGACGGGGACGGGGCTGGGGACACGGGGACAGGGGGCACGGGCCGGGGGACGGGGCTGGGGACACGGGACAGGGGGCACGGAGTATGGGGACATGGGGTATGGGGGCACGGGGCTGGGGACATGGGGCACAGCCCAGGGTATGGGGCTAGGGACACAGGGCACAGGGCTGGGGACATGGGACATGGTTCAAGATATGGGGCTGGGGACATAGGGCACAGGGCTGGGGACATGGGGCACAGCCCCGGGTATGGGGTTGGGGACACAGGACACAGTCTCAGGGACATGGCACATAGTTCAGGATATGGGGCTGGGGACACAGGACACTCTCAGGGACACAGTCTAGGGTATGGGGTTGGGGACACACAGCTGGGGACACAGGACGCAGTCTAGGATATGGGGCTGGGGACACAGGACAGTCTCAGGGACATGGGATTTGGTTCAGGATATGGGGCTGGGGACATGTGGCACAGGGCTGGGGACATGGGGCACAGCCCAGGGTATGGGGTTGGGGACACAGTCTCAGGGACATGGCACATGGTTCAGGATATGGGGTTGGGGACATAGGGCTGGGGACATGGGACATGGGACATGGTTCAGGATATGGGGCTGGGGACATGGGGCACAGCCCAGCGTATGGGGTTGGGGACACAGGACACAGTCTCAGGGACGTGGTTCAGGATATGGGGCTGGGGACATGGGGCACAGGGCTAGGGACAAGGGGCACAGCCCAGGATATGGGGCTGGGGACACAGGACACAGTCTCAGGGACATGGGCCATGGTTCAGGATATGGGGCTGGGGACATAAGGCACAGGGCTAGGGACATGGGGCACAGTCTCAGGGATGTGGCACATGGTTGAGGATACGGGGCTGGGGACACAGGACACAGTCCTGGGGACATGGGATGCAGTCTAAGGTATGAGGTTGGGGACACAGGACACAGTCCCAGGGACACGGGACACAATCTAGGACATGAGCCTGGGGATGCAGAGCTGGGGATATGGGACAGTCTAGGACATGGGGCTGGGGACACAGGGCATGGGGCTGGGGACATGGGACACAGCCTAGGGTACAGGGTTGGGGACAGAGGACTCAGGGCTGACAACATGGGACACAGTCTAGGGTATGGGGATGGGGACACAGGACACAGGGCTGGGGACACAGGATATAGGGCTGGGAACAAGGGACACGGTCCAGGATATGGGGTTGGGGACACAGGGCACAGTCCTGGGGACACGGGACACAGTATGGGGTTGGGGACACAGGGCTGGGGATATGGGACACAGTCCAGGGTATGGGGTTGGGGACACAGGGCTGGGGACATGGGACACAGTCCCAGGCCTACGGGACACAGTCTAGGTATGGGGTTGGGGACACAGGGCAGAGTCCTGGGGACATGGGATGCAGTCTAGGTTATGGTGTTGGGGACACAAGACACAGGGCTGGGGACATGGTTATGGGGTTGGGGATACAGGACATAGTCCCAGGGACATGGGACTCAGTCTAGGACATGGGGCTGGGGACACAGGACACAGTCCCAGGCACATGGGACTCAGGCTGGGGAAACTGGACACAGGGTGAGGACACAGGACACAGAATTGGGGATGCAGGACACAAGGCTGAGCACAGGGGACAGAAGGCTGGTGACACGGGACACAGTCCCCGGGATGTGGGACACAAGGCTCGGGAGACACATCCCCAGAGATACAGGGCACAAGACTAGGGGCACAGGACAAGGCTGAGGAGATGGGACCCAGCCCTGGGGACACGAGTGCCAGTCCCAGGGCCGAGGGACAGAGGAGGGGACAGTGCTGGGGACACAGGAGCAGGGATGCAGGGGCAGGGAGAGGGATGTGAGGGAGGTGATGGGAGAGCAGGGTTGCAAGAGTCACAGCCTTTGCCTAGTGGCAGCATTTGAGCAGCAGCCGTGTCTGAAGCAGATGCTGCCTGCGTACAACACGTGGGGACCAGAGGTGACGCTGGGGAGGTCCTGCTGGCCACCTTCGAGCAGTTTCCACCTCCCTACAGTGCTGATTTACAGAGCAGAACCTCTCGTGCTGGGAGGGAGATGGAAATGATCCATGCCAGCTGAATTTGGGGGAGAGGGAAGTGACCGGCTACGAGGGCAGGTGGCCCTGAGGGGGAATCTAAAGTGCAGGGACCGATCCTGTCACCCAAACCAGCTGGAGCTGCTCCAGATGTGGGAATGTCAGTCCCCATATGAAAAGGTTACAGCACCCCTGCAGCACTATGCGACCCAGAAAGGACAGAAGCCCCCCTTGACAGAGAAAAAGGTGGTATTTTATTCCCAAAACAAAGCCCAACCAATAGAGTTAGTGTGCAAGAGGCAACAGCCCCCAAACTGGTCTGAGATGCTTGGCAGAATATAAATAAAAGACACAAATAAGCAAGACAGGCTTGTTCCCAAGCTGGGACACAGAGACCAGCCACTTCCCAGCGCCGTGCAGCGCTTCAGAGAGCAGCAGAAGGCACTCAGCTCTTGACGGGGGTAGACGTGGCCTTCATGGTCTTCTTGAGGTGATGGTAGTTTGGCAAGATCTTCATCAGGAAATCCAGCTGCAGCGTCTGGGGCTGGAAAGGGGCCGGGGAGATCAGGCACAGCCCGCAGAGGACGGGAGGGTGACGGTGTGTCACCCCCGTGTCACACTCACCTGTGGCCGCTCGGTCTGGACGCGGCGGAGGCAGTCGGCCCCGTAGATGACAGTGTTTTCAGGGATCACCTCGTAGGTGTTGACGTTACAGCAGGCTCCGATGATGCAGCCGCTGGTCAGGATCACGTTCCTGCCGACAAACGCTGCCAGAAGGAGAGAGGGATGCCTGCGAGAGCCAGAGCTTAAACCCTGCGCCACCAAACCTCAACGCCACAAGCTGCCTGGTGCCCGGACCCAGAGCCAGCCCAGCCCCGCTCCCACCAAGGCACACGTGGGCTCTAGGTGAAAATCCCAGCTTTGTGACAAGCTACACTCTGGCTTCAGCTACAACAAGGCAACACCGTGTAATCCCCTGCTGTCACAGCCGAAACAAGATTTACCTTTGGATTCGATGACGTTGTTGTCTCCCACCTTCATTGCTTGGGAATCTACAGGTCCGGGTTAAAGAAAATGAAAATACTTCACTCTTACTGCAAGAAGTAAACACCAACGCCACTTTCAAACCAACTTTCAACAGCCCTGAGCTGTTCAAACCCCTACAGAGCCCAAACACACAGCAAGGATACAACACCCAACTTCGAAAACATTGTTGGTGCCAATGATCATTGGTTTGGGCTCCACATCTTCGGTTTCTGGCATAATATTTTCTGGATACCTGCAAGACAGAAGAGTACATTCCAGGTTTGGAGATCACAAAGATGTTGTCCTGCTTGACAGCTGAGTTTTGAGAGAGGCTGAATCCCACAGGATCCCAGCAGTCCAGACAGACTGTCAGGGTTTTGAGACCGCTTGCTCCGGCATGGGGTCTCTGTTTCTCAGAATTAGGGTTTTTTTTCAGTCAGCTGGAGTGTTTTCAGCTAATTCCTTGCTCCTTAAAGAGCTGTAAGTGATACGGGAGATAGCTGAGGAAACACCAGCCCTCTGCAAAACGCAGGCTGGGAACAGCACTGCCACCAAACTCCCTCCCCATCCGGCTGGGCTTGGGGGATACACATCACGGGAGGGTTGGCAGCACTGGCTCCCCTGTAATGGGTCAGTGGGCTGGGGAATGGCCTCATCCAGCCCCATCCACCCTGTCCAATCCATCCAGCCCCATCCCTCACACTCCCCACCCAGCCTCATCTACCTCGTCCAGCCCCATCCAGCCCACCTGCCTCATCCAATCCCATTCTCCACATACAGACTTGTCCTCCCCATCCAGCCCTCTACAACCCTGTCCAGATTCATCCTCCTTGTCCTGCTCCATCCAGCCTCATCCACCCTATCCAATCCTGCCCAGCCCCATCTACCTGGTCCAGCTGCATCCTCCTCATCCAGCCCCATCACCTCCACCCTGGTCCAGCCCCATCCCCCTGGTCCAGCCCCGTTCCCCCTGTCCAGGAGCATCCTCCCCGTCCAGCAGCATCCTCCCAGTCCAGGAGCACGCTCCCAGTCCAGCAGGATCCCCCCAGTCCAGCAGGATCCTCCCAGTCCAGCAGGATCCTCCCGGTCCAGCAGGATCCCCCCCGGTCCAGCAGCATCCCCCCAGTCCAGCAGCATCCTCCCAGCCCAGCAGCATCCTCCCAGTCCAGCTGCATTCCCCGGTCCAGCTGCATCCCCCGGTCCAGCAGCATCCTCCCGGTCCAGCTGCATCCCCCCGGTCCAGGAGCATCCCCCCGGTCCAGAAGGATCCCCCCGGTCCAGAAGGATCCTCCCGGTCCAGCCGCATCCCCCCGGTCCAGCCGCATCCCCCCCAGTCAAGCCGCATCCCCCTAGTCAAGCCGCATCCCCCCAGTCCAGCAGCATCCTCCCGGTCCAGCTGCATCCCCCGGTCCAGCTGCATCCTCACGGTCCAGCAGCATCCTCCCAGTCCAGCCCCCAGTCCAGCCGCATCCCGTGGTCCAGCAGCATCCCCCGATCCAGCCCCGTCCCCCTGGTTCAGCCCCGCCCCCCCGGTGCAGCAGCATCCCCCGGTGCAGCCCCGTCCCCCCGGTGCCCCCCGCACGGACCCGTTGATGATGAGCGCCTGCTCCTCGATCAGGTTCCCCTCCCCGATGACGATGGGCCCCGCTTCGGCGATGATCCTGGCCTTGGGATGGATGACGGTCCTGGGCCCTGCGGGGCACGGCGCGGGGTCACCGAACGCCGGTGCCGGTGCCCGCGACGGCGGCCCCGGGGGGGGGGGGGGGGCGGAGGGGAGGAGCGGGGGGAGAGACCCTTACCGATGGTCACATCCCCGCGGATCTCGCTCTCCACGCACACCACGGCCCCCGGCGCGATCTTCACGCTGCGGGAAGGGTCGGTGAGCAGCCCCGCCGCGCCCCGCCGCGGGGACCGGGGGGGCCGGGGCCGCACTCACCTCTTCTGCGCCTTCTCCGCCATCGCGGCACCTCCCGCTGCGCCTGCGCCGCGCCGCCCCGCCTCGCGCGATCCCGGGGAACGGCGTCGGGGGGAGTTGGGGGGGGAGGTAGCGGGGGAGAGGCTCTTCCCACCGGCCGCGAGTCGAAGGCGGCAGCGGGGCTGTGTCCGCGGTGCCCCCGGGGCTACCGGGGAGGGCGGGCGCTAGGACCCGGCGGGCGCTGGGCACGCCCCCTCGCAAGCGTAGACACGCCCCTTATCGCGTTGACCACGCCCCCTTGGAGGAGGACACGCCCCCTGACGACACTGGCCACGCCCCCTCAGCGACAGCCCCTCCCGCCCTGCGGCGCCCCCTGGCGGCCCCGCAGCCCCCCCGGTACCGGTGGGAGCCCCAAAACCCTGTGGGTGAGGACATTTTCATAGAGTCATAGAGTCATAGAATCACCAGGTTGGAAGAGACCCACTGGATCATCGAGTCCAACCATTCCTATCAAACACTAACCCATGTCCCTCAGCGCCTCATCCACCCGTCCCTTAAACCCCTCCAGGGAAGGGGACTCAACCCCCTCCCTGGGCAGCTTGTTCACACGTGTGACACAGACACCTTTCCATCACCCCTTTATTCAAGCCCTTGTCGGTTTTATCCCTCGCCCAGCCAGCCGGTGCCACCGTCCGGGACCCGCCTGCAGGTACCTGGAGCTCCTGCAGAGAGAGAGAGAGGAGGTCAACGTGGCTGATCCCGTCACCCTGGTCTCAGCCACCCCCGCCAGCCCCAGGTACCGTCATGCGATGCCCGTCTCCAGCACGTCCTCGCTTTTGGACGAAGGGTTCTTGTTTAACGTCTCCATCTCTTCTGCCTTTCTCTTCCTACGTTGCTTCCGACAGTGGCTGAGGGCGAGTCGGGGGGATTAACAATTAAAACAAGAAGAAAAAGTAGCATCACAGTGATGCTGCTCCTCCTTCCTCTGATTTCTGGCCTTAGGAGGAGTGGCTGAGAGAGCTGGGGGTGTTTAGCCTGGAGAAGAGGAGGCTGAGGGGAGACCTCATTGCTCTCTACAACTACCTGAGAGGAGGTTGTGGAGAGGAGGGAGCTGGCCTCTTCTCCCAAGTGACGGGGGACAGGATGAGAGGGAATGGCCTCAAGCTCCGCCAGGGGAGGTTTAGGCTGGACATCAGGAAAAATTTTTCATGGAAAGGGTCATTGGGCACTGGCAGAGGCTGCCCAGGGAGGGGGTTGAGTCACCTTCCCTGGAGGGGTTTAAGGGACGGGTGGACGAGGTGCTAGGGGGCATGGTTTAGTGTTTGATAGGAATGGTTGGACTCATAGAATCATAGAATAACCAGGTTGGAAGAGACCCACCAGATCATCGAGTCCGGACTCGATGATCTGGTGGGTCTCTTCCAACCTGATGATTCTATGATGCTATGATTTCACCTTGCAGAACCTTTGGATGGGACCACACACGGCTTCCAACCCCAAAGTGATGCCCTGTGCACCTCCCAAATACCCTCCGAGTCAGGGCAGCCCAAGTTCGACCTGCCCCAAGGTGGCAGAGATGGGCAGGACTTGCTCCAAATCCTGGGCTGCCCCTTCCACTCCAGCCCCTCACCCCATCCCACCACGTACTGACTGCAGAGGCAGGCGCAGATGATGAAGATGACGAGGGTAACGACAGCGGCGATCACAGAGATGATCACGATCTGGCCCTGGTCACCTCGCAGGTAGAAGATGTCCACCCTCTCGCAGCGAGCCCCTGTGTAGCCTCGCTCGCACCTGCCCCGGCACAGGAGAGGCGCAGAGGTGGGGTCTGAAACACGTGGCCTCCTCCTCCCGCTCACCCCAGCAAGATGGGCACGGCACCCCCCCACCCTGCTGCCGTGTCCCCACCAGCGGTGGCTTACACGCAAGCCGGTGCCTTCTCAGCCATGAGGAAGCGGCATCTCCCTTTGATGCAGTAGTGCTTGTACTCCTCCGGACACCTGGAGAAGTGTCCCTGCCGCTTCAGTTGCGTCATGTTCCCTGGGGGGTGACAAGGGCAAAGAAATACCCTCCGTCACGAGTTCCAGTTCTGCTCGGAGGTAACAGCATCCCAGAGCTTGTCCATCCCCACAGCAGCTCCAAGCCTGGCTGGCTTCAGAGAGCTGCTGGCACGCGTGTCCTTGGCCATGGAACTCCGGCCCTGGCCACTTCCCAGCTTGGTGGATGTCATGTGGCTCCGCTAGACGAAACACCCTGCCTGTCTTCCAGCTCCCCCGCACTACCCAGCTCCCACCCGATGCCGCCGGCTCCTCCGAGCGTCCTTACCTGTGCAGCTCTCGGCTGTGCCGCAGGTGAGCCCTTCTGGGCCGTGCCCGGCGGTGACGTTGGCATCAGCACCCACGCAGGTGAAAAATGCCAAGCCTGAAACGGGACGGAGCAGGCTCAGAGGGGGAGGCCAGGCAGAGCCCAAACATCACTGCCACCCCACTGCACCCGCTCTGCAGGGAGGGAACCAGCAAAGGGCTCCAAAGCTGTGCCTGCAGCCCCCCTTTCCTTGGCAGCATCGGCTTTTCCCTGGGGCGAGGAGAAGGGAAAACCCATCCCCACCTGCCTCCTCCATCCACCTGGTCAAGGAGCCAGCGGAGTGGGTTTCAGGGAGGTGCACAGCCCTGTCTGCACACCTTTTCCCCAGAGAGGAGGCAAGGAAAGATCCCTAGGGAGGTCTGGCTCGCTGCACTGCCCTTTCCAAAGAGCCTGGACTTTGGAGCAACCAAAAACCACATTGGCCATGGGAGCGAGGAGACAGCAGCGCTGCGGTTCAGCACCCATCATGGGTGTTTGCGGTGTGTGAGTGCTGACACGTCCCTCACTTCTGCACCGGAGCGCGGGATGCCCAGCACGAAGCAAGCCAGGAAAGGGGTCACCATGCTCGCCCCGTCTGCGGGATGAGGGCCAGCTCAGCCCCAGCGCGTCACGGTGTCGGTAACCGGATCGCTGGCATACCAGCACTGACTCAGCATGGCCCCGCTGCCAGCCCAGCCCTCCCCAGGGATCCACGCCACTGCGCTGGCACCCAGGGGAGCGGGGACAGGTCCTGCCTGCTGGAGCAGGGTGCTGGGTGGCTCCTACACCAAGTCGAGGGATGTTTCTGTCCTGAGCGGGTGCAGCTCTGCCAAGTTGAGGCCTCCTGGAGAGGGGGCAGTTTGGGTAGCTGAGCCTGGGCAGCCTCAGCCCCCAGTACCCGATGGTTTCCCGTCTGATCCTTCAGCATCTTGGGAGCAGGGGGCCAGCCCAGCCAGCCTCCGGTGTCCACACATTCCCAGCACAAACATCCCTCCTGCATATATATATAGTGCTAAAAAAGTTCTTCGGGTTACGCAGCTGCAACGAAGCCAAGCTGAGCCTCTGCTGGGACTTCCCCAGCAGTGAGCATCCTTTCCTTGGCTGAAAGAGCCCGGCTGGGAGGAGATGGAGCCCACCGCCCTGTCTGGCGCAGGCAGCGGGGTGGGAACTGCCCAGCAGGAGCCAGGGGATGAGCCATGGGGCGGCAGCTCCTTCAGGAACCAGCTGCGGGCAGAGCGGGCACACGTGGTGGGGCAGGGCGGGAGGCTGACTTCACCCCCAGTGACCGAGTGCGCAGCTCAGCATGGAAAGATCCCCACCAAGATGAGATCCCCACCCTTACTGGAACCAGAGGCAGAGCTTTGGCATCCTCTGGGCTGGGGGCTGGCAGCCCCTTGGAAAGGACCATCCTGGTGGCACTGCCAGATCCAGGGTTGGGGGTGCTCCCCAACATCCCGATCTCAGCACTCAGGAGCTGCAGGTGCAACAACCTCATCTCTCTGGTGCACGGAGAGCCCAGCTCTGCTATCTAAGGCTACACCCTTTCCTGAGCATCTGCAGATAATCCAGGAAAGCATCCCAAACGCTGGATTGCTTTGCCACAACACCCACCGTGCTCCTCTGGGAAAGCCTGAATTGCAGGAGAGCAACCGCCCAGGGCATTGCCTTGGTCTGATGGGCACCCCAGCCCCAAAACAGGTTGGCCACCCTTGATTTCCTCCTGCCAGCACAGGTTTGGCAGGTTTTGCCGAGTTTTGCCGAGCGCTGTCACCAGCCCTGATAAAGGGCCAAACCCAAACTGCTCCCAGCAGAGGGGAAGGCTCCCCCGAAACCCCAAGACCAGCACTTTCAGCTGAGTATCACCAAGCCCAGCTGATGCTCAGCCCTACCTGTGGTTATCTCCTGACAGCCCTGAGCTTTGCCTGCTTCCCGTGCACTTAGGAACTAGTGCAGGGACACTCATGCACTTGCTAAAAAGGCGCTGGCTCCCTCACCCCTGCGTCCCCCACCCTCACCACTGCCAAGGATGGTGGAACACGGGTGTTGGGGCATCCATGAGCAGCGTCCCATCAGCAGGTGGTAAAAGCATCCCAGCCTCGCTCCAGGGTCAAGGCAGGACACCCCTGCCCTACGCTGGCCTCGAGGGATTCAGAGCCAAGCTGACACAGGGAGGACTGGGATGGGATGGGATGGGATGGGATGGGATGGGATGGGATGGGATGGGATGGGATGGGATGGGATGGGATGGGAGGGAGAAGCCAGGCTGGGAGCTGAGGGTGCAAGGGGGAGCATTGGGATGGGTGCAGAGGAGCATCGGGGAGCACAGGGACAGGACTGGGTGAACAGCAGGCTGGGCATGAGGGAAGGACTGGGATAAGATTGTCCAGGGGACACAGGGAGTCACTGGGATGGGGTTGAAGAAACACCAGGGTGGGCATGGGATGGGGAGGATACAGGAGAGCAGTGGGATGAGGTCGCACCAAGACAGGCACTGAGGAGCGCTGGGGTGGGACGAGGTGGAGGATCACCACCATGGGGCTGTGAAGAATCAGAATGAGGTGGGACACAGGGGATCATCAGCATGGGGGGTGGGGGAAGCAGCAGAACACGCTTGGGGAGCACTGGGGTGGGACGAGGAGGCAGGTGGAGGGTCACCAGCGTGGGACTGGGAAGCAGCAGGGTGGGATACTGGGATCGGCAGGATGGTGTGGGGTAGGACAGGCAGGGGGGAGTGCTGGCATGGGACAAGAGGGTAGGTGAAGGATGGGTGGGATGCAGGGGGTCAGCAGGATGGGGCTGGGACAGGGTGGGATGCAGGGGATCGGCGGGATGGGGTGGGATGCAGGGGATCGGTGGGATGGGGCTGGAGCAGGGTGGGATGCAGGGGGTCGGCGGGATGGGATGGGACAGGGTGGGATGCAGGGGGTCGGCGGGATGGGATGGGACAGGGTGGGATGCAGGGGGTCGGCGGGATGGGATGGGACAGGGTGGGATGCAGGGGGTCGGCGGGATGGGATGGGATGGGACAGGGTGGGATGCAGGGGGTCGGCGGGATGGGATGGGACAGGGTGGGATGCAGGGAGTCGGCGGGATGGGATGGGATGGGACAGGGTGGGATGCAGGGGATCGGCAGGATGGGGTGGGACAGGGTGGGATGCAGGGGGTCGGCAGGATGGGATGGGACAGGGTGGGATGCAGGGGGTCGGCAGGATGGAGCTGGGGCAGCGCAGGCTCGGGGGAGCGGCGGGGTGGGATGCAGGTGCTGGATCCCCGCGGCGGGCGTGGGAAGCAGCGGGAGCAGCCCGTGCTGGGGCGGTGCGGGGGACGGGGGACCGGTGTCCTTGCTTACCGGAGGCGAGGGCCAGGCAGAGCAGCAGGGGCCCGGGAGCGCCGCCCGGGGCCGCGGCCGCCGCCTCCATGCGCGCCGCCTGCCCGGTGCCCGGTGCCCGGTGCCGGCGGGGCGGGACGGGACGGGGGCGGCCGCTGCCCGCACCACCGCCCCCCCACTCCTCCTCCTCCTCCTTCTCCTCCTCCTCCTCCTCCTCCTCCCCCCCGCTGCATCCCTCCCCAAGCGCCCCGCGGGGATTCGGGGGGTCCCGCCGCCCCGCACCCCGGGCGTTCCCCTCCCCGGGATAAAATTAACCTCCCTCCTCCCTTTATCCCGGAGAGCCGCTAATAAAACCCCCTCCCGGGGCCCTGGGCGGGGGATGACGGCAGCTTCGAGCTGTTTTGCGAGGGGCTGTGCCTTGGCACAAGCCTGCACGCTGGCTCTGGGGTGGTTTTTTTTTTCCCCTAGGGCAGCTGAGAGGGTGTTCCTGGGCTCCCAAGTGTCTCCCGAGAGGGTGTTTCTTCTCTCCGCGGGGGTGAAGGTGTCCCCCGGCATCCTGGCACCTCCTGGCACCTGAGGATGGGTCGAGAGGGATGTGGTTCTGCAGGGTGATGCTGTCCTGGCCACAAGCGAAGCCGAAGAGCTTCATAGAATCATAGAATCACCAGGTTGGAAGAGACCCACCGGATCATCGAGTCCAACCATTCCTATCAAACACTAACCCATGTCCCTCAGCACCTCGTCCACCCGTCCCTTAAACACCTCCAGGGAAGGGGACTCAACCCCCTCCCTGGGCAGCCTCTGCCAGGGCCCAATGACCCTTTCTGTGAAGAATTTTTTCCTAATGTTCAGCCTAAACCTCCCCTGGCGGAGCTTGAGGCCATTCCCTCTCGTCCTGTCCCCTGTCACTTGGGAGAAGAGCCCAGCACCCTCCTCTCCACAACCTCCTTTCAGGTAGTTGCAGAGAGCAATGAGGTCTCCCCTCAGCCTCCTCTTCTCCAGGCTAAACAACCCCAGCTTCGCTCACCAAAGAGAAGAGGTGGCAGGGCTGCTGCCTGCTGGTTGTCGTTACAGGCATGAAATAAGGGGGGTGGCAGCGGGTGGAGGGGAATGAAAGACTGGAAAGAACGGGTGACCTCAAACCACAAGCTGGCAGCTATTAAAGCAAGGGCTGGCAGCCACCCAGCCATGCCATTTGGCCGCTCGCCATGGGGTGACAAAGATCCTGAAGTCCTGGCCAGCTAAAAACCCAGCGGCCAGCCCCTTGGCTCCTGGCTACCCCAGCTCCCAGCTGATAGAGTGGGGACAGCCCAGCCCCGGGCCCCTGGAAGCAGGCAGGGTGAGCTAAACCACTGGAGAAACCTTGCGAAGCTCTGGTGGGGACAGCAGGTTCTTGGGCAAGAGCAGGAAAACCAGCAGCTGGCACCTAGGTGTGACACAGGGCTACACAAGGGGGCTGGCTTCGTCGTGATGGGGTCGGCAAAGGCAGGGAGAAGGGAGCCCACCAGAAGAAATTGGTCCCCATTTGGCATCCTTTGTATCTGGGTAAAGCTGGGGAAAAAAAGCATTTTAAAGAGATTTTAAAAGAGGTCGAGCCCCATGGCAGATGTCACCAGAGGCAATGATTTCCCTTCTCCATTAGGAACCTGGCAGAAAGCATCTCCCAAAAGGGACCTCTTGCTGGCCTTATCTCCTGAGGTGACCACGTTGATGAGACCAGGTGACCAAGCTGAGGTGACAGTGCTGATGAGACCTGGCAGAGATGGCCAAGGTAGGGGTGACCACGCTGATGAGTCCAGGCAGAGGTGGCTGAACAGAGGTGGTTATGCTGAGGAGACCAATCAGATGTGACCATGCTGATGAGATCAGGCAGAAGCAGCCAGGCAGAGGTGATCAGCAGATGGCAGCTGGAGCCTAAGGATGGGACTCGGAAGGGGCATTCGAAGCCCTCCCCCAGACCAGCCTTGGGGACCCCAGCACCCAGCTTAGGCATGGGGGGCTTGCATCCAATGCCACGGTGGGGAGTGGCAGCTGTGTCCAGCACTGCCTTCTCCTCAGAAACCTCCTCCTGCCCATGCAAACACACAGCATCTTCAGCAAAATAAAGCCAAAAAAGGACGGCAGCAGGGAAATTATCACACGTTTCCCACGGCACCAAGTTCCTACAATGATAACAGCGTTATTTTTCATGCTCCCAAGGAGAGGGAAGGTTTCAAGGAGACCCGAGATGCTGACGGCACACCAGAGCTGCCCAGCACACAGCAAAGCAGCTGGCATCCCGGCTGCTCCAGAAATGCCAGCTGATTTGGATTTTGTGTCCTGCTGTTTTAGACCTGGAGTCAGGATCCGTGCTGAGAAAATGCCACACAATGCAATAGAATAGATGGCTGCGTAACCCAGTTAAAGATAGCTTGGCCACGGCCCGGGGTCGATGACGTCCTTTTCTGTAGTGAGCACGCAAAAGCCTGGAGAGGATGAGTTCAGCTTGAAAACATTTCACCCGCAGCAAAGTGTTTTCCAGAAGCAGAGAGGTAAAAAAATTGCGCTTGCACCTCCTGCTGTGCCACACGTTGCCCCTGGCTGCGTCCTTTGGGCATCAGGAGCTGCATTTTGGGAGCCGTTTGCGCTGTGCAGAGGCTGCCTGGCTCTACCCTGACCCCCCTTGTGTGTCCCCAGGGTGTCCTCATCCTCCTGGACCCCCTGGATGTGGCTGGCAGGGGCAACCCCATCCAGCCACAGCAAGAGGTGCCCTCTGCCCCGTGTTCCCCTAGGGGAAAGGGGATGCCCTGGCAAGGTGCGCACAGCATTTATTTCACAGAATCGTAGAATGGTTTGGGTTGGAAGGGACCTTAAGGGTCATCTAGTTCCAACCCTCTGCCATGGGCAGGGACACCTCCCACTGGATCAGGCTCCATCCAGCCTGGCCTTGAACACCTCCAGGGATGGGGCAGCCACAACCTCCCTGGACAACATGTTCCAGCGCTTCACCACCTTCACAGCGAAGAAATTCCTCCTCATGTCTAGTCTAAATCTTTCCCTCTCCAGTTTATAGCCATTCCCACCCCTCCTATCACTTTTTTTTTTAAAAAAAGGCCCAGCTTTCCTGTAGCCCCTTCAGCTACTGGAAGGATGCTCTAAGATCTCCTTGGCGCCTTCTCTTCTCCAGGCTGAACAAGCCCAACTCTCTCAGCCTGTTTCTTTAAAACCATACGGTATATCCAGACGGAGGGGCGAGGGGCAGCACCCCAGAGCACCCCAAACACCCTGTTGATGCTGGGAGAAGAGCTCCCCGTGCCCGGAGCTGATGCATGATGCCTGCTGAGGATGCACCACGCTTGGGGCTGGGTCCATCCTGATGCGAAAAGTAGCAAGCATCACAAAAAGCAGAATAATTTTGATTTCAGCTAGAGTAAGGATTCATCTAACATCTCCTCCTGTGATCCCCTCTGCGTGCAGCCTAACATCTCAAACGCAGCGTCAGGCTTCGAAGCTCCAAATCAGCAAGAGGTTCGTGCAGTTTGTAATAATATTAAAGAAAAAGTGATAGCACATGGATAAGATTCCTAGGGAAGTTTATACACGTGTACTGGAGTGGGAAACCTGCCTTGCAGACGGCGGGGGGACCAGCCCTGAAGCCTGGGAGCCCCAAAGCGCCTCCCGCGGGGAGCGGGGCCGGTGCCAGCCCCGGAGCCGCCGCCGGAGCCGGCAGGTGCCGCTGTGCTGCCGGGGTCGGGGCGGGGGGCGGGGGCGGGGGCCGGCCCGGGGCTGCGGGGGCCGGCCCGGAGCCCCACCGGGAGCCGCATCCCTCCCGCCGCGGCTGCCAGGGCCGCCGGCACCATGGGCTGCCGCCTCCTCCTCGCCATCCTCCTCCTCCCGGCAGGTAACCCGGGGCACCGGCTGGGGGGGAGCGGGGGGAGGATGCTGGGGGGAGGAGGATGGGATGAGGGGGTACCGGGATGGAGGGTACCGGGATGAGGATGCCGGGAGAGGGGGGACCGGGATGAGGGGTAACCGGGATGGAGAGTGCTGAGATGAGGGGGGTACTGGGATGGAAGTGCTGGGGTGAGGGGGGTACTGGGATGGGAGTACTGGGATGAAGAGTACTGGGTTGGGGGTACTGGGATGAGGGGTACCAGGATGAGGGGTAACCGGGATGGAGAGTACCGGGATGAGGGTACCGGGATGAAGAGTGCTGGGATGGGGGGGTACTGGGATGGAAGTGCTGGGGTGGGGGGGTACTGGGATGGGGGTACCGGGATGAGGGTACCGAGATGAAGAGGGCTGGGATGGGGGGGTACTGGGATGGGAGTGCTGGGATGAAGAGTGCTGGCATGGGGGTACTGGGATGAGGGTACCGGGATGAGGGTACTGAGATGAAGAGTGCTGAGATGAGGGGGGTACTGGGATGGAAGTGCGAGGATGAAGAGTACTGGGATGGGGGTACCGGGATGAGGGTACCGGGATGAGGGTACCGAGATGAAGAGTGCTGAGATGGGGGGGTACTGGGGTGGGAGTACTGGGATGAAGAGTGCTGGGATGGGGGTACCGGGATGAGGGTACCGGGATGAGGGTACCGAGATGAAGAGTGCTGAGATGGGGGGGTACTGGGGTGGGAGTACTGGGATGAAGAGTGCTGGGATGGGGGTACCGGGATGAGGGGTAACCAGGATGGAGAGTACCGGGGTGAGGGTACCGAGATGAAGAGGGCTGGGATGGGGGGGGTACTGGGATGGAAGTGCTAGGATGAAGAGTACTGGGATGGGGGTACCGGGATGAGGGTACCGAGATGAAGAGTGCTGGAATGGGGGGGTACTGGGATGGAAGTGCTGGGATGAAGATTGCTGGGATGGGGGGGTACTGGGATGGGAGTACTGGGATGAAGAGTGCTGGCATGGGGGTACTGGGATGAGGGTACCGGGATGAGGGTACGGAGGTGAAGGGTGCTGGGATGGGGGGGTACTGGGGTGGGAGTGCTGGGATGAAGAGTACTGGGATGGGGTACTGGGATGAGGGTACCGAGATGAAGAGTGCTGGGATGGGGGGGTAACTGAGGTGGGAGTACTGGGATGAAGAGTGCTGGGATGGGGGTACCGGGATGAGGGGTACCAGGATGGGGGGTACCAGGATTAGGGGTACCAGGATGAGGAGTACCAGGAAGGGGAGTACCAGGATGGGGGTACCGGGATGAGGGAACCGGGATGAAGAGTACTGGGATGGGGGGGTACCGCGATGAGGGGGCACCGGGGTGGGGGCTACCGGGATGAGGATACCGGGACGAAGAGTACTGGGATGGGGGGGTACCGAGATGGGGATACCAAGATGAGGATACTGGGATGAAGAGTACCGGGATGAGGGGTACCGGGATGAGGAGAACCGGGATGAAGAGTACCGAGATGGGGGGTATCGGGATGGGGATATCGGGATGAGGGGTACCAGGATGAGGGGTACCTGGGGGGTAGGGGATACCAGGATGGAAGTACTGGGTTGAGGATACTGGGATGAGGGTACTGCAATGAGGGTAACTGGGTGGGGGATACTGGGATAGGGGTACCAGGATGAGGGTACTGGGATGAGGGATACCGGGGGGAGAATACTGGGGTAAGGGGGAGCATGGACTCCTGCTGCCAGGCTGGGAGCAATGTGATGGGGACTGGAGGGGGAAGGCAGACCCCTTTTGATGGGAACAGCCTGGCTCACTCCCAGCAGAAGCAGGATGCATGGAGAAGGGTTCAGCAGAGCAACCCACCCTCCCAGTCCCACTCATGCCCCCATGCCCATAGTTTTCCCGAAAACCAGTGGGGCCAAGTGAGAGGCATTTTGTGCCTCTTTTCCTTGACCCCTGCACTGCAGAGGGTTCCCCGTGCCTGGCCTGAAGCCAGGGCACAGGAGGACAACTTCAGCATCTCCTTGTGCGCAGCCCCTCTGCCTGGGCTAGAGCTCACCCCTCGCCCCTTAGCCACACATCCACTTCCTAGCATAGTTCCCTGCTTTGAAGGAGCTATTATTACTCGCCCTGGCCTTGAGTGGAGGCTCCTGCACACCCAGCACCTGGCGCTTTCCCCGATCAGCCAAAAGCGTCTCCCTCTGTCTGCCCTCCCAGCAGTATCAGCCTCCCCGTTTCGTAGAAACACTTGGTTTGACGTCTTTCCCCTGCTGAGACAGTCAGAGGAGACAGTTCAGTCCCCGGCCAGTGCGACAGCGAGCACTTTCAAACGACAACACGCACAGGTCATCCCTCCATCCAGGCTGGGTTTTTAATAAACAACACGAAGATCTGCTTGCTCAGAAACACGAAAAACACACTTGCATAACCAAGCGACGGGGACGCGTGCAAGGAGAAATGCATCAGGCAAAGCTGTTATTATTAAAGTGCTGTCGGCATGCAGACAGCAGCGTGAGAGGACGAGGCTGGGCGAGGCTTTGAGCTCCCTGCAAAAAGCCCGCAGCGAGGTCCCCAGATTGGCAGCTGGGGAGAGGCCACGGCTGTGGAAACAGCATCACCTCGGACCTCATCAGCTGTTGGGAGATCTTCCCCTCTTAGTGACCCCACTAGCGTAAGAGGAGAGATGGCTAAATCTTTCTCCTTGTAGAGGGGGAGTTTGCCAACAAGCTCGTGGTGTTGTACTTTCCAAGCGAGATTGTTTGGGAGGGATGGGGATGCCCCTACACTTTGCTCTGCAGGGATGCTGGGGATGCTGCTCACCTCCTTCACGGGCTTCTGCCTGGCCACAGTTTCACCACCACCTTGCTTGAAAGCAGCCAGGCTCTGCCGGGAGTCAGACCTTGGATGGTTCGGGGTTGGGAGGCGAGTTTTTCCCAGCACCCGGGCCAAACCCAGTGCTGTTCCCACGACCATCCCTCTCTAAAGCACCAACTCTAGTGAGGCTTGGCAGGAGAGCTGGGAAAGATTTCCCTGGAGTATGGTCCTGTGGCTCTTGGGCTGATCCCAAACGCCCCTGAAGCCCCAAATCGTTTGGATGCTTTCTATGACATTTTTTCCCCATAGAAATAATTCTTAAAAATATATATATATTTATTACCCAGGAGGAAAAAAAAAAGCATGATTTAAATATGCCTCAAGCTCATTCTTCAGAACTTAATGATAGAGAGGATGTCACTGGGCAGAAGTAAAATAAGACTGGGCTTTGCCTGGCCACATAATTAAATAATAGCATCTCACACAAGGAAGTTTTTATCCTATTAGTATGTCTTGCTCTGGATGTAAATTCAATCCTGCTTTCCTGACGTTGTGCCCAGCCCCATATGAACTCCCAGTTGCTGCAACCCTGAGCCTGTTTCTCCTTTAGCAATTCATCCTGCTCCCCACCAGCAGCTGAGACTAAAAGTACCTGCAAGAGGCAGCTTTTGGCTTTAAAGCCTTTGGATGCTTCTGCAAGGAGCCTTGGGGAGGTGAAGCTGGTTTTGGGGGGTCTTGGAGCCTGGCGCCATGGGGGAGATGAAGCTTTGAGCACTCCTGGACTCTGTATGGGAGCTGAAGGACAGGGGAGATGGGTATTTAATTATTCCCTCTCCCAGCCCAAATGAGCGAGCAGCAGCTTCAGCCTCTAATACCAAAGGATGCTCAAAAATTCCACTGCCGAACCCAATTGTTTCCCCTCTTGGGGAGGGCTGGGATGGGGCTGATGCGTGTTGAAAGCTGCACCTAGAAGCAGTAATTAGCAGCTAGCCAGGAAAATTATTTAGCTGGTATGCTGTCACTCGCGCAGAGCTGCTGTTTGCAACACGCCTGGTTGGCTCGCGAGCCACATCCAAGATATCTGCCTGGGAAAATGCACTGTGAGGGTGCTGAGCCCGGCTGCACAGGCAGGCGCATCCTTCTGCCACCCTCCCAGCCCACAGCGCTGACAAATGGGTTCTTCCTAGGGAAATAAGGACACGAAAAAGCACATATTTGCATATTTCAAAATATAACATGCAGTATCTGAAGTGTTTTTCATTAAAATCAAGCAAAAATCATTTTAGAAAGAGCCAGTGCTGTAAACTACTGCTTTTAACGAGGGCGCGCAGGGATGACGAGTTCCCACACCACCCAGCAGCCTCATCACACTCGGCTAAAGCCACTGTGAGAGGTGACAGCCTGCCAGCATCCCATGAGGGACACAGGGTCCTGCCAGCCAGGGGTTCTCTAGGAACGCAGAGGCTCTCCACCCCAGCTCCTCATCTGACACCTCTGGCTGCATGGTTTAACCTGTGGCCACAGGTTGCTTTGTCGCTCTCAGAAGGAGAAACTCCTCTAGAAACTCCTCCTCACCTCCTTTCGGCTATAATTTCATTGCAGCTTCAGGATCAAGCAATTCATGAGTTGAAGGGGCTGGAGAACAGGCCTTATGAGGAGCGGCTGAGAGAGCTGGGGGTGTTTAGCCTGGAGAAGAGGAGGCTGAGGGGAGACCTCATTGCTCTCTACAACTACCTGAAAGGAGGTTGTGGGGAGGAGGGAGCTGGGCTCTTCTCCCAAGTGACAGGGGACAGGACAAGAGGGAATGGCCTCAAACTCTGCCAGGGGAGGTTCAGGCTGGACATCAGGAAAAAATTTTTCATGGCAAGGGTCATTGGGCACTGGCAGAGGCTGCCCAGGGAGGGGGTTGAGTCCCCTTCCCTGGAGGTGTTTAAGGCACAGGTGGACGAGGTGCTGAGGGACATGGGTTAGTGGTTGATAGGAACGGTTGGACTCGATGATCCGGTGGGTCTCTTCCAACCTGGTGATTCTATGATCATTTTTAGCTGGGAACGTGGCCACGTGGAATTTGCTCTTACCTTTCACAAAAGGCAGGCTGGGTACCTACAAGAGATGCTGGTACGGCTTCTACATCCAGGGAGGTGGATACTTAGGGGCTTGCTCACCAGCAGCCCCTGGGCTCTGCATGCTGCCAAGGGACACCCAGGGTGCCCTGGGCACCTGGATGGTGAGGGACACGCGGAGAGAGCCCATTGATTGCCGTTGTGTAGCTGTTCCTATCAGCTACAGAAAGCTTCAGAGCAATTAGATCTAAACCGCTTAATGACTGCGCAGCAGAAGTAGATGAATGGTGGAGGCAGCCAGCTCATCTCTCCAGTAAATCAGAGCAACTGCAGATTTGATCTGACGGCCTTGGCTTCTTTACACAGTTACCAGATAGCTTTGCCTTTTACCTGCTGATGTTTCTGGCCCCTGGTTTTCTCACCTGGTGGGTTCTTCCTCTCACAAATGGTTTTATACCCCCAACACCACAGCCTGGTGTTGGGAAGAGAGATGATACATGGAAGCGGCACATCCCAGGGGCCAGAGGGAAGCAACGAACACCACCAAAACCAGAATTACTTGGTGACAGAGAAGGTGAGACAGCCCACTGCTGAGCAGCTTGCAAAACAAGTTGAACCCAAAGCAGAAACCAGTTTTATTTAGTTTTAGCCACCATAAGGAGACCTTTTGCCATCTGTAGCGGGATGCTGCCAGGTTTATAGCTAAAAAGAAACAGCACAAATAAAGTTACACCTGGCCACAAGCAAGGGGGAAGGAAAATGCAGAAAAACAGCAGTAGGTGTGGGAATCTCCAGCCACAGAAACTAAAGGCGAGCCAACAAGGTCATGAGCAGGAAGTCCTCAGCCTGTATTTAAGCGTAAATTGTTTTACTGCTCCGCATCACTTAACCTGGTAATAAAGCAACACGTGCTGCAGGACCAGAGGAGTCAGGGCTGCTCTATCATCATGACTGGGTGAGAACCAGCATAATATAGGACACGCAGAAGGTCAGAGAAGAGTGTGCACCACCAAACGCATCACCCAGAGTGAGCCACACTGGGTTCAGTTGCTCCTCTGGAAAAGCTGAAAGAAGAACCCATCCCTATGCAGGTGCATTCTCTCATTGCTGCCACCATTTACAACTAATTATCTCTAATGTTTTTCCTGTGCTTTTAGCAATAAAATGCAAGAAGGACAGGGCTCCATCCACCAGCTTTTATGTCAGAGCTGATGTGCTAATAGCTCCTAACCACCCTGAGGAGGGCCAGCTGGGATCCCCCACCCACACACCCTCTGCTCCTTGGGTGGGTGGCTCAATTTATGGTGTTGTTTAGCTCTTAGGTTTCTGTCGCGTGTAGATTGTCTCTAACCTGTTTTCATTTGTTGTTTTGGGCTGGTGTTATGATGCTGCTTCTAATAGTTTCCTGTGTTTAACCCAAACTTACTGTATCCCCTCTTTTTGAGCTGTATCAGCACCCTTCTTTGCCAAATCTGGCTGGCTCTTATGGGTGTAGAGTGAGGTTACCGTGCATTTTTGCTTTAAAAATAGCGTGGGGCTTAGGTATGGCGTTGGGTGAGGTGCTTTTGTTAGTGCCTGCCCCAGGAGCAGTTGCTGGGCTGGTGTGGAAAGCGGTACCCAGCCTTGCTGCACCAGTGCACTATGCTGTGGGTGCCTAACGGACCTCTTTGTGATGCCTTCTTCTTCTCCGGTTATGTTCCTTGCTCGGAAAGGTTAGGTCCCTCGTGCAAGTACAGCCAGGATAAGTTTTTGGGAGGGAGGGGCAATAATACTGATGTTACAGCAACTCTTATTAGCCTGGGGGCTTGGCTGCTAGAGGAGCATCACCAGCTGCAGCTGGGGCATTGGTGCCTTGGTTAATTCAGGCTGAGAGCAGGCGTGTGGAGTGTGGGTTAGATCATGTGGACCTTCTGGTAGTTACATCAGATGTGATGAGTCATGGAGTGAAGCTTGTTAGAAGCTCTATCTCTTGCCTTATCAGTGGATGCTTGTTTGCTGTGGCATAGCTGCCCATCTGATGTCATTCGCTTGGGCTGGAGATGTTCTCTTGGCTTTTGTTTTTGTTTTTTTTGGGGTTTTTTAATACTGTGTTTCAGCTGGCAGAGCAACTTAAAAGCTTGCTGCAAGTGCTTCTGGAGTGCCTGAGAAAAGCATTGCTGGAAAGGCTGCCAGCCCTGCTCAGGCAGCTGCTTCCCAAGCAGAGCACAAGAAGCGATTGGCTTCTGCGAGGGGGAGACCTTTGTGCCGCTCGCAGAAGCCAGGAGAGCAACATCCAAACAAGAGAGGGAGACAATCCATCAGGTGGATGGTTCATTCCTTGGGCTGGCAGGTGATTGGGGTTAATACTCCTGAGGAGCAAGATATTAGACTCGAGAGGTGGCCTGGTGTGAGTCTTATGAAGCTCAACGAGGCAGAGGGCAAGGTCCTTCACCTGGATAGGGGCAATCCCAAGCGCCGATGCAGGCTGGGCAGAGGGTGTATTGAGAGCAGCCCTGAAGGGAAGGACTTGGGGTGCTGGTGGATGAGAGGCTTAACATGAGCTGGCAGCGTGTGCTTTTAGCCCAGGAAGACAACCATGGCTGCATCAGGAGAAATGTGGCCAGCAGGGTAAGGGATGTTTTTTCCCCAGCTCTACTCTGGTGAGACTCCTCCCTGGAGGGGTTCAAGGCCAGGCTGGATGGGGCTTGGAGCCCCTCATCCAGTGGGAGGTGTCCCTGCCTAGGGCAGGGGGTGGCTCTGGGTGGGCTTTGAGGTCCCTTCTGACCCAAACCACTCTGTGATTATTTGAGTTACAGTGATTTGAAGTTTTCTTTTCTTGGCTGTTTTCCATACTCCTAGGGAAGACAGCCTAGACAAGGGATCTTTCAAAGCTCACGTGGGGCTGCGAAGTGACAGTGCTGTTTTCCTGGGTCATTACCTTGTCTGGCAGTCCCCTGCCTCTGCTCCGAGCTGGATTCCAGCAGGGTGGTCAACTGCCTTAAGTGAATTAGATGGTCAGATTCCTCAGGGCCAAGCTATGCTCGGCATCCTTTGATATTTAACATCCTTCAGTCCATCTGACAACCTCTGTTTGAGTTTTTTTTAGCCTTTGAAGTCATGTGGTCCTAAAGCTTTCTGGTGTGTTTTGTCCCTTATTCGTGCGCTGCTCTGGTTATTGCTCACAGCTGCTGCTCCTACAGACCAGGTGCAGGAGAACAAGGAAACCTTGGCTTTTGCTTTTGCTTTTGCTTTTCAGAGGTGTTGGTAGAGAACCGGGCTTGTGGATGACCTGGGTCCCCTTCTGGTCACCCATTTCCCTGGGGACAGGCAGCACCTAGCTGAGGAGCAGGCTGTCCGTGAGCTGGGTGCAGTGGCATGAGTACAAGGGGGTCTTCAGCCAGGTCCCTTGTCCTCTATTGACTCTAGGATCCCGTCTGGGTTTTTCCTGGGATGCCAGGGGGCACAGGCTGTGTGCGAGGGGCTGATGTGCTCTGGGTGAGAGCTGAACCCGCTGGAGACGGTGGCTGGGGAGAGCAAGAGGATGTCAGCGAGCTGGCAGAGGCAGGGCTTGCTAGCAGAGATTAATGCAGCAATATCAACCTAGAAACCAAAGCCTGGCTGGCAATGACCATGCAGGAGCAGGGGGAGATGGGGGAAAACCACGACTGAGCTGAGCAGTGTGCTGCTTGTTCTCCTGGGAAAATGTCCCTGTGACTTCTGACCCGCTTGGCTGGAAGTGCTCAGCCAGCAGCCAAGGATTGTTCCTGCATCCAGTTCTGGCTTACCCTTTGAATTATGCCCTTAAATATTATCGGAAACTTCCTGACTCATCCTGGCTAGCAGCGTTGCCAACTTTTTGAGGTCCTTATCGCTTTGCTTTCAAAGTTCAAGCAGATTATGAGAGCTCTGCTGACCCAACGCACAATGAAGCATCATGGAACGCCAGGGTGGCTTTGCAGAGAGGTAGTAAGCTGCCTGGTCCCAAGAGAGACTGGAAGTATCCACGTTTACGGAGAAGTATTAAACTTTCCAGGTGCTACCAGCCCTGGGAGGGTCCAGCTCTGCTTGATGTAGCAGCACCGTGTTGTGCTGCAGAGGCTGAGAGCTACCTCGGAGAAGCCACACGCCTGAAAGACCACGGTGTGATGGAGAAAACATTGTTTTGAAGAAGTAGATGTTGACCCTGAGAACATCAAGGGTGAAGGGATGCTCGGTCTGGGTTTGTCAGCACTTCCAGCACCCTGTGCTACCACATGCAGCTGATTTCCATCCTGGCTTAGCCGGCTCCAGTGCAGACCTCTTAAGACCTGCAGAGTGCTCTGCTCCTGAGCTGCAAGCTGCTCTTGGCAATGAAATGTCAGCTGGGCACCTTCACGCAGCATTGCAGAGGCTGAGGGCTTTGCTGCTGCGATAGCGCTTGCAGTGATGATGATGCTGGTGGGGGAGGCTGCCTTGGTGTTGGTGTAGCTTGTGTGTGGTGGAATAATCCAGTGATCTGAGGCCAGAAATGTGGGCACAGGGGGGCTGAGCCGAAGTACTTGGGTTCCTCACTCATGCCTTGATATCAGCTTGTGTTACTGATACGCCTTTTCTGCCTATGCAAGCCCAAAGCAGACCCTCTGCTCTCTGATAAAGACCGTGCCTCCTCTTGCTTGAGATCCAGGATGGCTGCACGGGGTCAAATCCTTGAGAAAGACCCTGTTGCTCAATGCTCCTCCTGAATCCAGCCACGGATTTAATCGCAGAATGGTTTGAGCTGGAAGGAAGCTCAAAGCCCATCCAGTTCCAGCCTCCCCACCATGGGCAGAGACACCTTCCACTGGATCAGGTTCCACTACGCTGGCATTGGACCTGCCTGTGCCACGGAGGACCTGGCACCTGCTGCCTCTGGCACATCAGCACGAAGAGCTGTGCAGGGGGATGGAGCAGCTCAGGGGATGCTTGGTTTTGTGTTATTGTAGTGCCTGAGGTGGGCAAGGGAGCCAGCAGGCTCTGCAGGAGGAGGGGACGGGGTGAGTTTGCGCCCATCAGATTTGTTGGTGGGGGCTGTGTCGCGGGCAGGCTTTGTCCTGGTGAGATGCTGTGGCTGAAGCCGAGCTGTGCAAACCAGTGCATTCATCTGAACTAATGGTGCAAAGCTCAGGATTATCGCAGTTACGCAGTTCAAGTTCACATGCCAGTGATTCCCAGGTATTAACTAGGAAGCTTGAGATGTAGAGGTCGTGGGATGAGGAGACAGAGTGCTCTGTTGACAGTAGAAGCTTTTGCAGGACCCTGATATGGTTTGGAAAGCTGTGATGGATGAGGTAGGATGTCTGGGTTCTTCGCCGCTGCTGTGGTTGAGCTGGGTGTGGAAAGCAGGGGTGCTGAGCCAGGTGGTTTATTCGGTAACCAGCATCCAGCTTGTCATCCACCCCCTCTCCCTTACCCTAGGGGCTGTCAGCCTGGTATCTCAGCAGCCTGAGGAGGATGAAGGCTCAGAGGCATCTCCAAGTGCCTGTCCCTGAGAGAAGAGCACCCATGATCTCAGTCCCACCTCCCAGAGCTTCCTGCTTGTGAAATGGGGTCCATCACAAAAATATCTAAAAATTTGGGTCAAGTGTGCCAGGGACTCATGCTTCTAAACACCTTGAGCTCTAGTAGAAGCTGTGCCCCAGAGTTGGCTTTAAATCCCTGGGCAAGTCCATGTTTGTAGCTTCTAGACGGAAAATGCGTTGATGAAAGGTGTGGTACATACCTGTGCTCCCTGCAGGGACCTTGAGGTCCCTATCTAAGATGTCCCTTCTGCTGTCCTCCTCTGCTGAAGGCAAGGTGAGGGAAGCTATATTAGACACCTGCAACCTTCTGTTTGCGCTGGTGGCTGAAAACACCCAAACCCATGGGTTAGTGGGTTCCTGCTTGCTCTGCTGGCTCCCACCGTTTCTACGTATGGACACTAAGTGTTTTTATATGGTTTTGGGGGGATAGCAGCTTTGGCTGTGGTAGTTGATGGCATCTCTTTGAGGGGGGGGGCTTGGAGATGGGGAGGAGAGCATTCTGTGCCCACCAGTGACACCCAACCATGTATAATCTGCGAGTTCCTGCTCACAAAGAGCTACCAGGGTAGCTGTCTGCTCCCACTGCTCTTGTTTGACTCTTGGACAAGCACTAGACTCCTGTCTCTGGACCTGAAGTGGGAGTTTGGCTTCAGAGTTTCCCCTGAATCAGCATTTTGTAGTTCTTTTGTCCTCCACGCTCATATAATAATTAGTTCGTTCTGGCTTGTTTGTGCTGGGGTGAGTCCTTGCTCTTCCCAGTGCTGGGCTTGGGATGCTCTAGGGGTGTAAATAAATGAATGCGTGGGAATAAAAATCTCTCCAGATGTCACTTAGAGATGGCACGCTCTGCCCTCAGCCCAATTGTGCTGAGGGAGCTGGCTTCTAGTGCTGGTCCAGCGCTGGGTTTGCTCCTGGAGAGTAGAAGGAGGGAGGGGAAATGGAACAAAAAGCTCCAGAGTCTGTTGGTGGGGATAGAAAAATGACTCATCTTCATGCTAAGAAATGGAGACAAATGAATGAATGCACAAGGAAATGGGGGGAGAAGAGAAAGAGTTGTCTTGTGTTATCATTCCCAGCTGCACGGTGGATGCTGCTGAGGAGGAGCTCGCCCCCCTGCTGCTTTGCTGGCTGCTGGGAGAAGATGCTGGGAAGATGGAGGGGATGTTTGGGGGATGGGGAGATCGCAGTCTTGGGGAAAAATGGTGCTGATCCATGCCAGGGCAACTGTTCTACTTTAAACCTCATGCTCAGCTACGCGTGGATATTTTCCATCTCTTTTAGATAGCTCTTAGCATTTTAAAAATAGTAAGCTTGTATCTAAACAAGGGTTTCCCATTGTTAATCCTTTTCTCTCTCACTCCTAGGACTGACTGATGTCTCCACAGCGTTGCCCCTCACCTCTGCCGGCCCATTTGTCCCCTCGGAGGTGATTCCAGCAGGACCAGGTTCCAGGGATGCAGCTGTTCTCATGCCAGCTCCTGGCCAGCCCTCGCTGCCCGCGTCCACGGGACCTGCCCGCGGTGGGACGTCCTTGGGGCCAGCGGAGGGAGGTGACCACAATGTCACCCCCACAACAGCGCTGTCCCCTGCTCCTGCCTCTGTCACCGTGAGCGCCACCACCGCGGCCACCGTCACCGTAGCAGACAGCTTGTCTGTAGCCTCCAACCACAGCTTGGTGCCACCAACCTTGGAGACAGCCCCAGGTCTTCGGACAGAGAATACTGCCAGCTTGGCAAGAGGCATGATGGATCTGGAGGCAGCTCCCAGCCCCACGGAGACACCGGCATCCTCATCCTCCCTGGCCACCAGCAACACGTACTCATCCTCTGGGACCGTCTTGTCCCCAACGCCTGTCGTCATGAGCCCCGGCAGCACCCAGCCGCCGGCGCTGACCGAGGACATCCCTTCCCTGGCGACGCTGGCCGTGGCATCAAGCCTGGCTGTGGAGCCCACGTCCCCCCCAGTGACTGTGACCAGCCCCACTGCGGCCGAGGCCGTGGCCACTGGCAAAACCACCCTGGCCACTGGAGTCACCATGGAAGAGGTCCCACGCGCCTTGAGCGCAGGTGAGCACCACTGCTCGATGTGTGCTTAGAGATTGAATGTCAGCCTCAGGGTGCTGAGAGAAGAAGGGCAGACTCCTCAAAGGGCTTAGTATTTCATAGAATCATAGAATCACCAGGTTGGAAGAGACCCACCGGATCATCGAGTCCAACCATTCCTATCAAACACTAACCCATGCCCCTCAGCACCTCGTCCACCCATCCCTTAAACCCCTCCAGGGAAGGTGACTCAACCCCCTCCCTGGGCAGCCTCTGCCAGTGCCCAATGACCCTTTCTGTGAAGAATTTTTTCCTGATGTCCAGCCTAAACCTCCCCTGGCGGAGCTTGAGGCCATTCCCTCTTGTCCTGTCCCCTGTCACTTGGGAGAAGAGGTATTTGATAGGAATTGTTGGACTCGATGATCTGGTGGGTCTCTTCCAACATGGTGATTCTATAATTCTATGAAACAAGTGCTTGGATGCAGCCTGAATTATGAAGATGCAGGACTCCTCTCTGTCTCTCTCTCTCTGAGACCTTAACTAAGCTGACTCTAGTTTTCAGCTGCCCCCTTCTGCAAGTTCAGATAGCTTAAAAGTGCTTCATAAGGCCAGATAAGGGAGGGATCTGGAGCATTTTCCAGCCTTGGCTCAGCACTAAAAGCTGCTTGGTGCTGAGAGGAGCATCAGGGCTCAAGGGCATCGTCCTAAAGCAAAGCCCAGCTGTGTTTTATCCCAAATCCACCTGCCCTGCCTTTATGAAAACGGGGTCATTGCAAAAATAAAGAGTGCCCAGCCTCCACAGGAGCTTTGGGAAGCGGCGAGGCAACGTCCTTCCCTCGGAGACAGCTGGTAGGGGTGTGTTTGGAGCAGCGGGGGTGTGGGGTGGGTGCTGTGGGGCTGGGATTTGCGGAGGGTGAGCGCTACCCTTTTAATGGACTCTCCACAGGCAGCATCGTGGCCATAACCGTGACGGTCATTGTGGTGGTGGTGCTGGTTTTCGGGGCGGCGGCGTACCTCAAGATCAGGTAAGGCTGGTTTTGGAGTGCTCCCCAAAATCTGCAGCCCTCCTCCCCATCGCAGGGGTGATGCTCGGGGCCAAAGCCCTGGGGATGTGCTGTCACCAAGCCCAGTGGGGCGTTGTGCAGCCTCTGGTCCCAGCACGGCTGCATTTTCTACCACATCGGTATTAAAAAGCGGAGTTTTTTTAGCTCCTTGTTTTACAACAGCCTCACTCAAATGCCGGAGATGTTGTTCAGCGTAGTCATAACCGGTAATTATCCCGCTGCTGTGGGCCTTGCCGCGACTTAGACAATAAACGGCAGCACAAGCCAGCACTGAACATCTGTAATGAGGCTTTGCTGACAACTGAGATGAGCAAAGGTCTCGTTTTAATTCCCTGGCATGTCCCAGACTGGTTCGACAGGGGCAAAATCCTGCCTGGGCTGATTTTCTGTCGTGGTGCTTCCTGCTTATGTATCCCAAAGCTTGACCTAGTGAGGGCTTGCATGTGTTTTTTTTGGTTTTTGGGTTTTTTTTCTCGCGCCGTGGTAAAATAACTAATGAACCACCAATCGACCAATTGAATGGTTGGACTCGATGATCCGGTGGGTCTCTTCCAACCTGGTTATTCTATGATTCTATGACTGGTAACGCTGGGCTTGCTTTTCTCCGGCAGGCACTCCTCGTACGGCAGGCTTTTGGATGACCACGACTACAGCTCCTGGGGCAACTACAACAACCCTCTCTATGACGACTCCTAGCAGGGATGAGGCAAAAAACAAAAAACCCCAATAAATCCTTAATTTATAAGTGTTTCTGCCGCAGAGCATCTGCTGTCGAGGAGATGCCCGGGGGCCGCTGTGGGCAGGGTTGTGCTGGGGCTGGTGGGTGACAGGCAACCAAGCGGAGGGCGAGCGCGCAGCGCCCACAATAAACCTGAATTTTGGCCTTTGTGTAGGAAACTCTTGGTCCTGGGGCACATCGGCCACTTGGCTTGGGGGCAAGGGAACCCAAATTCCCCAGGGGGGAGGTGAAGGGGCGGGATGGAAGTTCAGCATCCTTTGAAATAATGCTGCCCCGTGGCTTGGGAGGGGGACACGAGGACTGCTGAGCCACCAGCATGCAGGCATCTCCTGTGCTTTCACATGCCCCTTCTTCAGAAATCACCTTCCTGCACCACTGTGCTATGAAATCCTTCCCTTTGCCTCACCAGGGATCACAAACAGTTAGTTATGGGGCTGCTCTATCACGTCTCCCTTTCTTTTCTTGCAGATGCTTCTCCACAGCACCTCATAACTTCTATTTTTTTTTTTTCCCCATTTAGTTGTGTTTTTCTTCCCAAACACAGCCTGGAAGCTTGTGAGAAGGTGCCTTGAGCACCCACACTCCTTGGCCGCGGGGTGCCCCATTTCACACCCGTGGGTGCTTGCTCCGCAGCTTTATTTTTAATCCTCCAAAAACCTGGCTGCTAAAATACAGCAAAGTGTGTATGTGGGGGCTTATCCCCAGGTTTTTTTTGTGCATTCAGCTACTAATGTGTGAAGGTGGGGGGTGGCTGGCGGCAGGGCTGGTTAGGGGAGGGGATCATAGAATGGTGGAATGGTTTGGGCTGGAAGGGACCTCACAGGAAAACATTTCTCCCTAAGATCTCCATCTCCCCTCTTTCATCTTCAAACAGTTTTCCACTCCCTGATCTAGAGCCCCTCCCCAGCTTTCCTGGAGCCCCTTTCAGCACTGGAAGCTGCTCTAAGGTCTCCCTGGAGCCTTCTCTTCTCCAGCCTGAACAACCCCAGCTCTCTCTAATAAAGGGCAGAGGGAGCTGGTGCTGGGATCACGCCAAAAGGTTTTTCCTTTTCCACAGATACAGCAGACTTTGTATTTCATTTATTTGTAATGCATCCACCCTGCGCCACGGGTAAATGTGTTTATGTCTACAGCGCTGTGCACGAGCAAGGGCTAGACAGCCTAAAAAATAACAGATGCTTTTGCCAACTGGAAAAAGCAGTTTATGATGGGGGATGATGCCTTCAAAGGGAGGATGCCTGTGTTCAAGGCAATGGTTGCAAACACCCCTCTTATCTTCCCACCTCCAACTTAGCCAGGGATTTCTGTCCTCCCATATTGCTATGACAGGAAAGAAGGGGGAAAGAAACCCAGCCAGATCAGGCCATAAACATAAAGAGAAAAAAATAAGGAGGAAAAAACCCACCTCTCTGCCACAAGCTTGTTTCATTTACAAAAAGAGCAAACCCTAATTTTTCCCGAAGGCTTCTCACCTTCCCCCCACAACTCCCTCCCTTTGGCTCAATTTAATCTTGGAGATATTTTATTTATATAGAAAAATAGCTCACATAGCTCCATGCAGAACATCCCATTCCCCTGGCCTTTTGGGCAGCAGCACGGTGGATGATGCGATCCCTCCTTGGGTCTCTTGCCTTAGAATCACTAAAGTTGGAAAACCCTCTAAGCTCATGCAGCCCAACCCCACCGTGCCTGTGAAACCATGTCCCAAAGTGCCATGTCTGCAGCTTTTTTGAACCCTTCCCAGGACAGAGACTCCACCACTGCCCTGGGCAGCCTCTGCCAGGGCTTCATCACTCTGTCAGTAAGGAAATTTTTCCTAATATCCAATCTAAACCTCCCCTGGCGTAACTTGAGGCCATTTCCTCTTGTCCTACCACCTGTTACTTGGGTTGAGTGGAGGTGATGCTGCAGTTCTCGGTGTTTAAACAGAGAAAAATATGCATTTCAACCCCAGAAACCGAGCTGTGGCAAGCAAACAGCGGCTCTGCCAGGGTCAAGGGACACAACCAAGAGCCATAAGCCTCTGGTGAGCCTTCACCTTTGGGTGAGCAGCCTCCCTGAGCTGGACTCCGCTTACCAACCTGCCATCTCCACCTCTCCCCAAAGCCACAGCCACTTGCCGTCAGATCCAAACAGCCAGGAGCTCCAGGTGATTAAATTCTTGCTCTGTTTTGCCAACAAAGCTACTTGCAAGCACAACCAGAAAAACAAGTGTTGGAGGCCTAACCGTTTCATAGAATCATAGAATCACCAGGTTGGAAGAGACCCACCGGATCATCGAGTCCAACCATTCCTATCAAACACTAAACCATGTCCCTTAGCACCTCGTCCACCCGTGCCTTAAACACCTCCAGGGAAGCCCAAGGACCCTTTCTGTGAAAATTTTTTTCCTAATGTCCAGCCAAAACCTCCCCTGGTGGTGCTTGAGGCCATTCCCTCTTGTCCTGTCCCCTGTCCCTTGGGGAGAGCTTTGTTGCTCTTCTCTGGACTCGTTTCTCACAAGTCTCCAGAAAATCCATTGTTTTCCAGTTCTTCCAACAGGTTTTAAAGGGCTTTTCTTATCACAGAGCACCCAGACTTCTTCCACCCGCCCTCTCCCCTCCGCTCAGCAGGGAGGCAGCTGTATTATAGGGACCTGCACTTGATCCTCAAAAGCTGAAGGAGGTGAGTGAGAGGAGGACAACGGTGAAGCCACCACCCCAAGGTCCCCCCGAGGCTCTGCCTCCCAGGCCAGAGCCAGCTCCTTGCAGAAGATATCAGAATCTTTTCAGGTCTCAGAGAGCAACTATGTAATGACAGCATGAAGTGACACGTAACAAGTCCCATATGCAAACTCCCCAGTCCAACGGGGACTATCGAGGAGAAAAACCAAGGAAATCACCCCATTTCCAGCAGGGAGGTGCTGGCACACCCCTGGGCTAAGCCAGCCCTGCTTGGAGCTGGAAAGACAGATGCTCTGCTAGCCCTCCGAGTTATAAATAGCGTGACACGATGAGCCTTTCCCCAACTGTGTTCCTTCCAGCTGGAAAGGAAAAACACAGATGGTTTCTCTGCAGCCGGGCAGAGGCAAGACCTCAGCCTCAGCCCAGGGGAAGCCAGAGCTCTCCTGCTGCAGGACAAGGGTTCCCAAGGGTGCACAAGCAAGGAGAAGCCTGCACAGCTTCAGGGAAGGATCTTCTCCAACCCAAGAGGTAGGGACCAGCAGCAGAGCGCTCCCTGCCTTTCCCTGAACCCTCCCAGGAATGCAGAGTGAAAACACCTGATGCTGGAGTTAACCTTGGAGCTTCAGGCTGAGTTTCGCAGCAAACGCCACCAGCTGAGCACCCGCTGGCCCTGGGGTACCACCCCAGTACCCTTCCAGCTCCAGCTTTGCACGCGCTCATCCATGCCTGGACAACCAGCTTGAGAGGATCCCACGGGAGGGGGAGGCTGCTCAGGAGGTTTAATGTGCAGTATCCCTACTTTCCCCCCAAAATGGTGTTATTGGACCCCAAACCATCAGACCACACTTACCTGCTTTCTGCCAGCAAGCCCAGAACCACACACAGAGTCATTACATCCATCCTTCCAGCCCAAAACCGGGGGTCCCTTTCCCAACTGCTCCTGAGCCATCACCCCTGCACCTTTTTATGGGGATGGAGGGCTCAGCCAAGCTCGCCAGTGCACATCGCTCCACTCTCTGGCTTAACAAGTCCCTCTCCCAAGTTTCGCATACTTTGGCAGGCCCTGGCTTTATTAATAGCTCCGCTGACCTTGTTTGTGCCTGCAGCCCTTGCTGGAACACTAAATTTTTCCCACAAGGCAGTGATAATCCCATCTGCTCCCGATTTTGCTCTACATGGGTGAGCAAAGCTTGATTTCAGGTGGCTGCCGTGCCCTGGGGCTTTAAGGGCAGCTTTGCAACAGCTCCAAAAGCCAGCAGGCAAGCCCTGGCCGAGTCCCCTCGCTGTCCTCATCCCAGGACCGTCACATCACTCTGATTCAAGCATCCCTCCCGCTCCCAGCAGCGCTCGGCTGCTTGTGCACATCCAGACTCGGGCAGGATGGAGATGGGTGACACCGTGTCCGCACCCAGGGGCGATGCCCTGTCTCTCCCTTTGACGTCAGCCCAGGGCAAGAATGGAAAGCGGCACCAGCTCACTTAGGAACAAACCACAGGTCCGACTGCCCCACCACCTGCCCTGCAGAGGCTGAGCCAGAATGCAGGGGATCAGCCTCCCCCGATGCACCAGTCCCTAGGAGGACAGGACTGAACCCCTAGCATGAGAGAATGAAGACTACTTCGCACAACAACGCTGCCATGCAGGGCTCTCCCTGAAAAAAAAACAAAGTAGACCGTATCCAGCATCTCCACGGAACAGGGCAGCAAAGCTTAGTGCAGCACTTTCCATTCCTTGCCTGCCTTTATCTGCTACGTTTATCTTTATCACCTCATTTTTCTGCTGTGCCATGCAATTTGCTTCCCTGGCAAAGGGACTTGAGGGCTTGGTGCCAAGCTGAATGCACCATCCAGCGGTTCAGCTGGTGGCATCGGGTTGTCCAGCTGCCCCCCATTGCTTTGCAAAGACTGAAAGCAGGAGAGCGAAAGGTCAAAATCAGCCAGATTCCACCCCCAGGATCATTTTCCTTCTCAACCCAAAAAGTCCAGCTGGGAAGGGAGCTGCTCTTCCAAAACGCAGCTCAGCTAAGGGTTTTCTTTCAGCCTCCTCTTGTGATCAGAACCCAACTAGGAATATTTCCAGCTGGGATAAAATTAGCTTATCATTTAGCATCAAATGTGCTCGGTTGTGGGCTTGACCAGCATGGTTTTACAATTAGCAACACAGACAAAGACTACTTTGCTATTGAGGCTTCCGAAGCTGGCTTCCCAGCTGCACCAGGAGATTATCCGAGAGCTGAATGAACTGACAGGACTTTTGCAGGGAAAGAACAACTACAAAGAGGAAGCAATTTGCCGGTAATGAGCAGAGCGCTCTGGAAGAGATAACTGCAAGATGCACAGAAATTCAGCTTCAGCTCTGGCAAGCCACAAGCCAATGCTCATAGAATCATTTTGTTGGAAAAGACCTTTGAGATCGAGCCAAACTATACCTGTCCACTGCTAAACCAGATCCCTGAGCACCTCGTCCGCCTGTCTTTTAAACACCTCCAGGCACAGTGACTCCATCACTCTCCTGGGCAGCCTCTGCCGGTGCCTAAGAACCCTTTCCATGAAGAAATTTTTCCTAATACCCAATCTAAACCTCCCCTGGCACAACCTGAGACTGTTTGCTCTCATCATATCACTTGTTATGTGGGAGAAGAGGCCAGCACCCACCTCTCTACAACCTCCTTTCAGGGAGTTGTGGACAGCAATAAGGTCTCCTCTCAGCCTCCTTTTCTCCAGGTCCCAGCTCTCTCAGCCATTCCCTCTTAAGACTTGTGCTCCAGCCCCGTCACCAGCTCTGTTGCCCTTTGTGTTGTCCCCTTGTGCTCCCCACAGTGACCCCCACCATACCCGCATCCTTCAGCTGTAACGGATCCACTCCTCCGGCAGTCACCCCCACTTGCGAGGCCACAACCCCAGCAGCAGCAGCAGCAGCCCTGGAAGAACATCTCTATTTCATCAAGTTAATGAACAAATTGCTGCATCTGTTTCTCCCTCGCAGCTCCTCGTAGGGAGAATTTGCCCGCTCTGGTTTTTGTTTTATTAATTAATGCTGGATTGCTGCTTCTAGCAGGCTGAAGAGGTTCGTGTCCTGCATAGCCCACCACCACCAGCAGCCCCCGCGCTTTCACAGCCACCGAATCCTTCTTGGAGGGAGAAGCCTTGTCAGAAAGAGACAAGGATGGGCTAACAGCAGCCTTGCCCAAAGGCATTGGAACAGTGATGGAGCCCCCAGTCAGGGTGGGCAAGCTCAGCACTTTCCAAGGAGACAGCACGGACCTTGCAGCCTCCACCTCTCCACCCACCAGAGACATATTAAAAGTGTGCTACTGCCCATGTCCTCCACCTCCAGCACCACTTCAGATGTGTTCAGCGTCTCGCTGTCTTCTGACAGCAACACCTACCACTCAGACAGTATCTATGACAACGCCGTGTCATGCAAGACTTGCCTGGGAGGAACCCCGAAGGGTCTTTTGTCACCTGGTTACAGAGCAACAGAAGGCAAGGGCACCTCTGCCACCAACCCAGAGCGCTCGTCACCCAGCCTGGGCCGTGCAAGGTTCGTCTGCAAAGACAGCTTGTCCCGATTTTGGAGCCCACGAGGACTAGACAGAGCTCCCCAGCCTTCTTCTCAGCATCTGTTTGCTAGTGGCTGTTTAATAGAAGTAATTTATTGTCAGTTCCTTTTCCTAGCTATGCTGTGTTCCTTCAACCATCTCTGCTTCTCCCACAACCACGCAAATTCCGGCCCCCGCTACCAGCCCTGCCTATGGAAATGGCATCTAATCCAGCATCCGCCATCTGTGGGCTTCTCAAGTGTCAACCAAGGGTGTCATCCAGGGATGTTTTCCCTCCTTCTTTGGGAGAAGGACTGCTTTAATAATACAGAAAAACAACATTCCTCAGATTCATCTCGAAGAACATCATTTGACATCACATTTTTATCCCGTTTAATTTCACTTAACCCTGCCTGTCCTTCTATAGCCAGAGGGAAGCCACTTCTCAAGCAAGAAGAGCACCTCGACAACATTCAAGTGGCATCACCTCAACTTTTTTGGGCATCTCATCCCAGCTCTACCAGGAAGCTCAGCCTAGGACCAGTCCCCTGTGCCATGCTGGCAGGAAGAGCCCTTCCCAGAAAGAAATACAAAAATACAGGGACCATTAAGTCCACTGTTTTCATAGCAGAGACCCTGGAGTCACACATCTGGTCATTGAACCCTCCTTCTTATAGCCTCGAGTCACAGCATCACACCAGCCGGGAATTTCCAGAGTACATGCATAGAAAAAGAGCGCTGCACACAGATAACTTGATTTAATAGAGACATTATTTTACATTTATAGCAGTGAGAAAAGTGCTTCAGGGAGATACTCCAGTAAAGGCAAGCTACGGCAACGCTACAGTCCTGGTCACAGGTTTTCACGCACAAGAGGGGACGGTTGGATGAAGAAAAACTTGGTTTACAGGAGAAAAGTTGAAAACAAGCAGTTGGATGGTGAAGAGTAACTGGGCCTTTAAAATATATTTTATCTCATTATGAGAACAATCTGCCTGTCCCGAAATAACTCAGTAAGTATTATTTTAAAGCACTCTGCCACTCTCTTCACCCCAGTGAAATAAAAATTCCATAAAAAAAGAACCCAAAGCCACAGAATATTGGTCCCCACACTCCTCAAGTGTCTCTGTGAGCTGCTGTTGCTTAGCAAACATCTCTGGCTCAGCCCGACATCAATCCTGACCATATGATGTGCTTTACCTCGAGTACTTAACCACCAAGCTACACGCGTCCAGAACCATATGATGCCTTGGTCATTGTCAGGGAATAAAACAAAATGAGGAAGAAATGGGTGTGAAGGAAACTGCAGCTGGCCAAGGAATACGAGTAAGGAGATGGGGGAGAAAGGAAGCCTTGTGGCTCAATGTTTAGGTCATTCACCACCCAGGCAAAGTGAATTCTGCGTGCACACATGTCATGACACCAAGCCAGGATGCAATTTCTGCAAGCTCCTCCTCTCCAGCCACTTGCAGCAACAGCTCCTAGGCCCTGGGACAAACATCTCATTTACAAGGAACAAAACGTCCTCGTGTAAAACTTTGGAGAGGTCAGCTTGATGTAAAAAGGCCACTTGGAGCTAGAAGTTGCCCCCCCAGCTGCAACCAGAATAGTGGTTCCTCCACCTCCTGCCACGCTCACAATCTCTGGCTGCCCCAAACATCTCCTGCATCAGCTGCTGATCACTTCTCATTCTGCTTCTCAGCAGTTGTTCCCCTAGGTTGTCTCTTCTCCAACACAGTAAATGGTTTTCTCTCTACAAACTAACCTTCCTCGGGCACCACGCTGCGTGGTGGGAAACTTCTGAAGGGCTGGACCGCGCGATGCCCCAGGTACTAGGGACAGGGGCACAATTCGCAAAACTCTTTGCGCTCACATTTAATTAAATCTTGAAGTCATTTCACTGGTCCCATGACAACTCTGAATAAATGTTTGTTCTTTTGTATTAAGCAGACAGTCTCTTCCACAGCCAGATGTTCCTCATCCAGCTGTACACAGCGCATGCCCTGGTCACTGCTCCTCCAAAGGCAGCCGGCATTTTCCATCTTGGGCAGTGTTGTAGGAGTCACAGTTTTTGCACTTTAAGCCTAGGAGATGGAACTGCACTGTAGACCGGGCACTGCAGTCATTGCAAAGGATCTACAAACACAGAAAAGAGAGAGAGAGAGGCTTCAACATCAGCAGGACACTCGGCAAGGTGCTACAACCACGCTTATAGCAATCACAGAACTGGGTTACCATCAGGGGACAAAGTGGAAAACACATTCCTTTTTAAAGACACCGGCAGAATTTATAGGACTGATGTAACTTTTCCGCTTGTAACTACTTGGATCACGCTGTATCATCACAGAGAATCTACTTTTAGTAGGGCAAGGCGACTCCTTGCATACATCACAGACAGACATGCTTTGGCTTCTGCTCTTGATGGAGGAACCACCACAGAAACCCTCAAGTGCAAATGAGAACGGATTAACAGCAGCCAGCAACATCAATCGGTCTGCCGTGGGAATGTTCTTCTCAAAATAGGCAGCAAAGAGGTTTTTCCTAAATATCCCGATGTCATGAGCTGGTGGGATGGGTTGTCTAAACCATAACAGATCCACCTAAAACATTAATGACGAGTGCTGTTCCATTTAGCATTATCTGCACACAGCAACCACTTCCACAGCTCTGGGTTAGCACAAAGAGACAAAAAGAAAACAGAAGCCGTCTTGATGTGCCAGCCTTGCACACATCAGCAGCTGAGTATTTCTGCAGAAAGCCCACCGTGTTTAGCCTGGAGCATGAAGCTCCAAGCTATTAAAAAACAAACGTTCCTCCTTTTTGCTATGACAGCACCACCAGAGAAAGTAAGATACTTCCAAAGACCAAGCCGTTTCTCTGGCGTGCAGCACAAAGAGGTGTGGTTTTGGGGTTCATTTTGTTTTGGAGTGCAGGAAGGGAGTATTTTTTTGTGTTTATAAGCCCAACAGATGAATACTGTAAGCCTACACCCAACATTTCATCACTCCCTAATCTGCTGATCCAGGAGAAGTTCCGAGTGCCCTCTGCTGCTGGCAGCGCAAAGGCACCGAGAACAGAGTCGTCCCTTACCTCCACCGTCACGTTCTGATACTCAGTGGGCATCGGAGTCTGCGCTACTTCATCATCCAGCTGCCGCCAGTACCGTGTCATATCCAAGGCCGAGTGCATGCACAAAGGACACCTGTAACCTCTGCCAGAAGGGAAAAACAATCTAAATCAGAAGAGGGAGTGAGGCCGTGAAACAAGCCCCCCAAAAGGCCAAGTTTCCTATCACATCAGTCAAAGAGAAACATCACAAACCAACAAGTTCTTGCAAACTGAATTGGAAATTAAAAGCCCTTTATCCCTTTAGGAGACGGCTTTAAGCTATTTGGTACAACATTGGCATCGTGATCTCTGCCTCTTGAAGTGATCTGTTTGGACTACAGAAATATTAAGAGATGTTTAGAAATACTTACTCCTTTAGCATGTCCTCGTAACATGTTCTGAAAAGAAAACACAGCGAGAAGTTCAGTAAGGAGAATGGAATCACTGACTGGTGACACATCTGGAGTGAACAAAGGGAAAAGGCACACAGCTATTCCCAAAATAAAACATAAAAAATATCCCGGGTCCAAGTGAGATTCCCAGCAGAATCACCGCGTACTTCAGCAAAAATCTGGAGACAAAGCACATTTGGTAGCATTCTAAGGTCTGCTAACTTAACACAAGGGAACGGAGTTAACACTACAACAAGAATTGTGTGGTTCAGGTTTGCTGAAAACATGGAGTATGGGGCATCACAAGGTAAGTTCAGGGTGAGCAGCAGATGAAGGAAGATTCAGTGTGGAGAGACTGATGTCAAACACCGGGGCCATTCACTTAGCCCATACAGACAATGCAGGTGAAAATGAGGAGCTAAATGAGTAACAAAATGTGGAGTCTGTAACACATACAGAAGCAGAAAGGGAAAATGGAAGGGAAAAGTGGCAACTGTTCCTCCAAAGGCATCAAATGCAATGGATCACATCACTTTATATTGCCAATGGAGGCAGCAGTTTCTGTAGTGCAACAGCGTGCTCCATTGGAAAGGACCTAAACTGAACGGATGAGCTGCCACCAGCCTCTGAAAACCATCGTGCTGCTGCTTCCTGCACCAAGGAGGGACTCCTCTATAGCATTCTTCAAACTCCAGTAGTAACAGAAGGAAATGGGAAAATTCCGAATGAACAGTAACACAGGTTCCTCTGCCGCTGCCAAAATTTACTGCGGAAGGAAGAGAACCTTTCTAAATAAAGTATTTCCTGATGAAACAGGCTATCTCCGACCACGTGGGCCCTTCAGAAACCAGCTGTAAGCAGCTGATGGAGACCAACCAGGCCTGGATAAACACAAAACGCAGCAGCTATTCCTCTCTCTCAAATATCTGGAGTGCTTTACCTGTGAAGAAGGTGACCACACGGCAGAACGTGAGCTCCGACACGGGATGTGTGAATATCCTGTTTCAAGTACCAGACCAAAGACAAGAAAATTAAGTTAAACGCAGTCAAAAGTATGGCCACAGACAAATCCAAGGGATGAAAAGAAGCAGCTCACCTCCAGACATATCGGACAGTCCTGCCTGGAGACATTTTCAATGCACTTGGCAAAGACAAAAAGAAATAACAAGTTACTGCACCGCATGGAGATATGCGTTTTTGTGAATTCTACGGTTCCTTCAGAGAGGCAAGAAAAGATGTATGAAACGTTATTGCTTGCCTTCAGGTTTGAAATTCTGAGAATTATCAGGTGACTTAGCATATTAAAAAAAAATGCCTGCAAATGTGTGTAAGAAAAGGGCACCCCGAGCTCCTGCAGCAGCAAGTGGCCTAGCTTTTCCTACACTGCAGCAGAACAGGAGCTACAACTTACATATTGCCAGCTGTAGCAATCTCCTGGTAAAAGGAGGCCAAAACATTTGTCTCTCATTACTCTCACTGCTAGCAAGGCCAACCCAGAGGCGACCTATGTTGTTGTTAGGTGCACTTCCGAGAACCTGCCCCTGTCTGCGTGGCCTTGGATAGAGCTGAGGTACTACCAGCTTTAGTTTTCAAGATGTTTTTGTTACGATATGGAGTTAATTGGTGTGTTCTTACCTTGTGCTTTCCTTGAAGACTCAAATTTAGGCACAAATTGCATTTGGAACAGTGGAAAAAATCCTCCTTTGGTCCGATCCTACGGAATCAAAGAATGTTCTGAGTTGGAAGGGACATACAAGGGTCACTGAAGGGTCTAACTCGTGTCCCTACACCGGAGTACCCCAACATTCACACCACGTGCCTGAAGGCATTGTCCAAACACTTTTGGGCTATTGTCAGGCCTGGCGCCGTGCCTGCTTCCCTGGGAGCTGTTCCAGAGCTCCACCACCCTCTAGGGGAAGAACCCTTTCTGATGTTCAACCTAACCCTCCCCTGGCATGGTTTCCACAGGAAGGTGTCAGGTCACGGCTGGCACCCTCCTTCCTGCCCTGCCCCATCTCTGTCCCCAGCCAAGCGCAGCAGAGCTGGGATGGAGGATCCCACCCTCCCTTCACGCACCTGCAGATGCCACACCCAGTGCAGTGGTACTGCTTCTTGTCACGATCAAAGAGGTGACAGATGTCACAGTAGTACTCGCCGAAGAGGTTTTGACAGCCCTCGCAGCGCTGCTGGGCCTGCAGCATGGAGAGGAACCAAGGAGGAACCCTTAGATGTGAGGCTATCATAGAATGGTTTGAATCGGAAGGGATCATGCAAGTTATCAAGTTCAACTCCCTTGCAATAAGCAGGGACACCTCCCACTGGATCAGGGGCTCCAAGCCCCATCCAACCTCGCCTTGAACCCCTCCAGGGATGGGGCAGCCACCACTGCTCTGGGCAACCTGGGCCAGGGCCCCCTGCCCTCACAGCAAAACATTTCTCCCAAAGATCTCATCTCAGTCTCCCCTCTTTCAGCTTAAAACTGTTCCTGCCGTCCTGTCCCTGCCCTCCCTGATGCAGAGCCCCTCCCCAGCTTTCCTGCAGCCCCTTTCAGCACTGGAAGCTGCTCTAAGGTCTCCCCAGAGCCTTCTCTTCTCCAGACTACACAACCCCAGCTTTCTCAGCCCGTCCTCACACAGCAGGTGCTCCAGCCCTCGGATCACCTCTGTGGCCTCTGCTGGACCTGTTCCAACAGATCTACGTGCTGTGCTGAGGGCTCCAGAGCTGACTGCAGGGCTCCACGCGGGGTCTCACAGAGCAGAGCAGAGCAGGGGGGCAGAATCCCCTCCCTCACGCCACTGCTCCGACTGGTTTGGATGCAGCCCAGGATACAGCTGGCTTTCTGTGCTGCGAGCACACGCTGCCTGTTCACATGTAACTCCTCACCCACGAGGTCCTGGTGGCGGGGACCTCCTCCTCCTCCTCGTCCCATCCCAGGACAGCACCCCAAGCCTCCAAAGAGTGACCTCCCCAAGATGGCGCCAACGCCATTCAACGCCTCCATTGGCGACGAACCCCCAATATGGCGGCAGCTCACCCACTCAATAACGGTGACCTCCCCAATATGGCGGCCACCCCATAATACCGGCGAGGCTCGCAACATGGCGACGACCACTTCCCCACGACGCCGACCTCCCCAAGATGGCGGCGCCCCCGGCGGCCCTCACCTTCTGCAGGAGGCGGCAGCGGGCGCACTGCACCTCGGCCACGCGGAACCGGTCCAGCTGGTGCTCCTCGGCGCTGTCGTGGCACAGCCGGCACGGGTACAGCTTCCCGCAGCACGGCGCCTGCGAGCAGCACGGCCGGCGTCAGCGCCCGCCCCACGGCCGCCCCCGCCGCTCTCTCGCCACCCCCGCCGCCCCCGCCCCGCGGCCGCCCCCGCCCCGGCCGCGCCTCACCCGCAGCAGGCAGCCGCGCCGGTAGTGCTCGCAGCCGCCCTGCTGCTCCTCCCCACCCGTCGCCATGGCCGCCAACGTCGCCCGGACCGGCCGCCAACGCCGCTTCCGGTCCCCACGCTTCCGCTTCCGGCCCGGGCTTCCTACCGTCGGCCTTCGTGCCTCGCTCTACTCCAGCCTCCTCCAAACCCTGACCTTTCTCCACCCCTAATTCCTGAAAACTTGTTTTTTTCCCCCCTAATTCCAAAACCTTGCTGGTTCCCCCCTCACCCATTCCCCCCAAACCTTCTGTTTCCCCACCCTATTCCCCCAAACCCTTCCTTTCCCACCCCTTTCTCCCCAAACCTTTATTCCTCACCCCATTCTGGTTTACTGGGAGGTGTCCCTGTCCATGGCAGGGGCTGGAACTGAATGATCTGTAACGTCCCTTCCAACCCGAACCATTCCATGATTCAGTGATTCTATGAAAACCTTACTTTCCCCTCTCCGTGCCCCCAAAAACTTCCTTTCCCCCAAACAATAATCCCCAAACCCTTGGCTGTTTGGTGCAGCTGATGGCTGCAAAAAAACTCTATGTCGACTATTATAACTCACTCCAAAGTCCTGTTTTACAGTGCAGGTGATGCCACCAGGATAAATGAGTGGATATGATGCCAAGTCCCAGGAAGATGATGTGAACCCATCTTTGTAAGGTCACTGGTACCAAGGAATTTGGAATCTGAACATCCTTTTATTTACAGATTTTAATGTACATGTCAAAACACACTACAGGCACAAATCTCTAAGTATAATGCTGTTTATACTGTGTTCCACCACGATATGTTGATGGGAAAGGCCATGTTTTGTAGAAAGACAAGTTCCCAAACTAACTATGCTTTGGAGGGGTGCGAGCGGTGACAGCAGCAATGACAACAGGCTCAAGGTGCCACTAAACAGAGTTGTGAGCGACGCAAGGACACCCCAGAGCTGACTGGAGCCAACCTGAGAGCAGTTAAGCAAAGCGACTTCCTTTCTCTCCCTACATACCACTGTTGAGTTTTCCACATCCCATTCTCCCAGGAAAAGTAAAGGACTGATGACTTGGCGGGTTGCTTGAGCACTCACAGAAGCCATTTCGTGCGCCACTCGCTTCTCGGCTTGGTATTTGACACCACTATTCCCTTGACACCTATATTCTTCCTTCACCATTAACAGCAGCTGGACACCAGGCCCAGTTCAACACCCAGAGAACGAAAGCAAGGAGGGAAAAGGAACTTAATGCAAGGTCTCGCGTGCTGCTGAGCATTTTCAAGGGTTTCAGAGGAAGAGCTGGCGTCATTTACACATTCAAATGTTGCATTTCTTGTGCAAACGTTTCTGTCATTCACATGTCTGTCAAGGCAAAGGTGCTTTCCAGTACGGAGCAGGGAGCTCACCAAAACACAGCAACTTCAGCAGCTACCTACTCTCTTCCACTGTTCATTTAAAAAGAAAACTCTCAGGAGGGCAGCAGTTAAGACAAAAGAAAGCCCAGCTTCCTTCAAAATCCTCCAAACCAGCTTCTGCCCTTTGTCGCACACCAGTAACTGCTCTTTTTTTCTGGTGGGCACTGACAAGACCAGGCCGTAGTCCAGAAAATCAACATTTCAGAGCTGGTTTGTGTGCAAGAAATTCAGCAGCGATGGGAGCGCGATCTTTGTCCTCAGCCTGGACCTGAGGCACTGCCCACAGCAGTCCACTGCACTAACAGGAGAGTAAGGGATCCTCCTCTCTCCTGCAGAGGCCTTGCAACTTTAGCACCTGGAAAGTCAGGTGAATCGTTCCCACCATTTCAGCCACCTGCATCAAGAGGAGAAAGGTGGGATGATGTTACGGACAGGTTAACAAAACCAGAGAGAGATTCCCTGGTGCTCTGCTTCCTTTACCTTCACTTACTACACTGCAGTTCTTGCTTTCAAGAGGATGAAACAGACTCCAACACACACAGCAAACTCCCTGGAGGATGCTGAGCAACAAGAGGTAGCAATACCCCAACAGAATAAAGCAGAACAACAAACAAAACCACACAATTTTCTCTATGAGGGGTTTTTTTCCCCAAAATGACTTGGAGAACTCTGTGCCTTTCAAAGGGCAAGATGGGAAACTACTAAAACCACATTTAAAAGCCTCAGCTTAAAACAATCCAGAATGGTAAGATGCCATGCTAAGTGGAAGTGCAAACAGAGTGGCAGAGTACTTCAAGAGTACTCAGTACTTAAGACTACAAGTCAATCACACAGCCAGGACTCTTCCTAAGCCTCCTTCTCTCCCAGACCTCTATTATATGCTTGCAGAACACTGAGGTATCAGCAGCTATGTTAAATAAATTTAGATTGCATGACAGTGTTACTAAAACATTTCCCCAACGCTAAGCTTCACAAGCGCTGCAAAATGCCTTTCTCCCTTCTTGCAAGTCCATTTTCTGTGATGCGCTTGACACCCATTTTTCCCACTCCTCACATGAAGGCAGCTACTTTCTTTTATGCCATCAGCTTCCTCAGCTCCAGACTTCATGGGCTCCAACACCAATGTCCAGCACCTCAGCTCAGGAAAACGATTTACCTGCCACAGCCAACTACGTTATTTGTGTAAAGAAAGCTGCATTCTGGCCACAGTAGGAAGTCTGTCCTAGCTAGGAGTCCTAATTGAGAATGTGAGGTGTAAAACGGTTTTCCCATTGCACCTCCTGACTAGATACGTATTCACGAAACTATCCATTCTAAAGAGACTACGCAGCAGAAATTAAAGCCACCAGAAGTCCATACTGTGGAAATTAAAGCCTACCTTTCACAGGCAGGTACGATTTCCTTCTCCGTAAGGCTAATGGTCAACTCTGGGGAAACTGGCTTCTGACACATCGGGCATCAAGGTCCCTGACATCTGTCGGTTGGGAAGGGAAAAGAAAAGAGGCTCAGTTTCCAACTGCAGTATAAACAGAGAACAATCAGAAACTGACTTCTAGGGACATACACAATGCTGACCTGCAACTTAAATCTGTTCTTTGATCAAATCAGACTTCAAAAATGCTCCCCCTCAATACAGTCTGCCAAATCTCAGTGGGAAGCAAGGCACTCAAAGTGACTGCCTATGGAATTATTTCATTCCCAAACACGTCAGTGCTACTGAGGAACTAATCTTCAAGAGTTGCAAGTTTTCCCTTTCTCTCCCTACACCTGGCTCCTATGCTTTCCTCCTCCATACTGCACTCAGCCCCTTAACATCCAATGCAGCCAGAACTGCTCTCCTCAAAACACATGTCCCTCCTGGTCTCTCTTCAACTCTTGTAAATCAGGCTTTCGTCCACCTTGATCCAGCCAGCTGAAATAGCAACAATTCATGCTGTCTGTCTTAGCAGCACCCATCTAGTATCTAGCTAACCTCAGGGAGACAAGTAGAGATCCACATTTCATCTGCGACCCTTTTCTCTCCCCCCAGCCTCTGGTCTTTCTATGTAGGCAGTTAAGAAACCAAGGCAAGTTCTGCTTTGGCTAAGAGTCACACTGAGAATTTGTGCTGTTCAGAAAGTCCCAAACCAACAAATACACAGCAGCACAAACTGGTTTATTGCTTTTTTTTTTACCTGCTGTGAGGCCAGGCTTGTGTTATGGAGTTCAATAGCAGCAAGGGAGGGGACACGGGACTCTGAAACCATTTTATATCCCTTTTTCAGAAATCTGGGATGCCGTGCTGCAAAACACAACCAATGAATGCCATGTTACAGACGCAAGAGCTGATTGCACTAATGCACACTGCTTCCTGCCACTTATTTAGGATCCAGGTTTTGTTTAGAGGACATCAAAGCTCATACCTTCTATTCCTCTCAGCTCGGGGAGATGTTTTAGTTCTGGCAAACGCACGTCTGTCTTGGAGAATTCCCATTTTTTCCTGCTTGCCTGAAGGACGTTTTTAGCATTAGCAACCTGTAATCAAGGGTATAAGCACAAGCTCGTGAAAATACAGAAAAAAGCAAAGCTATTTTCAAGCTCAAAAATGCATCACCGCAGCAATGTTCTACTGCGGTTGGAACCTACACAAGAGTGAAAGGGAACGCTCTAATGTGTGGGAAGGAATCCACTCTTCAAGTGTAATTTATACATTAAACAGAACAGCCACAGCAAAAAAAACTCCAGCCATCTAAGTGAGGCTGCCTTTAGAGTGACAAAATACAACACTGGGAGAATGGCTTGGATTAGTTATCTATAAAAAGGCAAACATTCCTGCTGGCATGGAAAGAATACTGCCTAGGTAGTGAGTGCAGGGGAAAGCCTTCCATTTCACTTGTTTTCATTATCAGTTGTTAATGTATTTATGACATGACTAAATAAAGCCACGTTAAATCTAAATTCCAAGTTCTGCTTCAGCAATGCAGCACACATGATCTGCTTTTCCTGCCCAGGCAGAAGGCTGTGGATATATTCTATGCCTCACAGATAAACCACGTTGGACTGCTCCTCTCATTCCAAGTTGCCCTCTGACGCAAAATACGTTCCATGTAACATAAGCATTAGCAAAGTAGAACATGCATGTAGGAAAAAAGAGATGAAGAAAATATTTCTAGCTGGGAGTTGTGGTGAAGGCTGCAACAGATGGGAAACGTGTACTTGGGTTCAGAATCTACTTTTACTTTGCCAAGGGAGAAAAGACAGATGACTTACTGGTGTCAAGTTTACACTGTAATGGCCTGCTGGAGAATGCTTCCGTTGCTTCAGAAACGGGTACAAGTATTTTTCACTCTTGTCATCAAGTCTGTAATCAAAAACGCCCCAATCTTTGTATTAATTGGGATAACATAGTGATCAGAAAAAGAGCAAATGCAAGACACCCAGAAACACTGTCACTAAATGCTGATAAAGAAGGCTCACGGGGAGAATAACCCTCACGAGCTCAGTTAACAGAGAAGTTTGGTCCAAAGGACAAACCACGAGTCAAAGAAAGGCCAGTGACAGAGCAGCTGACAATGTGTTGCTGTCCAGTAGCGCTTTGCCAAATGCAGAAACACAGAGAGCCTGTGCCTGCATGGACACGCACAGCTCTTCGAGGTGAAGCCGGGCTTTCTTATCCATTTACAATCCTCTTCCTGAGCGCTCTTGCTGTCCCAAACCCACATGCTTATGTTCCCACATCATCGCCCCTCTCAGGATATTCCGTGACAAAAGGGACAATGGATACAAGCTCTGCTCCTGTACCTGTAATTAAGGTTCCCAGGCACAGGTCTCATCCTAATTGTAGTGGGAGAAAGGTTCTGGTGGATGGGAGGGATAACTATGCCGGTATTCTTGGCATAGTCCAAGCTGCTGCTGGAATCTTTCAGGCTGATTTGAGGGCTGATTTTAAATTGGTTGATCGCAATGTCATAGAGAGAGCTCAGGTTGGAGCGTCGGTCTGTTTTCTCTGCAGCAGCTTTAGAGTGCTTCACCTTTAAGAGCTTTGTATCTCTGCTCTTCGGGCCAATGCTGAAATCCTGTTTGGGAAGATAAGCATCGTCTTTCTCTTACAGTTGTGGTTAACGAGTAGCTTAGAGATGAGATGAGCTTCTCTGGCACACCAAGCTTACCTACTCTTTCTTAAAGAACCTGAAATGGACAATTATGCTCCCATTAGCTGTGGCTGCCCCATCTCTGGAGGTGTTCAAGGCCAGGCTGGATAAGCCTTTGAGCACTTTGAACAAGTGGGAGCTGTCCCTGCCCATAGCAGGGGGTGGAACTGGATGGGCTTTGAGGTCCCTTCTGACCCAAACCATTCTATGATTCCGTTCTATGATTCTATTTTTGCCCTGAACTTAAACTGCTGCACATAATGTAGTAATTTTAAAACATGAAAAAATAATAATACATGTTCGGAAAACAAAGATGGACCAACCTGGACACCAAACATTTTTCTTTCTTCTGAAACATCATCTTTGTCCCTTTTGCTGATTTTTGATTTTTTTTGAAATTGATGGTCTCTGGTTTCTTTCTGAATCTTTAATTTAAGCTCCTGAGCAAACCTACATTCCACATAAGGGGAAAAAAAAATAAAAGGGCTTCTGTTAATCTCAGTATCATCATCAGCTGGTGTTCAGAACAGGCTCCAATAGCATTTTAAGTAATCAAACAAACCATGAGAAGCCAGACAAATATGACTTGGCCATTGAAATAAATAAAATCTTTGGAGCACACACTTTTGACACAACAGCAATACCAGTGCTCATATTCAGCCTGGTGTAGATGCAGAGTGAGTACAGTGTGAGACTACACTACCCAATATGGTGTGACACTAGGTGCGCACACCGATGAATTAACGTCCTGTCAAGGTAATGAGACAAACGTGCTGCTGCAATGTGTTCCACTTTGACTGTTCTCCGATTTCCAGGAAGGCTAAAACCAAACAAAACCGAGACATTCAGCAGCTGTCAGCTCTGGAAACCCAGCATGCACTCTTCAAGCACAACTGCTTAACTTTCTTCTAATATTAGCTCGCTTTTGGCATGAGCTGAAATGTTTACCTCTCAGCAAATCCATCGTTGTTAAAGAAATCGCACTCCAAGAGCTCAGCACAGGATGGCCTCTTGTCTGGATCAATCTGCAAACACGTCTGTCAAATCAATAGAAACATTAGAAGGCAAATACATTAGAAATGGAACAAAGGCTTTAGCATTTCTGAGTGCAGTCAAGAAAAAAGCTGCCAAACTCCCCCTTCTAGGGCCTGTTATATTGAGTCGAGCCCAAGAGACACCATTACCAATAAAGTTTAATGCCTGCTGGCTGCTTCCATTCCAATCACTAATGCTCACAAAGACTGGTTGCTGCGTAGGGAATACCTGTCATGCAAACAGATCACTCTGCTCTCAGTAAACCTACCTCGCTTCAGTAACATCTGTTCAGCTAAGGCTTTAGAATCTGTTTTGATCACTATGCATTGCAAATACAACCATGTGTTTTTTTGATTGTTTTACTCACCCAACATATCGGTGTTCCAGACGACTGGAAGCCCAAAAGCAATTCCTGGAAGGATTCTTCAGAATCTCTTACAAAGTTTAAGGGCTGTCTATTATCTACAAAGCATCTGCTTAGGAAGCAGATGAGAGGCAAAGCTTTTTGGGAGACGTTTCCAAAGCTCAACTGATGCAGTGAGTTGTAGGGGGGACACTTTGAACATACGAGTCCTTCTTCACCTTTCAAATCTTTCTTGGAAAACTTAATCGGTGGGGCACTATATGCTACAAATCCTCCCTGGAGGGTAGGCAGTGACCATTTTGGCTCTGGAGATAACTGGGTTAGTCTCCCCTGCAGCCCAGGATGGTAGCTGTCATATCCTGGCAGTCCTCACTAAGCCACCAACCCAAGCAGTTGCTCATGGCACGGGTAGTTGAAAGAAAACCAGTTCAAGAGCTCCATCCCTTTCTGAAGGCTGCACTCGGCTCCCAAACAGTAAACAGAGAGACATTCATAGTAAGTAATCAGTTAATTACCTTGGCTAAATCTAGCGCTGCGGCAGAGAGTTTGGGATATCTTTTGTCCAGAGACTCAGCATCCTTCACTTCAGGCAACCTCATGCCAGCAAAGAGGGAATTTTTATTGAATAACTCTTGGTGTTTTGGAATTAAATTACCTGGAATTACACAAACAAAGCAAGCATGCGGAAGAAATACAGAACATTCCCGGGGCTGAAATACTAGGTCAGCACTACTGAAAGAACTGAAGTCTGAGTTGTTCTCTTTCCACCCGCACACCATGAATTGATGCTGCACTCACAAGCTCCTTTGTAGAAGGTGCTAAGAGTATGTGCTCTCAGAAAGAGCTCAGCACACACCACAGCCTTTCTCCCCACACCCTACTCCCCCCGGCAAAAGGTATTTGACCCCTTCATTTCTAAGCAGGCGCTAGAAGCCCAACGGGCTGTTCTCACCCAGGCACTTGGTGATATGGTAGAGCTGGTCAATGTCTGAATCTCCAGGGAAGAGGGCCTGTCCAGTAAGCATTTCTGTTATCAGACAGCCAATAGCCCATACGTCCACAGCCCTGGAAAATAAGACCCACCACCCCAGCTCAGCACAGCTTCATTTGTCTCTTCTCTGACCTAAAGGTTGAGCCAGGTTCCAAGCCCCGAGCACAGCTTCTTCCTCCAGAGCAGCAAGGCAGCTGTTTTCCAAGCTTCCAAGCTCTGATGAATGGCAAGGATCCAGCTCTTGAAGCAGGCACATGCTACCAGATGACCCACTTGTGGGTCAGAAAAATCTCATTCATCTCACCTCCTCCCTCCTGAAACGTCCACCTAGAATGGTTTGGAGGGATTTCTCTGCCTTCCCTCCATGCCTCCGCCTGCCCAGGAGGAAGGCGTATCATAGCCTCCTCCAAAACTTAGCACCGGCAACTGAAAACGTCCTATAGACAACAGACCAGGAATGCCAAGGGCTCTCCTTGCAAAAGCCTAGCACTGGCAGAGTGGGAGAAAGAAGAGTAAGGCTTAAAGTTTTACAAGTGAATAACCAGGGAATGCTGACCGGCATCCCTCTAACCTCTTCGCCAAGCAATAGTCCCCTGCCTCTCCCAAAAAACAGAGTACCTCTCTCCAGACTTCCCACAACCCTTCCACAACCTCACGTGCCAGACTTACTTGCCATACTTGGTATCTCCCACCAGCAGCTCTGGAGCTCTGTACCATCGGGTTGCCACGTAGCTTGTGTAAGCTTCCCCCGAAGCTGTTAAGGTGCGGGCAAATCCAAAGTCACATAGTTTTACAATTCCCGACTGGGAAACCAGTATGTTCTCTGGCTTAATATCCCGATGAATTATCTGCGCAGAGAAAAGCAAGGCAAGGCAAATAGATTCCCCACTTCTACACCGTAAATTGACTGGCACACCAGGTTCTTCACAGCTTCTTCACAACCAGGAAGAAAATTATTTTTTGCAGGCATGGGAAACAGAGTCTGTAAAAGACAACTATGTGCACACGGCCAATGAAGAAGTGCCAACCCAAGTGCACAGGTATACACAGAACCTCTAATTTTGCACAGAGAAGCATTTATGTTCTGCAGATGTATTTGCTATCGGTATTTTAACAGGCACAACTTATTATGCTTGGAAACCTGGCCTTGAACACAAGTTCAAAAGCTGTATGTGTTGCAAAGGCCGTGGGCATGTCCTGCTATTAAACGTGAGGTGTATTTTAGGAATTCATAAGAGACAGTTTCCCAAACATAAAATAGATAAATAAACGTGCACGTGTTTTTACATAAGAGAGTCACACAACTAAAAGTTGGCAAACCTGTTAGAAATTAGTTGAGAACAAAAACCTCAAAATACTGAAGAGAAAAAGCAAGGCTGTGTGTTTAGACAGACAGTATCAGAATGAAGACTTTTGAAAGAGAGACTATCTCCCTCTGCACGATAAGCCAACACACAATAAGGTGCCACCAAGTAACGGATCCCCAGGGACTTCTGTACTCTTCCTTTTGGAAGGCTCTCACAAATCAGTCAGGGACAGACTACTGGATAGGCTGACACCAAGCCATGCCTCTTCCTTTTCAGCCAATTTTACTTCTCTAAGCTTTAATATATATCAGAAATACACGCTTTTATATCAATTCATTCAAGGTTAACCACAGAGCTGGCTCCTTGTGCATACTTACATTTTGACTGTGACAAAATGCTGTTCCTCTTATAATCTGAAATAAGTATTTCCGAACCCTGTTGTAGTCCAGTCCTTTTGGAAATGCCTCAAGGTCATCGAGCACGGTGTGATCCACAAATTCAAACACCAGATACCAATGTTTCTTCTTTTTAAACACTTCCAATAGGTTCACCAAGTTCTCATGCCTGAGTTGCTGTCACAAAACAGGAAATATTTTGTGTGAGCTTGACAGTGTATAACGGATAAACTGCGACCAGCCACTTCTATCTGCAACCCAGCTGGTGCACTGCCCTGGAATGCTGCTCTTGACACTCACGTTCACTTATTCTTAAAATCAGCTCACTGATATTATAGAATAGATTTGATTTTGCCCATTTTATTTTTTAAAACCATTATCTGGAGGATTTCCACCACCTTACATAGACAGACACCTGGTTTTGTCACCTAAAAATAAAAATACACCAACTAAGGACATTTGTTCCTAATACTCAAAGTACGCCGTTCTGTTGTTGTAAAATCTCACGCATTCTGCTTCTCACAACACTCTCTTCACAAAAGAGGTGACACCAACTTGTGCCCTGATCTTGACAAGCTTTAAAGCAAGCTTATGTTCCACGAAGAGAAATCCTGAGGGAGTCAAAAAGAACTCCGGAAGAGCATGTGGTTAAGATGTGAGAGACAACAGGCACCCAACAACATCTCCCACAAAGATTTGCCATGGCAAAGGAAAATCCAAAAGCCCCAAGGTGGCAGGAAAGACAAAGCAGGACAGTTTGTATTGGGAAGTTCAGCATGCTGCCAAAGATGTCTCTGAGCACAGTGAGAAGACAAACAGGACATTCATTCAGTCCTCTTTTTAAAAACCTTTTACATACCCATTTAAATGGAAAACAAAGTAGCTGCAATACCTCTCTGTTCGGCTCAGCTGCCACTTCATCACTAACTACTTGGTGTTTTTTAAATCTCAATTATTTCTAATAATTTCTAATAATATTTTCTCTCTTTTAAGCTCCTACCATACCCAAAGTATTTCTGCTGGCACAGCCAGCTTATACACATTCACAGTAACCAACATGTGCCAGAATACAAGGAGCCAATGGATAACGGGGAAGTTCAGCATTCTTACCTATAACAGTATTAACAATTAACAGCTTCTATTAAACTGTATCTAGTGGATTCAGAGGGAAAACTGACGAGCCAAGGACTTGAAAAGATCTTTTTCCCCCAATATTATGCAGAGGGGAATGCTGAAGAGAGTGTAGAGGAAAAAACTGCAACTTAAATTAAAAGGAACAAAAAAAGGAGCAGCTGTATTTCCGTATTTTGTCACCACATTCTGAGCAGCCAAGAATCCAACTCATGACATGTTTGTAACCCTAGTTTACCCCACACCACCTTAACAAAACAGACCATGCCACAATGTGCAGTTATTTATTAGCTCGGAGCTGCATGAAGGCAGCACCATAGCCCAGGGGTTGAAACAAGGAAGACGTGAAAGGCCTGCAGAGCACAGGGACTTGTAGGGGAAATGCTCTGCCAGTCCAGAGGGAGCACCAGCCAACCTGCATCCGCATCTGTCAGACCCAGATTCCTTAGTACAGCTCTGAAAGGAAGGTTTTAAAGAGGTGATCAATTAGAAAACACCTCTTTTCTCAAGAGTAATTTATTCCCACCTCAAGAGGTTTTGCAGGTTTCAGACATGATTAAATTTCTGCCTAAACTCCACAACAGGAGGGGCAAAAACCCCACGAGGTTCACAGGGAGCACGCAAGTGAAGAAAGTGCAAAAAGATTAAACCTCTAGGTATGTGTTTTCACCGTGAGATTCCACATTTACTGAACTATATATGGAAATTTTCTCTTGCTAAGTTCCCATGCACCCAGGAAAACAAGTTAATTCCCAACACACCTGGGAGGCGGTACGTGTTTCGACGCAGTAACTAAGACAGCCTGGCCAACAGATCAGGTGTGATTCAGCCTCACACATATCTGCTTCAAAAGAGTCTCAGGGGACAGAGCTTGCAGTTGCCTCCTCACCTTAAGCAGCTTGATTTCTCCAAATCCATGGATCTGACACTGCCCACTCACCTGCAACTGCTTCACTTCCCTAGGAATTCACCTCAAATCCATGGATCTGGCACTGCCCCTCACCTTGAGCAGCTTGACCTCCCTAAATCCATAGACTTGGTGTTGCCCCTTGCCTTGAGCAGCTTGAGCTCTGTAAAAATTTACCTCAGATCCATGGATCTGGCTCTGCCTACTCACCTGAAGAAACTGATTCCCCCAGATCCATGGATCCCCATGCTGCCCCCTTACCAGGAACAGCCTCATTTCCCCAAATTCATGGAGCTGGCTCTGCCCCCTCACCTGGAATAACTGATTCCCCCAAATCCATGGATCTGGCTCTGCTCCATCACCTGGCGCAGCTTGAACTCCCTACAAATTTACCCCCAAATCCATGAATTTGATGCTGCCCCTCACCTGGAACAGCTTGATCTCCCTAAATCCATGGATCTGGCGCTGCCCCCTCACCTGCAACTGCTTGATTTCCCTAGGAATTCACCCTGAGTCCATGAATTTGTTGCTGCCTCTCACCTGGAGCAGCCTGATCTCCCCAAATCCATGGATCTGGCGCTGCCCCCTCACCTGCAACTGCTTGATTTCCCTACGAATTCACCCCAAATCCACGGATCTGGTGCTGACCCTCACCTGGAGCAGCCTGATCTCCCCAAATCCACGGATCTGGTGCTGCCCCTCGCCTGGAGCAGCCTGATCTCCCCAAATCCACGGATCTGGTGCTGCCCCTCGCCTGGAGCAGCCTGATCTCCCCAAATCCACGGATCTGGCGCTGCCCCTCACCTGGAGCAGCCTGATCTCCCCAAATCCACGGATCTGGCGCTGCCCCCTCACCTGCTACAGCTTGATTTCTCTAGGAATTCACCCCAAGTCCATGAATTTGTCGCTGCCCCTCCCCTGGAGCAGCTTGATCTCCCCAAATCCATGAATTTGGTGCCGCCCCCCTCACCTGCAACTGCTTGATTTCCCTAGGAATTCACCCCAAATCCACGGATCTGGCGCTGCCTCCTCACCTTGAGCAGCTTGATCTCCCTCAGCGCGATCTTCCTCACGGCCGCGTCCTCCTCGCTCTCCAGGAACTTCTTCACGGCCACCACCTGCCCGGTCTCGGCGTTGCGGCACTTGGTCACCATCCCGTAGCTGCCTTCCCCGACGATGTCCAGCGGCTGGTACTTGTCCATGGCCCCGGGATGCCGGGATGCGGGGCCGGGCAGCCCTGGAGGAGGAGGCCGGGGTTGAGGGGGCGGGGGGGGGGGGTGGGCCGCCGCGCCGTCACCGCGGCAACGGGCGGCCGGAAAGCGCGCCCCCGCCTGTCGTAAAAGAGCCACTGGCTGGAGCAGCTGCCGTACGAGGCCAGGCTGAGAGAGTTGGGGTTGTTCAGCCTGGAGAAGAGAAGCAGGCGAGGAGAACTTACAGCGACCTTCCAATACCTGAAGGGTGGGTCTTTTCTAACCTGGTGATTCTGTGATTCTAAGCCTGGAGCATTTCAGACTGGAAACCCCACTGACACCCAACTCAGTCCCCTTGCTGTCGTGCTTCATCCCTTGCCACGACACCTGGAGAGGCCACAAACCCCCTCCGCCCACGGCTCTTAAGGAGAAGAGCCTTCCAAACGGGAAGGTTTGGCGGGGACCGGGGGCAGGAGTTCCCGCGGTAGAACCGATGGGAGCCGCGCTCTCCCCGAGGGGGCGGGGCTATCTCTCGGTAGAACCAATAGGAGCTGCCCTCTCCCCGAGGGGGCGGGGCTATCTCTCGGTAGAACCAATGGGATCCGCGCTCTCCCCGAGGGGGCGGGGCTATCTCGCCTTAGAACCAATGGGATCCGCGCTCTCCTCGAGGGGGCGTGGCAATACCGGAGGAGAACCAATGGGAGCCGCGCTCTCCCCGAGGGGGCGGGGCGTCGCGGGCGCGGGGCCAATGGGGAGGCGCGGCCGTGGGGCGGCGTGGCCCCGGCCGGTCCCCCAGCTCCGCGGCCATGAGGCTGCGGGCGCCCGGTCGCCACCCGCCGCCGCCCGGCTCTTTGTTCCGTCGGGGCGGCGGCCTCCGCCCTGCCCCGCCGCCCTCCTCCCTGCCCCCCGCGCGGGCTCCGGTGGCGGGGGCGGCGTGAGCCCGCCCGCAGGGAGGAGGAGGAAGAGGAGGAGCCGCCGCCGCCGCCGCCCGGGATGCGATGGGGACCTGCTGGTCGCGGGGGTGCTGCGGGCTGCTGCTCCGCAGGGAGGGCGGCCGGCCCCAGCGAGGCGGAGGGTAAGCGGGCTCCGCCGCGGCCCCCGGGCCCTCCTCTCCGGGGCGGGGAGGCGCCCGCCCGGCCCGCTCCGCCTTCCCCGCGCCGCCTCCTCCTCCTCCTCTTCCTCTTCTTCACGGCTCCGCTGGGCCCGGGCAGGGGGCCCTGAGGGCTCTCGGGGTGGGGCGGGGCGGCTGGGGGGCGCTCGGGCCTTTCCTCTCCCCGGGGGCCCTCTGTCTGTCTGTCTCTCTCTGTCTGTCTTTGTGAGGCTTTTGTGTGTTTCCTACATCATGGGGTGGTTTGGGGTGGAAGGGACCTCCAAGCCCACCCAGTTCTAGCCTCTTAGCCATGAGCAGGGACACCTCCCGCTGGATCTAGGGCCTGAGGTCATGGGGCTGTGGGGTGGCACAGAGAGTCATCCCTCTTTCTTGGGTGCGAGAGGGGAGAGCTCGCGCCATTCCCCCTCTTCACCCCTTGGCTGGATGCAAAAGGAGGGAAAAAAGGAAGGAGAAGGCCTTCTTAGCGTCTGCCGTGGTGGCTGGAGCTGATGAAATCCCGTGGAAAGGCGCTGGTTGCGTGGTTGATGGTGATGCGCTCCCAGGGATCACAGAGTCTTGGGATGGTTTGGGTTGGAAGGGACCTTAAAGATCATCCAGTTCCAATCCCCTTCCCCGCCATGGGCTGGGACACCTCCTGCTGGATCTTGGGGCTTAGGTGAAGGGGCTGTGGGATGGCCCAGAGAGCTCGCCCCTTTTGCCCTCGGCTGTATGCGTGAGGAGAGAGAGATGGAAGGAAAAGGCCTTCTTAGCATCTGCCCTGGCGGCTGGAGCTGATGAAATCCCATGGAAAGGTTGCTCAGCATTGAGCCGGTTACATGGTTGATGGTGATGTGCCCCCAGGGATCAGAGAGTCTTGGGATGGTTTGGGTTGGAAGGGACCTTAGAGATCATCCAGTTCCAACCCCCTTCCCCAACATGGGCTGGGACACCTCCCGCTGAATCTGGGGGCTTGGGTCAAGGGGCTGTGGGATAGCACAGGATTATTAGAATTGCCATTCTCTTAAATGGCAGGGGATTAATGAACGTTATTTTAACGAGCACGCTCTCAAAGGATGAATTTGTTTGCCATGATGGCTTAGCTGCTCATCTCTGCATCTTTTGCCTTGCTAGTCCAACATGAGGCTGTCCTCACCAGTGAAATAAATCACTCTGTCTGCTGATGGGATGCTAAACTTTTACGTACGTTCTTCAGGTGTGGTGTAGCCATGAGTGAAAGCCTTAGGAAAATGAAGTGATAACACAGACAGTAGTCACTTCTGGCTGGAGGGGCTGAATCGTTTCAGCTGGATCATCAGTGCTGTCTCTTGCAAGTTGCTAATTATTCGTATTTTGGGAGTGTCCTTAGGTTTCAGCTGAAATACTTTTGCTTGAAGTCCTACAAGCTGCAGCTGTAATGAGATCATAGCTAATTTGTCACTGCATTTGACCATGAGCGTTCCTCTTGACTGCTAGAGGAAGAAGGAATATAATCTGTCTCTAGGTTATTTGTTTGGTTAGTTTGGGAGGGGTTATGTAGCAAAATTGAAACAATCTTTTTTTGTCACTAGTGTGGAAGAAGTAATTTTAATTCATGTCCTGGTTTTAATAGATGAAATATTCATTTTTAGCGCTTTTTTTCCCCTTCATGTAATCTGTATAAATTGGTTGGGTTTTTTTTTAATAGAAGATGATAACATGACTTTGCAGAAGAGGAGACTAAAGCATATATATGCAGGGAGTGCTGAAAAGTGAGTCTCTAATACCTTTAGCTCTTTGAAGGTTGATCTGACAGTCTCTGTAGGCTGTGTAGCCTGTTAGTGGAACTGTTTTCTGTAGGTCCTGTCAAACCTAAATGTTTCTCAAGTTCTAGAAAATAATCATAGAATAATTTGGGTGGAAACGGCCTCTCAGCAAATCCAGTCTAACCATCACCCCAGCCCCACTGTGCCTGCTAAACCACGTCCCCAAGTGCCACAGCTACATGCTTTTTCAACCCCTCCAGGGATGGTGACTCAACCACTGATGGAACCACAGAGCTAAAAGGAGAACACTAAAAGCTGTAAGCGTATTACTAGGTTGCTATTTTATTTCAGTTGAAGTAGTTATGTATGGGAGTGCAGTTGATGGGTCCTCTCTTTCTGTCCCTAATGACCTTAATCTTCCATAGTTGCTCTGGGATGCAAGGGCTTGAGCTCTGGCGCAGCATTAGGTCTTCTGTCAATGAGTCCTGGTTCAGCAGGCAGCAGAAGGTGAGGATCTTCCTCAAAGTGTTAGTGCTCTTGTGCTGTTTGTAGTTGCATGTAGTCAGCTTGCACTGCGTTGTGTTAGTACGATGAGTTGCCAGGGGAGACTTATCCTAACTGGCTTCCAAACTAAAATGATATGGAGATGAAACGTGATATGTTTAAAATAACTGAGGCTGTGGCTGGTGTGTGGTGTGCTTGGTGTAGTAGAAGTAGGTGTTGGTTGTGAGTACAGGGTGGTGTTTTGCACAAAGATAGCACTGCTTTATTCCTGATAGCGGTCAGCTCTTGCAACTGGAAACTCTGGAGCTTAAAACAGTTCGATGAAATGGATGTCTTACTGCAGCACCCGTGTATGTTTGAATGTCCTTTTGGGTGATAGCCAAACCTCTCTTGCTTGGTAGAAGTGTCTTCAGGTAACTTAATGCTGTGTTGTTTTATAGAGGAGAGTGTTAAAATCGTTAAAGAACCCTAGAGGAGACTAATTCCCCAGATAAAATTAGGCTGTGAATAATTGTGTGTAGTTGAAAAGTATCGTCTTGACCTCTGTAGGCATTTTTCAACCTTGTAGCTATGCCAAGTAGCCAAAATAATGTGTATTGTCTAACACTGATGTCAGAGATGCTGTGCTAGCGATGAGTTAAGTGTCATGATGAGAAACAGTGTTTTCAGAAATTGCCTGGAGTTGTTTTTTGGGAAAAATCTATTAAAGGTATTGCAGAACATGCTAAAAGTCTGTAAATGTCAAGTCCAGCATCCCGATAAGTGATTTCTTCTCACCTGAGGGTGTCTGACTGTTCTCCAATTCTGTAGAAGACATTTGAGTGCTTTTGCCTCTTTCCTCTCTGGTAGCAACATGGAGCACAGATTAACAAGTAAATGAGTTTCATATATGAAAATTTTATGTTTATTTTATATACTTATTTAAAAACCTATTTTAAATTATCAGGGTCAGTTGTGAATTAAAGTCTTCTGTAGTGTAACTGTAGACTTTTTTTTTCCAGATCCAAGTATTTTAGAACGTGTTCAACAGGAGAACACTTCACTATAGAGGTGAGTGCTTACGTTTCTAGTGACTTTTTTAAAGAAAAAATGGAAAAAGATGGATTCGGGCAATGCCTTTAACAGTTTTTTGCAGTTTATGTATGCTGAAATATCCTGGGTTCTTCCAGACTAAATTGACGCTGCAAGAGTGGCGAGATAGTGATTTTTGTAGGACCTCAGAACATTAATACATCATTTCGCTTTAATGTGCCATTTGGAAAGCCGAGACATAAAGTATCTGTTGTGACCTGATGCTTGGCACCAGAGCATTCTTAAGCCTGCCCATTGCATTTTTCATCACTGCTGTGTTGGCAGTGATTTTTCTTTTCTGCTTGTACAAGTGTGGGATATTTGGGATTTGATTGCAGTCATGAATCTGTTTCTACGAAAAGCTGGATTCTGATGAGGTTACTTTATAGTTTGTTGTATTTGTAGTCTGCGTTCACTACAGAGGTGCTTTCTCAGCCACTGAACATCATCTCCCTTTGCCAAGGGTAGTGTAAGTTTAATTTGTGTAAGATAAGATTCTTGGAGTAGCTTGGTTTACTTTCTCTGGTGTCTGAAAGCCCCAGACCTTTCTGATTTCCTAACATTAATAACTAATCGTCGCTTTGGCTTTCAAGAAAGGGGACCGACATACATGGTGAGGGAAATCTGTTCTATCATACTATATCTTCTATATAAGAAGGCTATATCTTCTACAGTTCTAAATTCAGTGTGTGCTTTCCCATTCCTTTCACTGCTTGTGTTATACTCCTTCAGATACACAGAATTATTAGCAATCTTGTAAGCTAATGAGATTTCCTTTTTATCAGGGCCCTCACGTAAGTTGTAGTCAAATACATGAAAGTTGTTTCATTTTGACTCTTTTTTTTTAGGAGAATGTGATGCCTAGGAAAAGAAAGATTGGTAAGAAGATAGGCCCTACTCTGAAAGTGGGAGCTTTCATAAATGGTTATTACAGTCCCACTGTTTTCACTGGAGTAGTCCTTTTACAAGACAGATTAAGCACGTAATCATGTTGATTGTATATGTTTAATGACTTGTTACATTGAACTATAAAGATGATTTCCTTCTTTTTCTCTACAGTTTGAGAACCTGGTGGAAAGTGATGAGGTAGGTACCAGGATTGTTACGTGAAACGTGCTAATACAACACCTGAAAATAATTCCAGGATCTGTTGTAGACTTAAGTTGCAGAGTTGTTATTTTTTTTTTTTTAGCTTGGAGTTTTGTTTGCTCTAGGAGTGAATATTGCATGCTTTGGGAGAGATGAAGACCTAAGAGAAGAGAAAACAAAGTGGGGAGAGTATGGGAAATAACCCTTTCAGGAAGAGAGCACTATGGACATTAGAAAGGCAGAATGAAAAGAAAAAGAGTGGAAAAAAGGGAGGGAGGGACGACCTGAAGGAGAATTTGCTCCTGGTGAAACTCCTGTGTAAGACTTGGCAAATGCTCTTTATCTGAGAACACAAATGGGTCTGGGTTGCCTTGCGAAGGAAAGTTTTGGGGATACTCTGTCCTTGGAAGTATGGGAATACTGGGTCTTTAGAATTATGGGTAAACTTGCTGAAGTGTGCTTCAGAAAAACTGAAGTTGGCCTCAAAACTTCGCTTTTATAAATTTAATAGCCCTTGGTAACGAGAGAGACGCATACCCTGCCTTGTATTTAGAAACATGAGGACTAACAGTTTGGTTCCTTAAACTCACCATGGGAATGTTTGTTTTCAGTTGGAAGTGCTTATTTGTTTTACTTACTCTTGTTTTACTTAGTCAGCCACTTTGGTTGATTGCAGAACAAGATTATCTTCTGATATTCCAAATTAAAACAGAGGATTTTCCCCCCCATAATTGTAAAACCAGTATATGAGAGAAACGGTGATTTTGTATTTCTTTTCCCCATCTTAGTATTGATTGAGCCTCAACAACTCAGACTTTTTTTCTCTAACAGGGAGAAAGCCCGGGCAGCAGCCACAGGTAAGACTCTGAGATTTGGGACCTCTCCATCCCTCTGCTCTCCCACCCCAACTATTAAGTTTTTCAGAGTCTTATCAAAACCCTTTCTGTACTTTTGCTTGTCAGATGCATGTAAAGAATACATGTCAAACTAACCTCAATGCCTAACCACAACAGAGCAGTTTACATGTCAATACACCATGCAAAAACTATGCAAGACAGTTGAAACAGTGGGTTGCAAAGAGGAACTTTATTCTTGTTCCCAGGGTCTGCGGTTAAAGCTACACGGGTGTTAGTGCTACAACTACAGAGGATGTTTTGTGAGCGTGTTAATATTTATATAAGTAGCAGAAACTTAGATCTGCAAACATATGAAGGCACCAAACTGTATGGTTTGGTTGTCTAATTCTAGGCATTTTATAGTATTGAGGTTTCCTAGAATCACAGAATGTTTTATGTGGGAAGGGACCTCAAAGCCCATCCAGTTCCACCCCCTGCCCCGCTGGATCAGGGGCTCCAAGCCCCATCCAACCTGGCCTTGAACCCCTCCAGGGTGGAGCAGCCACCACTGCTCTGGGCAACCTGGGCCAGTGCCTCACCACCCTCACAGCAAAATATTTATTCCTAAGATCTCATCTCAGTCCCCCTCTTTCAGGTTTGATAGTTCCAAAAATGCTGTTCCTCTCAATGGTCCTAAAGAAGCAATATAGCAAACCTTGTGATTATTATACTGCTTCTGTGTTCTTGTTCTAGATATGTAATAATAGTCATAAAGTAGGCAACGGATGAAAGGGGAACAATTTACCATTGGGGGGGACATATTGAAAAGTGAAAGAAAAAGTGAGATTTACACCACAGCGATATTAACCATTCTATCCCAATAGTTGTGTGAGCACAGTAGGAAGGTGCTTTATAGAAGGAGTGAGGAGAGACAGCATTCTCTGGAGTAAACTGGAATTTTGGAACTCTACTCTCATGAGAAGCCTGCTAAAAGCACAGCTTGTTAAGTTTGCATTAAAGGGCCAGTTGCGAGACGCCCTATGGATATTTTTAAATGCAGCTTATGCTTATCACGCATAAATAATGGATGGAATCTTTGTGTTTCTCCCATCCTTTTAGACCTCTGACTGAGGAAGAAATTGCAGATCTGAAAGAGAGACATTACGACTCCATTGCTGAAAAGCAGAAAGTTGTTGATCTGAAGATTCAATCAGAGGTAAGCTGTTACGATGACCAGTAAGGTATAGGTAGTTTCTCTTCTAAAATAGTTAAGATCAGCCACAAACGCAAGGAGATTCCATTCATGTGAATGGAACAGTTGGGTTTTGTTCATCAGCTGGTATTTTTTTAGTCTACAACCAAGTTTGCAGCGGAGTGTGCTGCTTTTTAGCAGCCTCTTAGCTGAACCCTTGAATGAACGTGCTGGATGGCTGAGAGCTGTTTAATTTGAACAAGTTTTTTATGGAAGGGAAAATGGGGAGTACATTTGCTTCAACTTTTGTGCTCATTTTTTTCCTGAGGTGGAAAAAACCCCATAATTTGTTGTTTTGTTTTAGAGTGTTGCAGCAATTAATGGAAAATGATGTGGTGTACAATGTAGAACTGAGCACGATTTTTAATGAAGTACCAAGGGAATATGTGACTGAAAAGATTTAAGTCTTTCACTGTGCAGTTCATAATAAAATGCAATGTGCATTTACAGCAATTCTCTAGTAATTATGTTTATTCCATAGGGTAATGTTTAGTTATCTAAATTTCATGGGATGGTTGGGGGCGGGGGGAAGCTGTAGATTCAATTAATGAAGAAAAAATGCTTTACTGATAGTCAATTTTATTTTATTTTTGTTTTTTTTAGTAGCTCTTCTTTTGTTTTATTGAACTTATGGCTTTATTCATAGGAAGTTAGATAGGTTCTGCTTTTGTTAACCATTACTGTTTTGTTCATATACAGTTAGCCTTACAAGAGGAGAAGTTAAGAATAGAAGAGGAGGCTTTATATGCTGCACAACGTGAAGCAGCCAGGGCAGCAAAGCAGAAAAAGCTCTTGGAGGTGAGGGGAAAAAAGACCCCAATATATATCAGAGCTTCTGTTTTATGTATGCAGCCTTTCCTAATATCCTTTACATCTCAGGAAACATCATGAGGAAATTGCTTTGGCTTGTAAATTCCAGGAGAGGAAGAAATGCGCAATGTGAAAGTACAGTTGAAAATGATAATGATTGTTTGAAACAGTTTGTTGCTGAATATAGATTTTGAATGAGAGATTTATGATTTTAAGCTATAATTATCTTAACAGATTTTTTACATATATATGAGTTACTGATCTTTAATGAAAAATGATTGGTGAAGGTTTCCTAGTGAAAAAAATGGATTTAAGCATGTATTATGACACCATTCAGGCTTGTAAAATGTATCTTATATATTTGTTTGTTTAATTGTTTGTTATCTATGTGGTTTGTGTTAACATGAATGTACATGTTTCCAAGTCACCTGAATTTACTGTTGACCTCGCTGTCAGCAGGAGGTTGTATTCACTGACACTTGAGGTTCCTTCCAGCCCGAGTTGTTCTGTTATTTTGTGATTTGTATGTGCAGTAGCCAAATTCCAGTAACGACCTAATCTTTATTTAATATATCTGTGCCCGCTTACAGATGTTTGTTGTCCCTGCTTTTGGAGCTTGGCCAAGCGAAACAAAAGCCACGTTATGTTTTCCTGCCTTTTCAAAAACAGATGCTGTTCTGTGTCCTGAGAGCATTTATTATTGATGGTTTTGGTGTTCTGAGACAAATTTCAGGTTGCCAGAAATACCTAGGTTAGGAAGAACCTTTCCCCTTTTTGCTCTCTGTTCATCTATGATGTGTGTGGCTGTGGCTGTAGCATGTTCAAGGAAACGTCCCACCAGAGAGGTGATGTGTTCAGTTTGAAGTAAATTCTTAACAGTTCAGGTTTAGACTAATTGAAAAAGTCTGAGCTCTGCAGTAGGTGTAGAGGATGTCTTTAACCCTGGGTATTGCCTGTCTTCAGAAGAGATGAATGGAAAATTGTTAATCCCAGGCTGGTGGTGATGATGGAGTTTTCATCCAATATTTATGATGCTAAGTGTAGGTCTCATTTCACATTTCTCTCTCCATACTCTTGTCATCTGGTTTGGGAGGGCTAATTTTTTTCTGACATTTTTCGCCTGTTTTTTTTTCTTACTACTTTTGGCCTATATGAAGTCATCAAATGTAGATTTTTTTTTTAATGGTTTTAACTGTTTTTGTAGAAGTTCTGTGCAGGAAATGCTATTTTTCTTGTCTTTCAGTATTTTAAATGTGCACCTCTCCTAGTCAGGACCTAAAAGCATTACAGAAATTTTAATTTCCTCCTCTCATAAAATTAGCGCCACTTATCTCATTTATGAATAACACATCCCAAGGCTCATGAGGATTTCTAAGGAAGCATTTTTGCATCAATATGCATCAAGCATTTAACCTTTCTAAATAAATCAGCAGACATTTTTGAGTATACACTAATTTCTCCTGCTTGTCGGCTGAAGTCTCCTACATAAGGAAATGGCTTTTCCATTGGAAGTATGGCATCTTTTAAAACCAGTCTGGCTTGCTGATGTTGTGCTACTAAATGCCAGGGTTTGTAACAGTGGGGAATTTTAATATAGGCATATCCTGGAGCTTACAGTGCTGGATATTTGTGTGTGACCTGGCAAAATTGGTAGATAAGTTAAATTGGATATTATGTTGGTATGTGAATCTTAAAAGAAAATTGTTGCATTTGTCAGCAATTGATTTTTACAGCCTTGTTCACTACGTTGGTGCCAAGTTCCTGTCTCTCTTGCCGTGTATAACTAAGAATTCTCACCTATAACCACCTTTATGTGATATTTCTACTTCTTCTATGCTTCCCATTTCCTTACTGGTTTCAATCTGCTTATTCTGATACTTAAATACCCGTGACAAGAAAGTGTGCCAAGACTCAGAATAGATTTTTCAGAAAATACAATAGCTTGATACATCAGACTTGGCTATAAAACTAGCTCGTTCATTTTTATCTTAATCTTTGTCATAATCAGTGAACAATTACTGCTTCATAACTGATTTACCTTTAATCACGTACATGATGTGCCTAGTTTTTCTACTGTCACTTTTCAAGGAATGGCAAAGCAACTTGAGACAACTTAAATTCTTTAAACCCTAAAACTTAAGCAGAATCTAATTACGTGACATCTCTTGTTCCTCTTGTAACTGCAGAACAAATATACTTACTGCTTGTGTCTTGCATTTTTCATTCTGGTTTTGCTAGTGATACCATAAAAGCTTTCTGCCTTCAGAGCATAGAGGTATCAGTGGTCTTGGCCCAGCAAAGCAACAAATTTTTATTAATACAAATGAAGCACTCTTAGTGTCAATGCAGAGAACCAGAGGAGACGGCGACGTTGCTTTGTACAGGGACAGAAGGACCTGTCTGCAACCTTTCTTTTTAGATGGTAGGCTGACTATTTTTGCCAAACAAATCAAACATAACCCAGGTGTTAGCTGTGGCTTCAGAAGAGAAGAAGGCAGATGCAGTCACGAATGAGGTGGTGGTCGTGTTTCTAGACAAATAGATGCCTTTTTGGTGCACAAAATAGGTTAAAATATTGAGAGCTCTATTCACAGAACAGTCTTCTCTTAAATGGAGGGATTTCCGAGACTAAAACCAATACTGCTTGCATGTAATGGTCCCTTCAGTATCATAAAACATGATCTTTATTTGAATGAAAGTCATTCTTTTCCCATGTTGTATTTTGAACTGCCCCAAGGACCAGGACAATGCTCCTAATGTAGCTGTTGAGGGAATACTTAGTCTTGAGTGTATTGCTTGGAGTGCTTGCATTCAGTTTTTTCAACCATTTACTTCTTCCAATAGCAACGTAGACAGCAAAGGATAACGCAGAAGGCGCATGCTGTTAATAACGGGGAATATCAGAGGTAAGATATACAATGTTTTTAATGATAATTGAGAATCATGACTGGTTTTACTCCCTTCTTTAAGAAAAGAAACAAACACGTTTTTCAGACACTGCATTCATAGCGTTTCTAAGTCAGAGTGTTTTCATTCATTGCAGTTTTCTTCACACTGAAAAGTTATTGAATACAGATTGGTTACCACTGACCTGCAAGATTAGAGTAGATCGCATTTATTCTGGTTTTCACTGTCATTATTAGACTGATGGATAGGTAATTGAACCTACTCCCAGCTACTTATATAAATGCACGCACACAAAAATTGTAGTGTTTTATATTATAAAAGGTGTTTATATGTAAAATCTTGGCTAATATAAAAGGACTTTTATATTCAGAACCCTGTTTGAAATGCCCAGTAAAAATACACACTAATCAAATGGGGAAGAGAATGGTCTATATAGTCTGCTAGTTTCTTCATTAATATTATTAATTTAATACTCTTTCCTCCCACCTTGTGTTCAGTGTTGGGGGGAGCTGCAAAAAAACCCAATGAATTTTGCTGTGGAATGGTATTTGAGTTCAGAAAAAACCTCTAAAATCAAGCTTTGAATGGAAAAAAAAAAAGGGATTTTCAATTAGGGAAATACAGTTAGAAAAGGAGCTCTGAAAGCTGAGGGTTTATGGCATGAGTAGGAATGAGCCAGATCTTAGGAACTGTGGACTGTAGCAGCATTTGATTTGTTAGTCAAAAAGGGAATTGAAAATTAAAGAGGTGTTATCTAAAGTGACAGATGGTGAGAGGGGAAGAGTTGTTTTGTGACAAGCTAATTCATTTTTAACTGAAAGCACTACTAAAAAACTGACTAAAAGACTGGGGGAGGGTGTGATGAGTGGGAATGGACAGGTATTTTGTAGATAATTTTATAAAGATTGTAGTGAAAGGACTGTGTGCTTCATAGGCTAGAACTGGGAGACGTGGGCATTAATGTATCTTTTTATGGCACCATTAGAGGTTTACCAAGCTAAAAACAATATGTTCATTGTTCTTGCAGCTCTGTGGCAGAGGAAGATCTTGATTCTTTCTTAAGAAATACAAAATTCCAGTATGAAGCTTTTCGAAGTAGTAGTAAGTCTTCCTGTTCTTACGCACGTCTTTAAATGTTACATGACTCTGAGAAGCACAGAGCGCTATTTCTTCTCCTAGATGAACATAATTTATTTATATTTTTATATACACACCCACACATATATATATATATATATATATAAATAAAATGTCCTTTTGTAGTATCTCTGTGATGTTGACTATTAAAACATTATTGTATATTCTTTGAAGTGATGAGTGAAGTGCTTCTTCAAATGTCCTGAGGTTCAAAGGCCACAAAGCTCATTAAAAAATTTCTTTGGAAGTTTAGCTTTGCATATTGGACTTCAAATTCAAGCATGTTTACCAATTTAAAATATATTTTTTAATCTAGGACTTTCATCTGATGCTACAGTGCTGACACCCAACACAGAGAGCAGTTGCGACTTAATGACCAAAACCAAATCGACAAGTGGAAACGATGACAGCACTTCATTAGATTTAGAGTGGGAAGATGAAGAAGGTATTTATCCTGCCATTCAGATTCCTTCTGAGCTTACAAGTTAAAGATGCTGATAATAAATTTGTCATTTTCACAGGAGATTTACTTAATTCTGATGGGATTTCTGTCAAGCATGTAAAGATTAAACTGTGTATTATTTTTACCTACAGAATTGCTTATTTTGATAAATGTGGTTATCTGTCAAATAAATGAGTTCATTTCTTTGGATCCATCAGTAAATTCCTGCAACGTTGTGGGTTTGACAGCAAACTCACAACAAAACTAATCGTACAGAAATGCTGCCCCCTTGTGAGCCATTTGCTGCTGAGGTTCTTGTATTAACCTTACTGTTGGGAAATTGAATGTTGTGTATAGAATTAACCTGTGATGCTTGCTATTTGTTGTTGTCTTGAGAGCACAGGGTTAATGTTCCTCCCTGCAAAGGGAGGAATGTGGTCATTTGAAGGCAGTTCTAGTCCATATTGCAGGGACTTTGAGCACGTTCTTGGTAGATCTGGCCCAACGTAGGTGTTATTAAATCTCCCTGGAGGGGCTGACTGCTTGCTTGGAATAGAAGGGTTTAGTTTCTTTGTATGCTGTCAAAATCTGCCATGGAAAATGAGCAGCTCCAAAACAGTAAGTGACCCGAGATACTGATTTATGGTCTAATCACACATTTTTATCGTCAGGAGACAAAGTTGTACAGGGGCTGAACACAAAGTGGACAAGAGCCAGTGTTTCAGAAGTTTTTTAGCCTTTACAAACCCAGCAATTAAGAGTGGTAACAAAAGAGGACATTGCTTGACTGAAAAGCTGCCAAATTAGGAGGTTCTTGACAGGGAATGCCTTGATGCTGAACTAGGTGTGATCATGTACTGCTTGCTAGTGGTGGTGTGTAATCATTGTGTAATGGTAGGAATGAAATGGGATTGTGGGTTACAGCTCTTCAATACTTTTCTCTTGTATTTTCACTCCTCCTGCCCCGAGAGTTGTGTGTTTCATTTGCATTGTGTAACTTCATCATTGATTAGTTGGCTAGTTACTCTACGTTTAAAGGGGGAATTTATTTAGGAGTGTATGAGGAGTTCGATGAACTTCAGTATGTTAAATCCTCCCCTTTTTCCTTTCCAGTGGTGTGGGAGTGTTTTGACACACCACAAGAAAGTCTATAATTACTTACAGCATAAATAGCATCTCTGATGTCTTTGTGCAGTTTTGCCTTATTTTGTGTGAAATTAAATATACCTTTTCGGACAAACTGAAGACCTTTCCTATACAAATGCATTCAATTTTAGCTGCTGTTTGAAGTGTTTCACATGATGACGTTTCATCTGTTTGTCAGTATGTGACAAGAGCACTGCAGGATTCCCCAGGCATTTGGCTTTTCTGGAAATGGCACAGTACCAAAAAATCCTGCAATATTTGCATGCCCATAATGTAGGGCGGCTGGCTGTGTGTGTAGGAGAAATAAACGCTTTTAGTGAGTTATTTCACTGTGTTATCTGTCTGAGAACTCTGTGAAACATCATCACTGGCTGTTGTGTTTATTTGGGCCAAAACTGACAGCAAACTATGGATTTAATGGGCACATCACCCCCAAGAAGAAAATATGGTGACGCTCAGGAGTGAAGTTACCAGAGTCTGGATCTCTAAAGGATTCTTGTTGTTTCTTCTCAAGTTCTAACTCAAACATAAAGGTGCTTCCCTCAGCATTCCGTCTTTCTCATAAACTTGTCTTAAATTGCAGGCATGAACAGGATGATTCCAATGAGAGAACGCTCCAGAACAGAGGAAGATATACTCCGGGCGGCACTGAAATTCAATAGCAAGAAGATGGGCAGCCATCCAGCTTCGGCTTCTGACGATTCCAATGGATTGGAGTGGGAGAATGACTTTGTTAGCGCTGAGATGGATGATAATGGCAATTCAGAATATGCTGGATTTGTAAATCCCGTATTGGATGTGTCCACTTCGGATGTAAGGATGTCCGATTCGGATCGTCAGGACAGATAGTGGAACTGCTTGGCCCTGGTTTATGACCAAACGTTGAGAAGTGAAATAGAATGTACAAAACCAATTTGCTCTTTTCTAACGTGGTTCCCTTTTTTCTTATAATTGATCAGCAAGGAACGGGAATGACTTGCTCTCTGAATTAATTCAGAATTAAGTGCAATTTTATCATCTACCTTCTAAACTTTTATGAAAACTGCGATGATTCTATTGTGTATATTTCTGGGTATGTGGATTTAATATAAAATTATCTGCACTAATTTAAGCTTCATAGCTTGACCTATCTATTTTAACGAGCCTTTTTTTTCTGGATGATGTTTCTACTGATTTTGTTTTTAAAATTCATAATCAGCCTAACATTTATTTCAGAAACGGTCTTAAATAATTTATCTGATACTTGAATATAGAAAAATAATTTAAAACCATTTTTATTTCCAGTATGTGCTTTTTGACTTGTTCTTTAGCTTTTAGAGGGTGAGCATAGCCAGCTGCAAAACAAATTACACACGTGGTAAACTGCAGTTTCTCCTTGCCTAGCCTATAGTCTTCCTAGCCTTGTGCCATCCTCTTTCCATGTATTTTATTTTTGTATTCCTTTATGCCAAGCAGAGTTGACTTCAATAAACACAGCAGAAATCATCAGGTTTAGTAAGATACTGTCTTGTACAATATGCCAGTTTAGTAAGTGTGTGCTAGATAGAAAAACAACTGTAAACGTTCTTTATGCATCAATCTGGAAACTTTAACCAGGACCTAATGGAGAACTGGGAGGACCAAAGTATTGATTTCTCTGCCCACTGCATAGACCAGCACCTGCTTCTATGTGATCTTTAGAATTCTTCTGTGGTGGGAAAATTATAATTCAGCTCGACTGGAACAGTGATTGGAAAGCAACTGAAGGAGGGACGATTGCTCTGCTGCTGGGGTGGGAAGACCAAGAACCTAAAGACTGAATTCCTATTTCTTTTTTCAAAAGGGAAAAATAGTTCAAGGTAGGAACAGTGTGGTTAAGTGCTCTGTCTTTCTTGTGCCTCTAAATCGGGTGGTTAATATTGCTAATACAGACTGAAATTCAAGGACGTGTTCAGATACCCCAAATCTGGTGTCAGGTGTTGTGTCAATGTAAGTTATAGTTTTTTAAAAGAAGAAAAAGCTTGCTGGAGAGAACATGTAAAACACTTGTAGATCTCAAGCTTTCCCCAAAGCTCCAGTAAAGCCACTCTACTCTGCTGTTAATTTGTGTAACTGTCTTTCCCTGGAAAGAAGGGGGACTGGGTGTAACCTCACCATTGCGGAGTAAAAGCAACACACTGTTCAGTAGTAAATCTGCATCATCCCAAGAACCAAATTTGTAGGCGAGAGCTGTCACTGATTTTCATCTGAGCCTACGCGCGTGATGTTACAGTTGCGTGGTAAGAACTTGAACGAGTACCGCACACTTGGATTAGATATGTATAAATATCAATGCTAATGAACAGATAAATCTTGTTGATAACATTCCATTTCTTAATTTAAATTGTAGCTGTGTCACTGAAAATATTTTAATGTAATTATCTACGTTTGCAATGCCTGTAATAAGCTTTAAAAATTTGTACACATGAAATGTATATTTTTGGTTTGGCATAAGCTACTACTGTGTGACTTCTGAACGTTTATTTGTATAATATATTCCTATGGAAACAAAAGCAACTTTCTCAACATGTAAATAACACATTTTTTTACCTGCTGAATCTGGAACTTACCTTGCAGCGATCACTGCTTTTCCTGAGCAGTGGACACGAGGTTAACTTGTCCTGACCATGCTTTGAGGGAGTAAACTAGCTGATAGTCCTGCTTGTGGGATGAACGAGCATGCAGGAAAAAGGAAGCTGGCTTTGGGTGAAGGCTTTTGCTGCGATGGGGACGTTCTGTAGTTGTGTTTAATAGCATTCTGCTTTGTAGAGCTCAGTGCGCCACGCTGGGCAACTTAAATGGTGGTCAGTAGGTGTGGAAATTTGAGAGATTGACAGCTGATATAAACAGCTCCTGTGAAATAAGTAGTCAGTACTGTACAATGCCGATCTGTACAAACTTAAGTCATTAAAATTTTCAGTCAGTCTTATGTCTGGCGTTGTTTTCTCTGTTGCTGGTTTCGTAGCTGCCAGGTCATACGTAGTGAAAGCAGTGTGTGAAGGTGAAGAATTATTAAAATGCTACCTGAAATTACCTGTGCACCAGCTAACTAAGGACGGTTTTAATAAACAATTAGCTGTGTCTTTAACTACTGAATTCCATAGCATCCCTTCTTGAGATCTCTTGCTTTGGAAGGGAAGCTCTAAGAAGCTGCGATAACGGAGGATGCGAGGAACTTGGAGCGTGGAGCCCTCTTGTCAGAAACGAGCTGCTGAACCCTTACACCTTAAAGGTAAGAGAAAAATCCTTGTGCCATGCAAAGAACTCCCTGTCCTGTCTGAGCTTGTTTGCCATCGGAGCGGACTTCACCCATCATGCCTGTAGACAGGGAATACAGTGGTTTTAATAGGAATCTCTTATTTTTAATTTGAGGTAAGTGTTTTACCAAGTTGTTCATCTACCGGTTAGGTATGTGTTCTCATGTTTCCTACCTATGTACGTTGTTAAATATAAAATCATTAGGGCAGGCTGTTCAGAGTTACTTGGTGAAGCATAAAATTGGTGTTCCAGCATTGTCTCTTAGTATTCCAAAATGATGAATACTAGGGCAGCTGAGCCAAAAGGAAACTTGGAACAATTACGTTCTGGTGTGCCTGTACCAAAATAACTCTCCTCCTCCAGTCTAACTTGCCCCTTCTGCTCAAATCAGCCCAGTGATAGGATCCTCTGAGGAAAGGATTTATTTTTTTTATGTGTATTTTGGGGTTGATTCTCACCCCAGGTAAATATAATTGTAGGAATGATCAGTGCTGGGGTTTTTTTCTGTTCACAAGGTGAATCAGTGAACATAAAGCCGAATCAGTGAACATGAAGCCAAACCAGTGGATGTAAGTAATCTCATGCATTTTATGAGAGGCTGATTTCATGTAAAAGCTTTTATGTGTTCAGAGCTTGTTTCAGATTGCATTTGCATGTCGCTCTCTACGCGGCTTGTGTGTGCAGGTATCACTCACTCTGCCTAATTAAAGAGTAGGAAGACTCTGATAAAAGCTGAGCAGCCGTCAAGTTGTGGAAGTCTCCATCCAGTAGCCCCGTATCTGCTGACACGGCGATACCCGCGCAGGTTTGTTTTGTGGAGCTGAGGGGCTGGGTGTGCAACAACAGCGTTTGTGCCAGGATGGCTATGGAACTGTATGCCTTGGCTGTAAAAGCAAACTACTAGAGCCTAGTTTGAAGAGCTAGAAATGTGGGAACAAGGTGCTTTTGGCAAGGATGAGATGCATAGATAAATTAAGTCCTGCATAAGCCTGTGTTTGAGTTTCGCTTGTGGTTGTTTGCTTTGATCTCTGGTTACGCTGTGTAATTCAGCTGTCCTCCCTTCATTTATAATCCTGGTTTTCTGGTAATGATTAACACTGAAATGCATCCTAATGTCCGGGGATGATAAGACAAGTAACCAATGCCAGTGAAAAGCTGAGCTCCTAGCAAAGAAAAACTACCTGAGAAATGCTTAAATGAAAACAAAATTGTAAGAGAGCTTGGGATGCGGAGTAGAGATAGAAAGCTTGCTGTAAGTATCTTGAGCAACTCTTTTATCTTGGAGCACTGCCACTTCTAGAAAGCCCAGATAAGTGCTGGTGAAAATTTCTTATCTGGATTGTCATGGAAATAATTCTATTCACCGTAACTGCTTTTAGATTATAGTTGTAGAAGAGAGCAAATCCTCACTAGGCAACCAAATGCTTTTATTACAAAATTTATCTGGATTTTTACACACTGTGATCTCTGATGCTTCGTGTTCACTTACACTTACAATCAGTAGTAGTTAACATGCAAAAAAAAAAAAAGTTTAATTTTAAAAACAGTAGAAAAATATCCCTCTGTAGTTAATAAAAATATTAACTTTAAAGGACAAAGTGTTTCTAAGCTACAAGATCTGGGAAACTACAGCCTAGGCTTGAAAATACTGTTTGGAATTTCATGTCAAAAGCAAAGCACAAAGTACAATGAATACAGCGAGACATTATGTCCCTGCTTTGCTAACCCATGCTGGGGCTGCAACACTGTTCTGCATGCTCTACGTTAATGCCTGCTCTATATTAATTAACATCTTTAAGGCATGTGGTCACAGTTCCCAAATGGAATCTGCTGCAATGGATTTGAGTGGCCCTCTGCCTCCCACATGTTTATATGGCAAAGGGGGATCGGAGACCACATGTGCTCTGGTGAAGACAGTGGCAGGACTTTTTCTGTTGAACAAAGTATGTCCTGGTATGTCTGTGCTGAAAACAAGAGGTAAGATGACTGCTGTGCAGCGATGAGAACCGTCAAGAACAGTGGAGTGAGATGACAGTCTTCAATTCTGGAGGCTGTGCAGGTTTCAGATGATCAAAATGTGATCTGATGTCTTTCTCCCTGCTAGTATGATTTGTTTTCATCAGTCTCTGTAGGGCTTCTGTCTTGGGAAGGAAACAAGGAATAAGAAATGCCACTCTCTGGTACAGGGTGTGGTGATGGCAGGCATCTTTCTTGTAAGATTGGCACTTCGGTCAGGTGTAAACGAGTATGAAAATAGTCCATGGACTCCCCTTCTTGAATCTCTGCTAAAATCTGGTAGTCCCCAAAACAAATAATGCACTTCTGTGGCAGGTCAGTTTTGTTTAAGTAACCCAGTTCTGTGTGGCCCACGAACAGCTTTGTTTTCTTGCTCATGTTCTTTATTTCAAAACAAAGTTCTGTGCTGTTCAGTTTTCTGTAGAACTGCAGTGAAAACTGAATGCGAGAAACACGAGAATCCATTAAGTTATAACGACAGATGTTAGAGTCGCGGCCAAACTTGGCCAATTCATCTGCCCTGACCTGTTCTCGCCTACGGAAATTCAAGCAACGAAACATCATCTTCTCTTCTTGGCAAGGATGGTAAAAGGTCATGTGAAGGCATGTTACTGTTTCTTCAGTTTCAGCTTCTTCAAGGGAAGTCATGATGGAAATGAGCCTTCAGAACTGCAAGAAAGAAGTAAAATCACTGCGTGAAATCAATGTAGTTCCAAAAACACTGCTTTCAGTGTGACATTAGAAGACTTCAGATACTGCTATAGAGTGTAGATCATTCATAGTAAACAGGTGGACAGTAAATGTAAAGAAACCACTAGAATAGAGATGTGGGAGTTGAGCCTACCCCATCCATGACAACCATTGCTTCCCCCCACTTTGCCAGAGACTCCAAAGTGACAAACTGCTCTGTGCTGCACCCTTCCCAGCAGTCCATCTCGCAGCCGCTGGCTGTGGAGCACTTCAGGACTCCCGCATGACTGTAAATGGCTTCCAACTGGTTCTTCATGAAGATTACCTTTGGAAGAAAGATGTCACTTAGTAGTGACAGTAAGGTTGACTTTACGGACTTAAGATGGAGCAGTAAGTAGACTGGACCTGTTTCACAGTGTAGCTGTCTGACTAGAAGTTATCAGGCAAAGGATTTTTACAAATGCAGTCTGACTGCAGGCAGTAATTTTTCAAATGGGTACCAAGTAGCCTTTTGGCTCTCTAGGGAGAATTTACCTCCTGTATGTAAACACAAGACAGTGTTTAGAACTGACTGATGTGTCAAATGAATATAAAAGCTCATATATCAGTGAGACCTGAAGGAGGAATTGTCACCAGCTCTAGGAATTTCTTCACTGCCTATCAGAAAATCCTATTTATCTGTTGCAGAAGTACTTAACGAGGCACTAAAGGTGGCAAATAACTTTTGTTGGCTTCTGGTTTGGGATTATTTTTTTTTTTATGCTTCTCAAATACAGCACAGCAATGCTTGTTTATGAAGAAAACCCTGTCCCAAAGTCTGAGTGACTGCAGGGTATCCAAAATCTGAGACACCTCAGGAAGCCCTGTGATCTGGTCCCCTGTACCTACCAGGCCAGCATTTTCCTGCAGGGCGACTTGGTTTGAAGAAAAAAAAAGGCTGAATAGTTGGAAGTAGCAACCAGAGAATGAGTTCTTAGTTACTGACTGGAGAAACACATCAGCTGGAGCTGGAATCTTAGAGTGCAGATGTTTGTCTTGTTTCTCCAAGGTTGCAGTAAGTTCCCAACGTGTCAGACACCAATCCTGAACTTTCTCACCAGCTCTGTTCAGTGAATGGCGCTGAAAAGCAGCTTACAACTTAATCTGTTTCTTTAAGGTTAGGTGAACCATCACTGCGGTTAACTATTGGCTTGTGGGTTTCTTCAGGCTAAACTACATCACTGTACACAAACTCCAGGCCCAGCGGATGGTGGTATATCAGTGCATCGCTTTCTGTGTGAAACCTCAAACATCATTCCCTTAGACCTTTAACACAGTAACAGCAGCAGTTCTGACGCAGTGGTCCAGCCAGCTCAGCTGGAAAACTCCAAGTAGCTCAGAGCTCCCTTTAAAACAACCTGGGAAATATCATCTGTGCTTTTGACAAGCCCAGAGAGACGCCCTAATGGCAGGTTATTCCTTTACCATCTCTAAGGCAATCTGCAGCACTCTCAGCATACATCCCTCCTACTATGCTGACTCTGAGGAGCTGGAAGCGGCTCCGAGCAGGAGGATGGACTGTTCTTTCTGTGCCTAGTGCTCCCTTTCTTCTTTTGCACCATTAAGAGGATGTGAGAATGTTATATGAGGTCAGTTTTGGTTAAAGGGGAAAGCCGTGTCATTTCACTTAGTTTGCACATCAGCCTACAGAGAGTTTTCTGTCTTGAGACTTACGCTGACTTTGATACCAACTTAGAAGCATGTTCTCCTTCTATTAGTCCCTTGATTGGTTTCTGAAATGCATTTGGACCGGGCAAAACACAGCAACAGAAAGAAATGCCTTTTGAGGAATCTGCAGTGTATACAGCTGAGCATCTGCTGCAAAATGTTTTTTACATTTTACAAATGCCTGCATTTCTTAATTAGGGAAGAGGAAGAAAGGCCATGGATTGCTGCAGCAGCACCACTGAACCTGGACCCCGGCCGCTCCTGCAGACCCTCTGATCTGTTCATGGCCTCAGGTAGCCCCAGCTCAGCTGCCACGTCCTGTGTTACAGAATCACCAGGTTGGAAGAGACCCACCGGATCATCGAGTCCAACCATTCCTATCAAACACTAACCCATGTCCCTCAGCACCTCGTCCACCCGTGCCTTAAACCCCTCCAGGGAAGGGGACTCAACCCCCTCCCTGGGCAGCCTCTGCCAGTGCCCAATGACCCTTTCTGTGAAGAATTTTTTCCTGATGTCCAGCCTAAACCTCCCCTGGTGGAGCTTGAGGCCATTCCCTCTTGTCCTGTCCCCTGTCACTTGGGAGAAGAGCCCAGCACCCTCCTCTCCACAACCTCCTTTCAGGTAGTTGTAGAGAGCAATGAGGTCTCCCCTCAGCCTCCTCTTCTCCAGGCTAAACACCCCCAGCTCTCTCAGCCGCTCCTCGTAAGACTTGTACAGGTTTATCGAGGCTGGACCGAACCTCCTTTCATGTATATCCTGAAGGACTTTCCAGGTACCAGGCTGCATCAGACAGGAGAGAGATTTCAGACCACTCCAGCTGGAAAATGACCCTTTCTGTAGCTAAATCCAGACTCATGTAACTGTAGCCTATTGCACTGCTGTCTGTACCTTAATCTGAGCCAAACAAATAACGATCACACCTCTTTCTCTTCTATTATCCCTGTTTTTTAGAGACGGGACTACGACAGAGCGTTCAGAAGAACCACGAGCCCCGGGCTCCCAGGGCGCGTTTACCAACGCCTTCACGAGCTCTAACCGCTTACCCACAACTTCTGCCTCGGAGAGCTCCGCCGGGCTGCTTTTTCCAATCAAAACAAGGGCACTGGAGGGCTCTGGGGGTCCCTCTCCCCTCTCCCCACGTCCCCCTCGCCTCCTCGGTGGCTGCTCGGCTCGGCGGGGCGGGGAGAGCGGCGGCCGGGCCCTCCCGCGGGGCGGGGGCCGAGGGACAGAGTTGCCTTTCCCGGAGATAAAAACAACGCCCCAGCCCTCCTTTTATTACCGGCTGGTGGGAAACAGCCTTCCCCTCGTCCTGTCCCTGCCCTCCCGCATCCAGAGCCCCTCCCCAGCTCTCCTGGAGCCCCTTTCAGCACTGGGAGCTGCTCTAAGGTCTCCCCAGAGCCTTCTCTTCTCCAGGCTGAACAACCCCAGCTCTCTCAGCCTGAGCTGAGCTTCACGCAGCTCCGCTTCTTAAGCCTGTCATTAAGTATTTTGAAGTATTCGGTTATTTGTGTTAAGCAGCAGTGGTTCAGTTTCATTGCACTTGCCTTTGGAAGAAAACAATCTTTCCGCGTTTGTTGATCCAAGCTGGGTCCAGCCCTGTTCAGTGTCTTCATCAATGATCTGGATGAAGGCATCGAGTGCACCCTGAGCAAGTTCACGGACGACACTAAGCTGGGTGGGAGTGTGGATCTGCTGGAGGGTCGGGAGGCTCTGCAAAGGGATCTGAACAGGCTGGACCGCTGGGCATGAGGTTTAACAAGGCCAAATGCCGGGTCCTGCACTTGGGGCACAACAACCCTGAGCAGTGCTACAGACTAGGAGAAGTCTGGCTGGAGAGCTGCCTGGAGGAGAGGGACCTGGGGGTGTTGGTTGACAGCGACTGAACATGAGCCAGCAGGGGCCCAGGTGGCCAAGAAGGCCAATGGCATCTTGGCTTGTATCGGAAACGGCGTGACCAGCAGGTCCAGGGAGGTTCTTCTCCCTCTGGACTCAGCACTGGTGAGACCGCTCCTCGAATCCTGTGTTCAGTTCTGGGCCCCTCACCACAAGAAGGATGTTGAGGCTCTGGAGAGAGTCCAGAGAAGAGCAACAAAGCTGGTGAAAGGGCTGGAGAACAGGCCTTATGAGGAGCGGCTGAGAGAGCTGGGGGTGTTTAGCCTGGAGAAGAGGAGGCTGAGGGGAGACCTCATTGCTCTCTACAACTACCTGAGAGGAGGTTGTGGAGCGGAGAGATCAGGGCTCTTCTCCCAAGTGACAGGGGACAGGACAAGAGGGAATGGCCTCAAGCTCCGCCAGGGGAGGTTTAGGCTGGACATCAGGAAAAAAATTTTCACAGAAAGGGTCACTGGGCACTGGCAGAGGCTGCCCAGGGAGGGGGTTGAGTCCCCTTCCCTGGAGGGGTTTAAGGGGCAGGTGGATGAGGTGCTGAGGGACATGGGTTAGTGTTTGATAGGAATGGTTGGACTCGATGATCCGGTGGGTCTTTTCCAACCTAGTGATTCTTTGATTCTGTGATTTTCCTGGAAATCCTGAGGTAGCCCTGACATCTGATTGGAAAACATGAGCAGTTCTCTCTCATTCAGCATCTTCATTTTTCTTATTCAGCAAGATTGCTCCCCAGCATGCAGGAAAAAACCTGTTTCATCTCAGTGTGAATCCTCGGTACTCAGTGTCCTCTCTTACCTGTGCCTGTGCCACTTTGTGACCAGCAAGGTGTTGGGTCTCCACTAGCAAAGCAGGTTTGATTGCTTTGCTGCAGGTCGTAAAATACTGTGTTGTCTCATATAAACTGTGAGTTCCTTTTATTTATTCAACAAACAGGTGAATTGCTCCTGGGTTGATAAATTTCTTTGTAGATCATGTGGAGTAGCTTTTATCTGTACACAGGCTGATACATCTGCTGCCTATGCCCTTCGACCATTGCATAAGAAAAAAAAAAAAAGGGTTAGGTTGTGTTTGGCAAGAAATCACATTGAAAAGCAGAGAAGGAAAACAGATTCTTCCAGGTTTCTCCCTTAGTAGAATGCCTTTCCTGCAGCAGGCTGGGCTGGGCGTGGGTGCTCACACAAAAGCACTTTGCTGCCTTTTGGAAAAGCCAGAGTTGTGCAACCCTGCTATTTATTGCATCTGTTCTAATTCCTGTCAGCCCTTTGGTTCTGCAAACACCCTGCTTCCCAGGCAGCAAAAGAGCTTTTCTGATAGGGTTATTTCAATCCTTGTACCTACTGAAGTATGTAAGTATCCTTTCTTTTTTTTTTTCCTAGAATTGTGTAACCTCATATTAACTACATATTCCTCATTACTTTATGATTTAAATATAGCTCTGTGTGATTTTGTACAGGAACTGTATTCTCTTCCGTAAGTCTCTACCTGCTTGAAATGCTGCCTGGAACAACTCCAGGTCTGCCCCGTATGAGAAAAAAAAAATCAGGCACTCTCTGCTCGTGGGATTTTTGGGTGATCTTCCTGCTAAAATGGTTATGCAGTTTACTAGAGTTCATTCTTGTATTACATTAACTTCTTTTTTTATTAACTGAAATGTCTTTGGTCAAAAGTGAAACTGCAAGCGAGTGTGTAAAGCTTTGTAGGGTGAGCAAGCTGCTGGGACTTGGGCCAGGGGAGCTGATGTCAATGTTAACCCAGCAGATCTGGCTACTGTCTGGTTTTACGTTGGCTGCACAACCCCTTCCTCCCTCGGGGCTGGGTTTTTCCCAAGATGCGCTTTCTTTTCCGGAGCTTGAATCGACTCTGTCATCCCTGGAGTTATCCAACAGGTAATAGATGGCATGGAAATTTGAGCCTTCCCAAGCCAGGCTGCAAAGCTAGTGGCACACAGCATTCCCCTGAAATATGAAGACAGCATGCGATATAAAATTAAAGGTGGAGCAGACCCACGTTCTCCTTTCACGCTGCCTTCCAACTACCTGTTTTTCAGACGTGTATTCATTGCTTTGCCAATCCCCAGAGAGGAGGAAGGGCTAGGAAAAGCCATGTTTATTACTTTGAATGGATGTTTCCTGCTTATGTATGACTGATGTGGCTTCTCTGTGTAATTATCGATGCCCAGCATTTGGGCTAATTAATTATTTGTAATGCGTATGCTGAAAGACTGAGGAGTTTTTAGCCTGGCTGCAGTGCTGTGTTGTCATAAGGCTTTGGCTAACTCCAGAGCCTAAATATGCACAGCTGGAAAATGGAAAAATACTAGGAATTTTTGCATTGCTTTCAGTTATGATCAGCATTGAAAATCTGACAGTCAGCAAGGACAAAAACGTTTCCTTCCCTTTCTGGGAAGTTCATGGTAGGTCAGAAGAATCGTAGTAAATGAATTCAGGGTTAATGAGTGGAAGGACTGTTTTTGGTTGTCTGAGTTCTAGATAATTCTTTCTGACTGACTCAACATGAAACTTCCCTTCCCAAGTTTCCTCCTTGTGCTTTACAAAACATAAATATCCTTACCAGAAATCCCCAGGGGCTTTTTGGGTGCTCTGGCACGTGGTGTGGTTGGCATGGCTGTTAACGGGCTGCCTGGCTGGGCACAAGTGGGCAATGCTCTGATAACGTTTCTTGGACACTCGGGGATCGTGTCTCTCAGAGTTCTGTCTCATCGTGTAAGAGAAGTTCTGTGGACATTTGAGGCAAGATACTAGGCCAGCAGTAGCCTGGACCAGTCTGAAATTAACATAATTCAATTAACATGATGAAAGTATCCTTCTCCTGTTGGATCAACAGCAAGTTGCCTGATTTCAGTGGTGCTAAGAATTCACTTTTACCTCCTGACGCCAGACTTTGCAGGTGGTTATCAAAAGTGCAGATGTAGAGCTTGGTTTTGCCAAGTAAAGGGTGGCTGCACTTGTAAATGTTCATAGAATCATGGAATGTTTTGGGTTGGAAGGGACTGTAAATCCCATCCAGTTCCACCCCCTGCCATAGGCAGGGGTGCCAGGTTGCTCCAAGCCCCATCCAACTTGGCCTTAAACACCTCCAGGGATGGGTCTTCCACATGGCAGCAAACCATGTTGTGTAAATATGATTTCTCTGTGTTTCTGATGTCCCTTTTTTTGGTTGCCAGCTTTCCCACTCAGCGGCACGGCTCATCAGTGGTGAACGCTGAAGCGGATGCTGTGACCTGGTGAGACTTCTTATGCCAAACTTTGCATGAGTGGATTTGAAAGCACTGGGGTAGAAAGGTTGTTTTTCTCCAGGGCTGTCCCCTTGCCACAAGGGGACATAAGCAACACTCTCCTGTCTCAATGTCATGCTTGTCAAAGATGTGAAGTGCTGCCTCTGTAGTGAGGTTCACAGAAAGCTTGTAAGGAGCACAATCAGCTCCTGAGGGAAGTGTGCTCTGTTTGCTAACTTTCCCCAGGATTAAATACCCAGCTCTTGTCCTGCTCTTTCAGGTGTCTGTCTCGTGGGTGTGTGTGGCAGGGGGCATGTTGCCATTATACCCATCCTGTCCCAGGTCTTTTTATCCTGGGGTGTCACAGGGGTGGTCCTGAAATATGTCCTGCACTCTAGGGATGGGCAGACAGAGAGGAGGAAGGTGATGGAGCTGGTTGCTGCTTTACAGCCGTGCAATCCAGGCTGGTGGATGTGTTTGCTTGTGTGTATGTGGTGCTAGGGAAATAATAATATTCACTGCCTGCTCCTGTAACATGCCTCTTGAGTTCAAATCCCGACCTGTGCCCTCCTGCTGCTCTTCCTCCCTGCTTCACAGCCTGTTTTTTCATGCAGAGCACTTTAGGAGTGTTGAAGGCAAAGGGGTGGGAGCCAGTAGGTGGCAATGTGTGACCAGACATGGGAAGCCACCATTCATTTTCAGCTTGGGGTTTTGTGGGATTTGGGGGTTTATTTGTTTGTTTGTTTGTTTAAACTGAAAACTTCATTTTGATACTCCAGGAGCTGTTGTAGTACTTGTAAGTTAATGGTAATAATGGCAATGGTAGCTTCCAAGAGTTCGTTTAGAAAGATCATAGAATCATAGAATAACCAGGTTGGAAGAGACCCACCGGATCATCGAGTCCAACCATTCCTATCAAACACTAACCCATGTCCCTCAGATGTAACAGAGTAGGCAATGGCTAGGTTCTGCAATGAATTATTATTACCCTATGGCAACCAAATGTCTGCATTTCAAACAGAAAATAAATAGGCCCTTCTCAAAGACAAGTGTATTCCAAAGATATAGCAAATTATTCGGCTAGATCTCAGTGTGAGAGGGATGAGAGGTGCATGGGAAGGAGGTGCATTCACTGAACTTCTAGATCCCAGTGCCAGAAATTGCTCTACTCCATGAAGCAGAGAGAAGGTCTCCCAAAGGAAGAAGAAAGAGCACAGTTCCCTCTATGTTTATTTACTTCTTTGCTCCTTGTTTTTTCAGGAAAAATAACTCTTCATTTCCCATCTAATCTGACCTGAATAAAGTGATGAGGGAGCTCACCTTGACTACTGAAGAGAACTGTTTCTTACAAGGTGGACTTTGTTTATTCCTCTGTCTAAGTTCTCATTTTATTTCTCTTCCTACATCACAGTCTGCCCTTGGTTCTCCTCCTGAACCCCTCTGTGTTCTCCCCTTTGCTTCTTCTTGCCTGTCTGCTATCTCAGTTTCTCTTCCATCTTCCTGCACCTCTTGCTGTCTGTTGTTCTTCCTTCTCACCACCCTCATGATTGTTTTTCCTATCCCCTCTGTCACTCGCACTACTGTTTGTTTTTTTCTCCGTGGCTTTTCTCCTTCTGTGTGGATTCTCCCCCTTTCATCTTTCCCACTCCCCTTATTTCTGCTTTTTCCTCAATCTCTTTTTGCTGCTTAGGACTAGAGACATGTGGGGTGACTTACAGGACAAGTGAAACCACATAGTCCTGGGTCATCAGGGAAATAAACACTGAGATGAGACTGGGAGGTGGAGTGGACTGATCTTTCTCTTGGCATCATGCAGCAAGAGCCTTGAGAACTGACCCAATAGTGGGTCCTCAGCATTTCCCTCCCTATTCTGTCGGAAGGATGGCTGCCCTTTCTGTAAAGAACTGGTAGAGATCCAGGGCTAGAAAGAGAAAGCAGAGCCGGGACTGTGGAAGGAGGTGGAGGTGTTCCTTGTGACTTGGAGCCCCTTCTTGTTGACAGTGGTGTTGTTGGAGGGAGGTTCATGCAGCTTGGTGGGAGCTATAATGCCAGCTTTCATGGGGAAAGAAGTGGAAAAAGAAGAGTAAGGGAGGTTCAGTGCCATAGAGCAGTTGCTTACTTCTTGCTGAAAATTAGTAGTCAATCATGTTTAAGCCCTGGTACAGAAGACAAATTGTCAGCTCTTCCCTGTAGTCTATTTTTTGAAGTTGGAACAAAGCCTGGAGTCTTAAGTGTGTTGGAGCACCACATTTCTCGGAGAAGAGTGTCTTAATGAATTTCAGGAGAGCTCAAAATGAAAAAATAATTTGCACAACTTAGGAACATGTTTGGGATGAGTAGCCTGTGCACAGCTGCTGATTGTGACTGCGCTCGCAGGATTCCCCTGTGTCTCCTAATAATACTTAAAAAGCTGTGGGGTTTTTGTTGGTGAGCCCTAGTGGAGTTCCCTTTGTTTAGCAATAACCCTGAGTCCAGCTTTCAGTTACCTGGTGATCGTCTCTCATCTTTGTACGTGCAGGTGATTTACCAGTTGAAATTTTGCTCCCCTAGTTGTACCTCACTACAGTTCTAGCTGGCATCTATGTCTACCTACATCTGCTATTTGGTGGAACTTCTCTCATACTAGAAAGGGAGAATACCTGGCACACAGATGAGGCTTTTCCTTCTGAGAAGTGTGCAATTCATGTGTGGGTTTTGCCCCCTCCAGATATCCTGTGAATTTTTTACATATGACTTCCGATATCTCTGTGATAACTCAGGTTTTGACCTTGTCAGATGCACAAGCTGTATGAAGATCTGAACAAGAGAAGGCTTGAACTTGTGTTTTACAACCACTGAGTCAGTGTTTATCAGCTTTTATAATCTCACTGATGAGCTGTGACTGGTAAAAGACCAGCAGTTTTCTTTGCAAGAACGGGAACAACAGTCGATTTCCTACAAATATTACAGTAAGGGTAAGTATTTTCTCCCTAGGTCACACCTCTCACATTTCAGTTTAGTGTTCTCTGCTCTCTGCTCTTTCCTTTTCTGTAGAACTAAACTGAGGAAGCTGCACTTTCTCAAAGTGGCCAGGCACCAGCAGTCATCAGAGGCATCACGATACGTAGTTCACTAGTGACAAGTCTTTCGAATACTGTATTGGAAACTGATGGAGTTCTGACAATGATAACACCTATTTGCTACATTAAACAATTCTCTTTCCTCTTGCTCTGAAGCAAATCCAGTGGAGTTTGAAAGTGATGACAATTGATACAGACTCCAGTGAAATGGTTGGGCTGAAAACAGAAGCTTCCTGACTTTGCCACGCTTTGCAATAACCAAAACACCCTCTCTGTACTTCTTTGCGTTCGCCACACGAGGGACAATGTGGTCTTGTGTCCAAGGTATCTAGCAGCAATTCTAAATGTGTTGGATTATCCACACTTTGGATGAGATACTATTTTGATATCAAGGAGCTTAAACGTTGCCTTCACCGGGAGCAAGATTTTAGCGTAGAGACTGAATCTGCTTACCCTGTCCGGTTTGACACTGTTTGGAAGGAGATAATTTCCTGCATACAGTGCAGACTGAACAGAACCAACCTTTCCAGCTCCCTTCAAAAGCAGGGATTGAACAAAGAAAGTTCTTTTGATGAGTTAGAGCTCATCAACTCTAAGCATTAAAATAAACCGTCTGTTGCTGATACGTGGCAGGACCAGTGAATATAGTGTTTCTTTTATTCCTCTCTTTGAATTTGTATAGATTTTAAGGTGTTAAAGATTCCGCATTCTGTGCTGTGTGGCAATAAAAGCTCTGTTCCATTATCTCAATTTATAGTGTTTAAGGGCACCCAGCTGTGAGAGATGCAGCCTGCCTTGGAGGTACATGACCCTTTTTTTTTCTTTAAAGTTATAAGTGATCATGTCCCAGACTATTCTACCTGCGATGTCTTTGTGTTGTGGAGCTTACTGGCACAATGCAACACTATGTTTCCTCAGATGTAGGCTTTAATTGTAGCTTCTAGTGAATCAGTTTGTTATCGCTCCTGCTTTCTAGCTGGAAAATAAATTAAAAAATAGACCTGAAATTAACGTGAACCTTGCTGAAATAAATGTAAGCTTTTCCATAGCATGGGATCTAAGTAGAGGGAGAGAGAGAAGACGGGAGGGAACTACGTTTCAATAAATAGTCTCGCTTTGTTATCTTCTGTCTCCCTCTGGGTTGTGCTGGCTGTCACTCTTTCAGACTGGGCCATTGTAACCTCCTCTATTTTCAGAAGTGTTGCTGGTTGATGAGAGAGAGGATTTCCTCAAGGAAGCAGGTGCCTGCCTCATCTTTTTTTTCATTGTTCTGGTAACCCCCCGTTGGAGCAGTTGCTGTCTGATGGTGTTTAGAAGCGAGGTGTTTGTGCTGCTGTAGGCATAGAGGCTCCGGTTGTATATCGGCGCTGAGAGGTGGTGAAGGCAGCCGTGTCCCTCTTCCCTCTTGTGCCGCCCCTGGCTTGGGACTAGGGAGGGTCTGTCCCTTACAGAAGCTCTTGGCGATGAAAACAGTAGGATTTCACAGCACAGGGAACACTGGTGTATGGCTCTGTGTAGAGTCTCACAAGGGAACACTGTTCAATAGGCTTCAAAGTGATTCAGCCGTGGCATAACCGTGGCTGTGGCCACATGTAATATAGCCTGTAGCTCTTTAAAGAGGATTAGCCTTAGATCAGGGACAGCATTCATTGCTGGATTTCATGTAAAGTAGAATATGCTAATGAAATGGAAATGTCTTCAGCAAACATTGCATAATATTGGAAACCTCAAAACTGAGCATTGTGGCTTGATATCACCGGATAGTCAGACTTTCATATTCTGTTTGTTACTCGGCTTGTAATATCACAAGCTCTCTGCAGTGAATTAAGATCTGGTTTGCAGTTCTGTAAGCAAAGTTAAAAGAGAACAACAAACATTTGAAGGCAGCTTTTCAAACACCCTTGAGTGCTTTAATGATGTCATAACTCTCCTGTAGAGGCAAAATGCACCACATCTTAAAATATCTTCATTTGGGTTTTCTGCAGCAGGCGTAGGCTTGGTTTAATCCTGCATTCTCTCCTGGTTTGCCCTTCCATTGCTTTAAACACAATGTTTGAGCTTATGAGAGATCCAGGGTCAGTCCTGCGGAAATGCAGTATTTCTGACGTGCAATTCTTATCAATTTTGTCATTTTAAGGCACTTTCTGTGTGTACATCAGCCTCAACTAGCAATCCCATAGGCTCAATATGGCTCTCCTGTTTCAATTTTATGCCATTTTTTTTGAATGCTTCAAGTTTAATATTGTATATGTATGTTAAAAAAGCCCCCAGACTCCAAGGGGATCTGTGATTCAAACTGACCTCAGATGTTGTGGAGGATTTTATCTGCAGAAAGACTTGAACATCTCTCAGAACACTGTGCTAGTGGGAGCACTGGGAAATCACCGGCTACTTCTGAAAGCCTCGGTTGTGCTGTTGTGTGTAAAGCAACCCATTCTTACTGTATGTATGTAGTTTATTAAACCTAGAATAATCTTTATATTTAATGTTGTGTGTTTGTAAGCTCCCCAGGAAATTTGTTACCCTGATACAAAGCTTACTCGGTGCCTGGGCTTGAAACTTGAGCCCATGGGAGCGTTTAGACCTGCTTCAGGGTGCTTTCCTCTTCTCACAGGTAGGCAGTCAGTCATGTGAAGCTCCCTCTCACCAGCCCAGCGCTGTGTATTCATGGCCTGGGGTTTGATGCCTACGCACCACGCAAATGCTAGATATAAAATTCAGCGATAGACATTATATACCCTGATGGGCCATTGTGCTCTTGTGTACGTACAAGTGATGACTTGAAGTGCCTCATCCCAATCTGCCGGGGAATAAAAGTCCAAAGAAAGCCTTTGGGAAGAAGATCCTTCTGGCTCTGTTTCCAAAACGTGTGCTTTCATTACTTAGTAGTTTTTTCTCTCGACATAGGATTTTCTTGTTCTGGGATTTATTTTTTATGGTAGTGGATAGGGTTTTTTTATTATTTTGCTGTTTGGAAGGGTTTGGGTTTTTTTTTTTGTAGACGTGGAGGGTGGTGATACATATTCATGAAAGAGAGGTCTTTCCAGCCCCTGCTCGCATTGACAAAGACTTAGCTGTTTCACACAGCAAGCTGACTGGAATTGTGTGGGGCCTGCCTGACCAGATTAGAGCAAACAGCAAGCTTATTCCTCCAGTCGTCAGGCCTCCCCTTCCTAACAATTTCCCCAATTGTCATTTTGACAAGGCTGTCATTAGGTGATGGCTTCTTTTGGGCATTTTCAGATAAAGATAATTTCCTTAACTTCCATTTTATTTGACAAGAAGTAGTTTGGGAGAGAAAGGAAGTGCTTCAGTAGTTTATGGATTAGGGGTTTGTCACTTCAAAGGCATCTTTGATCTAAAAATATGTGCTGTACCAAATTCATTATGTCTTTTTTTTTTTTTCTTTTTTAGAACTTTTTAATTTATTGATCTGCTCCTCAATTATTCCCTTTTTTTGCATCCCCTAGGAGTACACGAGATAGCAATGGTGAGGGGAAGGCACCCAAATGGCCTCTCTGAAAAGTCATGACCAGGGCTAAACAACAGGTGCTTTTGTTTGGCACCCAGCGCCGGCTCCATCACAGAGCAGGATTTAGCCAGAGGTCCTGCCTGCTCCTGCCGTGAGTGTAGAGCTCGCTCCAAAACTGGGAGACGGGGAATACATTTCATAAGGAGTGCGTTATTGCATGTTTTGTATTTGTCTGGTCACTCCTGGACGGCCTAAAACCACAAGTCTTGGGCAGTGGCTGGAGTTTGTGTGGTTTGGCGATGAGTTTTGACCCCCAGGTTGTCCCTTCTGCCAGCTCGGTGTGGTGGGCAGCTGCCACGTGGGTTTCTCATACAGCTTTTGGTGGGGGATCGCCTCCCCCCTGAGACCCTACACCCTGAAAGTGCTGGCAAACAGTCTTCTCTGATTAAGGCTGGCTTTAAAGCAAGTTCTGAGGCTTTATTTGTAATAGGAGTAGTTTTACTGCAGCTCTGTTTTTCATCTGTGCTGCGCGAAGAAATCTCAAATCTCGTTGTAACAAACAGCACCAGGAAAACTCTTTTGCTGGTGTGTTTGTGACTTGAGCGCCCCTCTTCAGCGCTGAGCTCAGCTTTGGAGCAGGCAGGTGCAGCAGCCTCGGGGTGTATCGCTTACCCAACTCACCCACCTGAGGGGAGATGCTCGGAGCTGGACACGATGATCTTTACGGGTCCCTTCCAACTTGAGATATCCTGTGATTTTTAAAGGCAGGTCTGCACTGGCAGAGCTTCTGTTAAGATATTTGCTTTGCAGTGCAGTAGGGAGAGCGCGATGTGGTGAAGGTTTGAGTAGGGACTAAGAGCTGGGCTTTGGCAATACCTGCTTTAGCTCTGCCAGCCACTGGGCTTCGCTTTGACCCTCCTCTGCTTTTTAGCACTGACAAAACTCAGTTCTTGTCTGTATCAGTGTAAATCCATCACAGTAGCCCGTTACACTAGCTTTACGCAGGCTTAGCTGAGGCTGGGATTTGTTCTGTATTAATATTAATATCTGTTCTACCTAATTACTTCAGCTTTTTCTGTAACATTACCTCCGCATTATACCCAGCCGACTCACCACCTCCTGGCTGCTGGAGGCTGTTCTTGATCCCATTTCTAAACAGAAGCAATTCTGATTCAGCTCTGGCTGGGGTAGCTGTGCAGAGGCTGCCTTTTTTTTTCCCCCTTTTTGCCTGCTAATTGGCTGAGACCACCAGAATTTGGAGGACACAGATGTCACTGATAGTTTGCCTAGGGAGCACATTCATGCCCATCTGTTGCAGTCTAGAAGGCTGTTCATATATCCACAAGGCCTTCATTTAATTCTTGTCAGAAAGTAATGTAAATCCAGTTTACCTCAGAGGTCACAGCCAAGATTTATGCCAATGAGCCCCCTGCAATTTACACACACTGTAGTTGTATAGGATGAAAAGAAAGCCTTTCATGTTGGTGCATATTAACAAGAAAGCTTGCCTTAGGAGAGGCTTTTTGATTGAGCTTCTTCCTTATTTTAATACAGCCAATGCCAGTTGGTATATCCAGCTTTACCAAAAGAAAACATCTAATCTCTAAGCCAGAGAAGTAAACGAAACAAACAAATAAATAAATAAAGCCCTTAGCAAATCGATTTTGGGGGTTTTTTTTTAACCCATCTTTTCTCTTTCAAGTGGCAAAGACTTTGCATACTGAAAAGAAAGGTAAATGCTCTAGGAAAACACAAGCTTATGTGCATTGATGTAGTCAGGAAACTAAATTTACCTTTTGTGAAGGATGATATTAGCTTAAATTTTCTGAATTATTGTTTGTATGTTTTGGTTTTCTGGTTTTATTTTTTTTCCCCCTCAAGCTGCCCAATCTGAAAATAAAGTTGAGCCTCTTATTTTTGACACACAGAATGGGAAGGACTCAGAAGGTTCATGTGCACATCCACAGGAAGGAGAGTAGCCGAGGGTGCTGGACGACGTGCAAGCTCCCTGATACCTGCAGAAGGAAAAAATGCCAGCGTTGATGTTCAATCAATCTTCTAGTGACAATCTTCTGCAATTTTCCAGTCTCCCTGCAGAAAGCAAGGGGAGACAAAGTGGCATAATATGGAGTGACGATGAGGCCATAACTCGATCAGCTGTGGAGGGGGTGCAGCTAGAGTAGATCTAGCACTGCCTTGATATCATGATTTCACCCCTTTTTTCCTTAAAAGAACTTAAAAAGCTCCCTCAAAAATTATTTGTATCTTCATTGACCTTAGTGTAGCTACATGTAGATAGACCATGGTACACCACAAGCTGCTGTGTGCAAGTCTTCGTGTTGGGCACTTCATTACTTGCTTAGAACAAAGAAATTTGATTTCACAGAGTCAGAGGCAAGGATTCCTACTCCAGCACACACAGAAAATGCCATCCCACCTTGTGGTGTGGGCATCACTAAAGTGTACGGGCAAGTACACTTTAGACCGGAGAGAAAAGCTAGAAGAGCAAGTGGTGCAGAGACTTGAATTGAAAAAATAGCTGTTGAAAAGGAAACACTCTTGAGTACTTTGGTTGTTAATAGTTGGGCATGTCTGCTTCTTGTTTGAGGGATGCTCCTTTCATTTATACTAGCTCTGCTCAGAGAGATTCTCCTCCCTTTTCCTTCTTGCTTTTCCTTAGTTTGTCCAGCCTGCCTATTTTACCTTGACGGACACTTTCAGATGTTATAGGCATGAAAATCAGTATCATTTGCATGGTATCATAATGACTGAAGTGGTTTGGATTAGAAGGGAGGAGAGCAAGGCATCAAAATGAAAACAGGGCTCAGATTCTAAGTTCCAGCGTAGCACTTAAAATAATTAAAATGTTTATTTGAAAGTCAAAATAGCCTCAGTCATAAATAACTATCCATTCCTCAATTGATTGTGTTGAGTCCCAACCGAGAGCTCTGGGAATAAGGTTTATTTGCTCCCTGTTGGGATTAATCCATAAATGTAGCCTCCGCATGGAACTCATCAGGTCTTTGCTTCCTCTTCATTAGTCTCCCTGGAACTGGAGGGTAGCCTGAATAAGATGAAAATTAGGGTAATATATTTGCAGAGAGAAAAGGTCTGCTGAGCTCTAATTTGTGCTTCAGGACCATAATGCTTTGGAAAATTTTGCAGATGATGTCGTCTGAGAAACTGATGCTTGTGACGCTTGCTGTATTTGAAGTTTGAATGCGGCAATTACATCTTCAATTTCTTAAAGCCTCCAGTGCTAATTGCAGTCTTAATCTACCCAGATTGAATCCCTGGCTTCTTTCTATCTGTGGTAGAACTTAAAATTCCTTTCTCTTGACAGATCTTTTGGTCTTCTAGCCCAAGGGCTCTGAGATGTCACAGTATGGCCCATTTCTTATTAAAGAGATCATTTCACTGTAGCCCACCCAGTTTCTCCCTATCTCCTGTTTGGAACCCCAGCTCTGATTAAAGGGCGACCGCAGAAATAAACTTTCTCATCCCCTAAGACCTTTGTCATCTTTTTCGTCATATTTGATGCGAGAAATTATTTGAATCCAGGCTCCAACCAGAAACGGCAAAGATTGTTTTTCAGAAGTTCTGTTTTTAAGTGTCTGACAATGTTATCAACTATTTAAAACTGCTCTGTGCCCAAAGCTGGAGTAAAGGAGGTTCCTGTCACCAGAAAACCTTTAATTCCTCAGTCTGATGTAAAACTGGTTTTACTATATATTTGGAAAGTGGTAGCTACAGCAGTTGTTAACGTGTCCTTAGAAAGCATCTTTGTCTAGGCAGTTTTGTAGCATATCAAGCTGTAGTTTTTATCACTTCACAACAGTAGTGTCCTTCAAGCACTGTCTGTTAGGATTTAAGGGTACTTTAAGGAAGCTAATCAGTAAGCATCGAGTGGGTTCTAAAGGCCTCTAGAAGTTTGTGCTGGTTCTGCTGTTTGGCTATAGTCTCAGTCCCTGCGTTTGCCCCTGGTCCGTAAGCTGTGTGCTTGGTTATTTTCTCATCCCAGCTGCCATTCAACGCTCCAGCTGTCACAAAACACAACTTACAAAGTGGCATCTGTGTAAAGGATGCTGCTATAGTTTAAAGCTCTTTGGTGCATTTTAAGCCTATTTTATGATGCGAGTCATTGCCCCTAGTGCTGGGTCTCAAAGGGCTATCTTCCTCCTGAGTCTTAATGTACAGTTTATTGCACTTTTCTGGATGGTTCCAGCACTTTGTTGTCGCTGCTGTTGTAAATCATTATTTATTACTCTAAGTGTCCTCGCTGTTTATTCGGTTCTTTGGAAAATTGTACTTGAAGAAAAATCTCTCGCACGCTGACATTCATACATCACTGTTATAGATCTGGCAGTCCCCCGGTGAGTTGAATTTTTACAATCCTAGGAAGCCAAGTGCTGTACTTCTACACTAATTTAAGCTTCCCCGCTAAGCCCCATCAGTTCTTTGTGAGGCTGGCAGTCTGTGTGGCTCACAAAGCCACGGGGCCGCCTGCTTACAGTAAAGACCCAATGTGATCTTCCAGGCTGCAGCACTGCAGCCCTTCCATCTTTGCACAAGCTGGGCTAAAAAGATGAATTTTGGGCTCTGGACTGCAACAGAGATGAGTTGGAGCACGCCTGGAAGCTCACCTGTATGCTCTCAAAGTCAGCACTTAGTTGCTTTAGTGCATCTTCATAGAAAATTGTGTTTAAGAACATATATTTACCAGGGCTGCAAGGTGGCATTTGGATGCAGGCTTTCTCCAACGTGCTTCTGTGTGCACGTGAAGCAGTCTCCTCTGCTCACTCAGACTAATGTTCGTGGTGGATCTGATATAGAAGTTCAGTGATTACTAGAGAGGACTCCCTAGAAAATGAGATTTTTGAGAAATCAGATACATCAAGGAATGGAGTCAGGGCCAGATGGCAGGGACGCTTCATCCCAACCTGGGAGGTACCCATGGGATGGCCGCATGCTCGTTCCCACAGGGCTGGGTAATCAGAGAAATCAATTAGCAGATGTCAGTGCAGTTAGCAGAGCAAGCAACGCTACTATAGGTGTGTTACTGCGATTGTAGCAGAAGGGGCTGCTTTGGTTTTCCCCCATGGATAACCAGCAGCTGGATCAGCTTTTCTAGACCTGACAGGGTAGGAGGAGAGGGCTCTGCTTTTCCTCAGAGCCTGTTTTCTGGGTGTCATCACCAGGTCTAGATGTCTGTGCTTGCTGGGGGTTCTTAGGGAGAATGGAGCTTTGTCAACTAGGATGCGGACGAGGTCCTTGTGCTGGGAGCAAATCCCATCTGTGTGGTGGCCTTTTTTTAGGATGATTTTCATCAGTGACAGTTCAGACCCATCTCCTGGGTGGACTTTGGACCAGGCTGCGGCTGTGCCTCCAGCCCTGTCTCTGGTTCTGTCTCTCTGCTCCAAATAGGAGCCCCTAAATAGATGCTGTGCGTGGTCCATCGTTTCTCCATGGGGGGACAATGCCAGCACCCCATTATCAGCACCCAGCTATGCTTATCCAGTTCAAACCCTGTGAGACGCTGCCCTGCATGGGGTGGGTGGCTCTGCTCACTTCTGGAGCTTAAAAAGATGGAGAACCCTTTCTGGGTTTTCCCTCTGCTTTGTTGCTTAATGTCCTGTACCAGGATGGGGAGAGGAGCACTAGAAGGGGCCTTCTGCTATGAATTCTGCATTTGTGGCTTTCTTTTAACTTTACCATGCTTAGGAGTCGTGTTCTTGGACTGTGGTGATACCTGCATGTGAACCCCGTTTCTGAAAACACCTCTAAATCCTCTTCCAGGAAGGCATTTATGATACAAAAGTAAT